>NC_140609.1:12497061-12962764 GCF_057381915.1 Diplotaxodon limnothrissa | reverse complement strand
TTTGAATCTTAGACTCAGACCCTGTGACAAGGTCTGTGAAAACCACGTTTTTATGCCTGAAATACTACAGTACTACACTCCCACCAGATGAGCTCATGCAGCCTGTCACGAACCGGGACATACAACCATGACAAAACAGGAGATGCACACACAATTTATTGTGTTATTAATTTAGATCAACTGTGCTAATATAGTATACCAAAATGAAAACAATAACTCAAATTTCAGATATTTGAGGTTGTGCTGAAAATAATGGTGCCAAATAAGGCAAGAAAAACATATTTTAAAGGTGAAATATAGAGGTAAAATCAAAAATAGTCAAGAACGGCCAATTATACCCTGGACCACAGAGGGTTAAATTTGAAAACGGTTTAAAAAAAAACATCCCCATTCTAAAATGTCATGTGACAATCTGATTCATGAAGAGTGATGATGTCACAAGGACATGTGATGATGTCACAAGGACATGTGATGATGTCACAAGCACATGCCTTTGAGCCTTTGAAGTTTTTCTATAAATAGGGGTCAGGAGCAGCAAGTTTTAGTCAGTTTGTTCGCAGCCTTCAAACGTTCGACCAGAGCTATATTTGAAAGTATTTGTAAACCTCTGTAACATCACGCTCCAAAGCCCTGTGACGTTTCTGTGTTCTGTGACGTTGTCCCAAAGAAAGACCTTTAAATGCGATAAATAGCCTAAACGTTTTCGTTTATGACTAGTTTACCGTGTTATGACTGTGAACAGGGGGGAAGTCGCGCAAGAGAAATGTCGACCAAAACAATTGCAAGTAAGCCAAAGTCAGTTCCTAAAAGTCAACCCGCAGGTGTTTCCACCACCATCAGACCCTCCACTTCTGTAAGACCTCCATTAAGAATAACTGATGCAAAGAAAACCACTCGGGTGGGAAAAACTCAGAATGGAAGACCGGCAGCTGTGAAACAGCCCCCGAAGAGGGATATGAAAAAGAATGTGGACAGTAAACTGGTCAGCTTAATTACAAATGAAATTGTATACAGTGGAGCGACTGTGTCATTTGATGACATCGCAGGGCAGGATCTGGCAAAGCAAGCACTTCAAGAAATTGTCATCCTTCCTGCCTTAAGACCTGATCTCTTTACTGGTCTGAGAGCTCCTGCACGTGGCTTGCTTTTATTTGGCCCACCAGGAAATGGGAAGACCATGCTCGCCAAAGCAGTTGCTGCAGAGTCTAATGCAACATTCTTCAACATCAGTGCTGCTAGTTTGACCTCCAAATATGTGGGAGAAGGCGAGAAGCTCGTACGAGCACTCTTTGCAGTTGCAAGAGAGAGACAGCCCTCAGTAATCTTCATCGATGAAGTGGACGGCTTGCTCTGTCAAAGGAGGGAGGGGGAGCACGACGCCTCTCGCCGTTTAAAAACTGAGTTCCTCATTGAGTTTGACGGGTTGCAGTCAGGAAAGGATGACAGAGTACTTGTAATGGGAGCAACGAACAGGCCCCAGGAGCTCGATGAAGCAATATTAAGGCGCTTTGCAAAAAGAGTATATGTGACCTTACCCGATGAGAAGACAAGATTTACGCTGCTGAAAAATCTTTTGGGAACGCACGGGAGTCCACTGAGCCAAGACGAACTGTCCTGTCTTGCAAAAGTGACTGAAGGATATTCAGGGAGCGATTTGACAGCATTAGCCAAAGATGCTGCACTTGGCCCAATAAGAGAGTTGGCACCAGAACAAGTCCGTGTTATAGCTGCTGCTGAGGTGCGCAACATTAAGATGAAAGACTTTGAGGATTCTCTGAAGCAAATCAAACCAACTGTTAGTCCAGCAACTCTTAACATGTACACCAAATAGAACAAAGATTTTGGTGGTCCTTCTTCAATAAATCCAAATCCAGTCAGGCTGGATGAAACAGAGTGCAAAAATAAAGAGCTTCTTCAAGAGAAAGAGCAACAGGAAAAAGAAAAAAAACGTATTCTCCAGGACTTGGAGAGAAGAAATCTACAACTGAACAAATTAATACAATGAAGGACAGAACACCTGAACTGGAAGGAGAAGTATTGGAAAAACGACGTTCAAAGATGCAGCGTAGGATCAATGAAATGGCGAAAAAACACTCAGAGGTCATTAATGAGATGTTGTTGAACTCAGACAACTTGAAGTGTGAAAACGCTGAAATGCTTGCACAAAAGCAGCAACAAGAGAAAATAAATGAAGACCTGCAGCGTAAGCTTCAAGAAATCACAAGAAGAAATGAGCAGTTAGAAAAGATGCACAAGGAAAAACAACAGCAAAATACAGACAAGTGCAATCTATTAAAAGAAATGGAGCAAAGATGCCAGAAACTTGAGAAGGAAGTTGAAGAAACAACCGATCAGTTGAGAACCCTCATCCTAGAGAAAAAAGTGGTCGTGGAAAAGCTCATGGAAAAGAAGAAAAAACGTTTCCGCTTCTTCTGGAGGAGGGACACTCCTGCTTTTTCTACTCTTTCTATTTTTTCTACTGCTGACGTCACCTCGTCTCCCTCCACCTCTGTTCCATCTTAATTTTCACCTCTCCTCTCCCCTTCTCTCCTAACACTTCTTCCCTCTCTCCTTCATCTTTTTTCACCCCAACCAGTCCCGGCAGTTGACTGCCCCTCGTGAGCCTGGTTCTGCCGGAAGTTTCTGCCCGTTTAAAGGCAGTTTTTCTTCCCCACTGTCGCCTAGTGCTTGCTCAGAGGGGATTGTTGGGGTTTTCTCTTTTCTTTTTTTTTCCCTTCTTATTACCATTTTCCTTTATTTACCGATTTGTTTTGTTTACTTTTCTTTTATGTTGTTTCTTTATTTACTTGTTTAACTTTTTTTCAACTTATGTAATAAACTAATAAACCAATTGAATTTATCCTCTGCGTATTTTACATCTAATCTTTAAAGAATATTTCCAAAACATTTTCAAACATCACGATCTGTCTTTTGTTTGCTTGTTAAAACCCCGTAAATGGTGGAGTAAAAACCCTGTGATATGGTTTAAAACATCAAAATAGACTAAACAACTAGTCTAAAACTAAGAGACACAGGATAAAGTTGGTGTGAAGGTTTCAGTCTGTGAATGAATCTAAGCACCATCACCTTAACTTTAAATTCATCTCTGTTACCCTCTTTGTGACTGAACTCTGACCGTGAGCACCACAGCCACTGCGCACCAGTCACACGCACTTTAAATCCATCACAGTAAACCAGTTAGTTTACCTCAGTTTGTTTTGCAGCACATTTCACAACATGCAAAAGCATAATGTGCCATGTACAGACTCAAAATCTGATTTAAAAACATGAGGACTGACCTGTAAGCTTTACATTTACAGTTTATCACATACCACTGAGCAGTTCTTACCTGTAATTCTAAGCCCTCTTCTTCCTTTTCTGGTTTAAAACATCAAATTAGACTAAACAACTAGTCTAAAACCAAGAGACACTTAAATATTAAGTTAAACCTCTGGGGTTGCCGGACGCGCCGGCGCGTCAAAATCACATGACCAATTTAAGACGACACAGCTACAAGATGCAGCGATTCAGAGGCTGTATCCCAATTCAGGGTCTGCAGCCTTAAAGGCCGCATTTTAAGGCCGATTACGTCACCATGCCAGTCTCCTATTGCCAGAGGCTGAAGTGTGTGTGCAGTCACCAGGTGATAATCTGATATCGTCTACTTCCCCACTGATGTTAAGTAATATGAAAAAAATAATGAATCCCACCTTAGGCCGAATGTGTGACTCTCTTCGTAGTGGAAGAGAGAATGAATCTTCCCATCCGAATTCACGGCAATCAGTCTGTCAATCAAATCCTGTGGAGTAAAATGAGAGGCTTTGAACAAGAATGCACCGGATAGGGTGCAAAACGAAAACTGTGTGGAAATTTACAATGGGTAAGGTGGAGAACGTATATCAGTCTCAGTGTGAGAGGGTTTATTTGAATGCGTTTGAAGTAAAACAAATGGGTGGGTGGTGTTTGGAGGCCAAATAAAAAGTGCAAACATGCCCTCAGATGGATGACAAAAAAAAACTGCAGTGTGTGGAAAAGAAGAAGAAGAAAAACACTTACAGGTATGGAGGTTGGCATCTCCCTCAGGGTGTATTCGCTTTTGTTGGCCAAAGACTGTCGGCCCAGCAGTTGCCACACCGACTGGGAAGAGGAGAGGAGGTTGACCAAGTACAGGAAGGACTGAAGAGGAAAGTAAATACAGCAGCTGTTAGAGAGAAAAAATGTATTTGCTTTTAAAGACCATTGTGAATGCATTTGTGCACGTCATGGATTGATCAAATCCTAACACATAATAATAATATAACACTATTCAACTACAAACACTACCGATAATATGACAAATAATATCTGTAGTATTCAAAGCAAAACAAAATGTAAAAAGAATTTATGATTGCAAAGGTAAAACATGGTTTACCACACTCTCAAAACTGAATAAGACATATATTCTGAGCAGAGTGGTTGAGCAGAAACCTATTGCAGCCTGAAGAATATTAAACTACAGGAAAGCTCCCTGCATTTTTCACTGGGTCTGGTAGAACAGGGAAAACATATCATCAAAAGCATCAAAGGAAAAAAAGAGAGACACTTGCACAAACGAGCTACAACTTAGATTATATTAAACAGCTTCAAAGAAACGTAAAGAAAAAAACAAGATACGATGGATTTTTTTTTCTAAAATAGAAATATCTATACTTTCATGTGTCTTCTGATGTTTCTGTGCATGTGTGAACTTATCTTCATATGTACTACCAAACCTCCTACTGTACTTAGCACAGATTAAAGCAAAGACTCGAGTTAATTCACCAAAGTGCTGGTGTGTGTATATTTAGTTTTCCTTTGACCTCAGCATATATGTATAACCCACTGATAAGGCAGACTTTAAAGTCGCCTGTGGCAGGACACAGTTTACACATCACTGGCTGTCCGTATTCACTTGGCTAGTCTCTCTGAGAGAGATGACTTGGCTGCTGTCAGAGGCCAAGCATCAGACACACACAGACAGGCTCACGCTGGAGCTTGTTGAAGCTTTCCTGAGAGAAATTCTGCCAAAAACATAACTAAAAATGCAGTCTTATGAAAGTAAGGCTTATTTGCCCAGACACCCATAAACCAATCAGCAAAAAGCCTTTCTTGTTAACAAAATCACTATTGCCAGTTTCTTAAATATGAATATTCACAAGTGAATTTTCTACATGGCTGCTGGTATCACAGCAACACATGGACCACTATTCTGAGTCCTGGGTTAATAATAATTGGAATCAATTTAATTTTAATCAATTTAAACACCTTTGTAACCAGTGAGCTAAAAACATGATGGAAAAGCAAAACTTCTAAGAGATCTGTGTCTGTACTATTATGTAGATATCTAAAAATTGGGGCATTGTGGGCTCCAGGAAGTTTCTCCTTCTCCCTCTCTCTCACACACACACGCACGCACATACATACAATACCTTAATGCAACTCCTATCTGTGGGGTCAATGGGAGTTGGTTTGGGACGGACCACTCTGATGTCGTCACTGCTGCACTCAAGAACAGACCATAGCTCTAGTACCAGGGCCCGAATAAAGCCTGAGACAGAACACGGAGAAATTTGTTGTACCAAACATTTATTTGAAATAGCAGCAACTAAAATTATTAACAGTGCTTTAATAAATAAACGACTGACTTTGTTATTGTGTCCAATCTTTTAAAGAAATCTGTCTTTGCATTGCTGGCACCGTTTTGATTGGAGGATTTGAATCTCAGGAAGGAAGGAATTTATAATGCCACTCCCTTTGATCCCATTTAATCTCTTCCCTGTTGCACTTTGGCCTGTCAGTAACTACATTTGAATTTTGCAGCTCAAGCTTGCACATAAAGGCTGGATAAAAACGTTAATGCAATCAAAATGTACGCAGCCCTCGCTGGAAAACTGGGGATACAGTACAGTACATAAATGATGAAGCAAAGACAAAACATTAGTGTCATGGAAGAAGAAATAGTCAGTGCATCACGGGAAGCTCCCAGCAATAAAACCTGCATTTGTATTGACACATAAACCTTAATTTGTGAGCAATTTTCAGTGTATTTCAGTTAAATTAATGAGACAAATATAACAAAAGGGATTTTATACTTAGAAGAAGAATATGAAATTGAAATATTAAACTAAGAAAACTATAAATACTGCAGTTCTAGAGTTACAGATATACAATTAAGCTTTGCATATCAGTGCTGTATAACCCAGGGAATGTACTTTTTTTTTTTTTATAATTGAATAGTAATGGAAATCATGAACTGTTTTTCAGAGGTCATAGATCAAATGAGCAGTAGAGTTTTTCTCACAGAATGGTTCTTTCACATAGAAAGCAGTGTGTGCTGCAGGTTTAGCAAATGGCCCATCATTTGTATCTCCAGTGTCTGTTGAAGTGTACAGTATCTGTGTGTGTGCATGACCGTCGGTGCTCTCTGCTCACTCGGGTTCAGAGGTACAGGGAGGAGGCTCAGCAGGAGTAGAGGCAGCTGCTTCATCACAAACATGCCAGGTGCAGGCGGTAAAGGCCCTTTCTGTTTCCTCTCAACCCTCCTGCCAAAGCCATAGAACTCTGCCGAGGTGAACCAGACAACACAATATAGACATTTTTCCCTGTTCCTACATGGAAACACAAGATCAAACGGGCATTTTTTTTTGGCATAAATATGTATATCATATCGGACTCAGTTTGTTCCTGTTATTGTTTTTGCACTGTACTTGTCATCCATTCCAGTGAAACGATGCAGAAGGTTGTAGGTTGTGCAATAGTGCCATCTAGAGGTGAAGTAACATCACACTGCCCGTGCTCTTGTCTCGTCACGGTGTTTGCGTGTTTCTCCCTCTCTGCACACTCATGGGAATGTGCTGTCAGGCAGGACTCAGCGTTATATTCACAATATGTGGAAAATATATTGATATTGAATGTTCAAATATGAGGATATGTATAATGTATAGGTTGACTTTGCTCTACCTACACTTCTGGCAGAGCAGCAGTTGCAATGCGAACACATAATTAAACGGTGTATTTATAGGAACAGATTTCTTGCCTATGGCAGACAAAGTGATTTTAAACGTGTAAAAGGTTTCATTCACAGATGATTTATTACTATCACACCCTGGAGACTTTATAAAGAGCACTGCTGCAAAAGCAGCCTAAACAAACTTGTACAGTAGGTCACGCTGGTTTAGTTTTTCATCAAAATGCTTTTTTTCTTTTACTATTATTTTTGAAAACGTTACAGCACTGGTGGACATTTCCTACCAAATAAGAACTAGACACTACTGTTATGTAGTGGTTAATTGGAAAACTGTTTTATCACGAATTTCTTATTTAGAAATAATTAAAATTTTATTTGATGTTTTTTTTTTTTTTGGATGGATACTGTTATTGCAGTGATGCTGTAATTAAACTGTCTTCACCCCAGTAGAATAATTGCATGACTCCATCACTGAAGTGGAGGGTTTGCTTTGGAGGGGAAACGCACAGTGTCTCTTTAGTAGCATGGTGGTTGGATCCCACATTTGTTTCTTATGTAACATTGTAAATAGCTGCTAAGACAGCATATCTATTGGACAAGCACATATTATACATACTTTGCACGTGCAGTATTTAATAGAAAGCAGTGTGTGCTGCAGGTTTAGCAAATGGCCCATCATTTGTAAGCTCTGTCTGGACTATATCACTTTTTGAGGTCATCCTTCTTTCTGTCAGTCTGCCTTTTTATCGATGGCACAAACATATGTCACATCATGGAACACATGAGTGCTCCACAGCCAGCGCTGCTCAACACAGCAGGGAACTGTTCTTGCGTGGGTAAAGTCATAGGAGAGAATAGGTTTCAGAACGCAGCGGTGCTGTTATAAGCGAAGGGCTGATAAGTAATCAGACTTCTTTTCCCATAACCAGTTGAGTCGCCCCTTCTAGCCAATAGAAAGAATGCAGGATTAAAATATTTGTTCACTAGCTTCATTTTTTGACCTCTTTTGACAAGAGTACGGTATTTCCTGGAGCCTTTTGCATATGGATAAACCTAGTATCAGTATACAACTGATATGTGAATCCATTTATCAAAAAAGAACGCCTCTTCTTACTCTTTCTTACCCAAACAAAAACGGTTTGACAAATACATTTCTCCCTAAGCTGCCTTAAGTCTCCTTTATACCGACAACACAAAAACAACAACAACAACTTATAATATAAGCCTTAAGCATCACAGCTGACAAGTGTTTGTTGTGTCCAAATAACTGCAATAGTACCTGAACTGTGCAGAGCCACAACTCCCGGAGCAGTTGCTGCCACCTGTGTCACCATCACCCCGTAGCCAAACTTCTCGCAGCTGCTCACCTACAGAAAACACACAGAAATCTCATACCCCTAGAAATATTTCAGCCTTTCACTATCACAGTTTTTGGTTATCAGGTAAAAAATGAATGAGAGTTTGGAAAAAGGATGGAAAAGGTTTAGGTCAAATGTAGTACTAATGTATCATAAAGGGAGATGTGTAAGTAAATCTGGGATTCTGGAAAGGCACAACATAATGTAGTTAAACATGCTGTGGAGAATTTAAATTGTAAATTGATATTGGAGTGTGCAGGCCCTTCATTAATTACAACACAATGCCACAACTAAAAATAGACAAAATATAATTACATTCCATAATTAAAGTGTAATGCCAAACTAGAGAAGCAATTACAATGGTGCGTAAACAATGGCAGTAAATTAAGCCCACGGGGGATCAGCTAAGGTTTGCAGCAAGCCTGAGTGTTTGTGTGTTTACAATTTGAATCTTAGACTCAGACCCTGTGACAAGGTCTGTGAAAACCACGTTTTTATGCCTGAAATACTACAGTACTACACTCCCACCAGATGAGCTCATGCAGCCTGTCACGAACCGGGACATACAACCATGACAAAACAGGAGATGCACACACAATTTATTGTGTTATTAATTTAGATCAACTGTGCTAATATAGTATACCAAAATGAAAACAATAACTCAAATTTCAGATATTTGAGGTTGTGCTGAAAATAATGGTGCCAAATAAGGCAAGAAAAACATATTTTAAAGGTGAAATATAGAGGTAAAATCAAAAATAGTCAAGAACGGCCAATTATACCCTGGACCACAGAGGGTTAAATTTGAAAACGGTTTAAAAAAAAACATCCCCATTCTAAAATGTCATGTGACAATCTGATTCATGAAGAGTGATGATGTCACAAGGACATGTGATGATGTCACAAGGACATGTGATGATGTCACAAGCACATGCCTTTGAGCCTTTGAAGTTTTTCTATAAATAGGGGTCAGGAGCAGCAAGTTTTAGTCAGTTTGTTCGCAGCCTTCAAACGTTCGACCAGAGCTATATTTGAAAGTATTTGTAAACCTCTGTAACATCACGCTCCAAAGCCCTGTGACGTTTCTGTGTTCTGTGACGTTGTCCCAAAGAAAGACCTTTAAATGCGATAAATAGCCTAAACGTTTTCGTTTATGACTAGTTTACCGTGTTATGACTGTGAACAGGGGGGAAGTCGCGCAAGAGAAATGTCGACCAAAACAATTGCAAGTAAGCCAAAGTCAGTTCCTAAAAGTCAACCCGCAGGTGTTTCCACCACCATCAGACCCTCCACTTCTGTAAGACCTCCATTAAGAATAACTGATGCAAAGAAAACCACTCGGGTGGGAAAAACTCAGAATGGAAGACCGGCAGCTGTGAAACAGCCCCCGAAGAGGGATATGAAAAAGAATGTGGACAGTAAACTGGTCAGCTTAATTACAAATGAAATTGTATACAGTGGAGCGACTGTGTCATTTGATGACATCGCAGGGCAGGATCTGGCAAAGCAAGCACTTCAAGAAATTGTCATCCTTCCTGCCTTAAGACCTGATCTCTTTACTGGTCTGAGAGCTCCTGCACGTGGCTTGCTTTTATTTGGCCCACCAGGAAATGGGAAGACCATGCTCGCCAAAGCAGTTGCTGCAGAGTCTAATGCAACATTCTTCAACATCAGTGCTGCTAGTTTGACCTCCAAATATGTGGGAGAAGGCGAGAAGCTCGTACGAGCACTCTTTGCAGTTGCAAGAGAGAGACAGCCCTCAGTAATCTTCATCGATGAAGTGGACGGCTTGCTCTGTCAAAGGAGGGAGGGGGAGCACGACGCCTCTCGCCGTTTAAAAACTGAGTTCCTCATTGAGTTTGACGGGTTGCAGTCAGGAAAGGATGACAGAGTACTTGTAATGGGAGCAACGAACAGGCCCCAGGAGCTCGATGAAGCAATATTAAGGCGCTTTGCAAAAAGAGTATATGTGACCTTACCCGATGAGAAGACAAGATTTACGCTGCTGAAAAATCTTTTGGGAACGCACGGGAGTCCACTGAGCCAAGACGAACTGTCCTGTCTTGCAAAAGTGACTGAAGGATATTCAGGGAGCGATTTGACAGCATTAGCCAAAGATGCTGCACTTGGCCCAATAAGAGAGTTGGCACCAGAACAAGTCCGTGTTATAGCTGCTGCTGAGGTGCGCAACATTAAGATGAAAGACTTTGAGGATTCTCTGAAGCAAATCAAACCAACTGTTAGTCCAGCAACTCTTAACATGTACACCAAATAGAACAAAGATTTTGGTGGTCCTTCTTCAATAAATCCAAATCCAGTCAGGCTGGATGAAACAGAGTGCAAAAATAAAGAGCTTCTTCAAGAGAAAGAGCAACAGGAAAAAGAAAAAAAACGTATTCTCCAGGACTTGGAGAGAAGAAATCTACAACTGAACAAATTAATACAATGAAGGACAGAACACCTGAACTGGAAGGAGAAGTATTGGAAAAACGACGTTCAAAGATGCAGCGTAGGATCAATGAAATGGCGAAAAAACACTCAGAGGTCATTAATGAGATGTTGTTGAACTCAGACAACTTGAAGTGTGAAAACGCTGAAATGCTTGCACAAAAGCAGCAACAAGAGAAAATAAATGAAGACCTGCAGCGTAAGCTTCAAGAAATCACAAGAAGAAATGAGCAGTTAGAAAAGATGCACAAGGAAAAACAACAGCAAAATACAGACAAGTGCAATCTATTAAAAGAAATGGAGCAAAGATGCCAGAAACTTGAGAAGGAAGTTGAAGAAACAACCGATCAGTTGAGAACCCTCATCCTAGAGAAAAAAGTGGTCGTGGAAAAGCTCATGGAAAAGAAGAAAAAACGTTTCCGCTTCTTCTGGAGGAGGGACACTCCTGCTTTTTCTACTCTTTCTATTTTTTCTACTGCTGACGTCACCTCGTCTCCCTCCACCTCTGTTCCATCTTAATTTTCACCTCTCCTCTCCCCTTCTCTCCTAACACTTCTTCCCTCTCTCCTTCATCTTTTTTCACCCCAACCAGTCCCGGCAGTTGACTGCCCCTCGTGAGCCTGGTTCTGCCGGAAGTTTCTGCCCGTTTAAAGGCAGTTTTTCTTCCCCACTGTCGCCTAGTGCTTGCTCAGAGGGGATTGTTGGGGTTTTCTCTTTTCTTTTTTTTCCCCTTCTTATTACCATTTTCCTTTATTTACCGATTTGTTTTGTTTACTTTTCTTTTACGTTGTTTCTTTATTTACTTGTTTAACTTTTTTTCAACTTATGTAATAAACTAATAAACCAATTGAATTTATCCTCTGCGTATTTTACATCTAATCTTTAAAGAATATTTCCAAAACATTTTCAAACATCACGATCTGTCTTTTGTTTGCTTGTTAAAACCCCGTAAATGGTGAAGTAAAAACCCTGTGATATGGTTTAAAACATCAAAATAGACTAAACAACTAGTCTAAAACTAAGAGACACAGGATAAAGTTGGTGTGAAGGTTTCAGTCTGTGAATGAATCTAAGCACCATCACCTTAACTTTAAATTCATCTCTGTTACCCTCTTTGTGACTGAACTCTGACCGTGAGCACCACAGCCACTGCGCACCAGTCACACGCACTTTAAATCCATCACAGTAAACCAGTTAGTTTACCTCAGTTTGTTTTGCAGCACATTTCACAACATGCAAAAGCATAATGTGCCATGTACAGACTCAAAATCTGATTTAAAAACATGAGGACTGACCTGTAAGCTTTACATTTACAGTTTATCACATACCACTGAGCAGTTCTTACCTGTAATTCTAAGCCCTCTTCTTCCTTTTCTGGTTTAAAACATCAAATTAGACTAAACAACTAGTCTAAAACCAAGAGACACTTAAATATTAAGTTAAACCTCTGGGGTTGCCGGACGCGCCGGCGCGTCAAAATCACATGACCAATTTAAGACGACACAGCTACAAGATGCAGCGATTCAGAGGCTGTATCCCAATTCAGGGTCTGCAGCCTTAAAGGCCGCATTTTAAGGCCGATTACGTCACCATGCCAGTCTCCTATTGCCAGAGGCTGAAGTGTGTGTGCAGTCACCAGGTGATAATCTGATATCGTCTACTTCCCCACTGATGTTAAGTAATATGAAAAAAATAATGAATCCCACCTTAGGCCGAATGTGTGACTCTCTTCGTAGTGGAAGAGAGAATGAATCTTCCCATCCGAATTCACGGCAATCAGTCTGTCAATCAAATCCTGTGGAGTAAAATGAGAGGCTTTGAACAAGAATGCACCGGATAGGGTGCAAAACGAAAACTGTGTGGAAATTTACAATGGGTAAGGTGGAGAACGTATATCAGTCTCAGTGTGAGAGGGTTTATTTGAATGCGTTTGAAGTAAAACAAATGGGTGGGTGGTGTTTGGAGGCCAAATAAAAAGTGCAAACATGCCCTCAGATGGATGACAAAAAAAAACTGCAGTGTGTGGAAAAGAAGAAGAAGAAAAACACTTACAGGTATGGAGGTTGGCATCTCCCTCAGGGTGTATTCGCTTTTGTTGGCCAAAGACTGTCGGCCCAGCAGTTGCCACACCGACTGGGAAGAGGAGAGGAGGTTGACCAAGTACAGGAAGGACTGAAGAGGAAAGTAAATACAGCAGCTGTTAGAGAGAAAAAATGTATTTGCTTTTAAAGACCATTGTGAATGCATTTGTGCACGTCATGGATTGATCAAATCCTAACACATAATAATAATATAACACTATTCAACTACAAACACTACCGATAATATGACAAATAATATCTGTAGTATTCAAAGCAAAACAAAATGTAAAAAGAATTTATGATTGCAAAGGTAAAACATGGTTTACCACACTCTCAAAACTGAATAAGACATATATTCTGAGCAGAGTGGTTGAGCAGAAACCTATTGCAGCCTGAAGAATATTAAACTACAGGAAAGCTCCCTGCATTTTTCACTGGGTCTGGTAGAACAGGGAAAACATATCATCAAAAGCATCAAAGGAAAAAAAGAGAGACACTTGCACAAACGAGCTACAACTTAGATTATATTAAACAGCTTCAAAGAAACGTAAAGAAAAAAACAAGATACGATGGATTTTTTTTTCTAAAATAGAAATATCTATACTTTCATGTGTCTTCTGATGTTTCTGTGCATGTGTGAACTTATCTTCATATGTACTACCAAACCTCCTACTGTACTTAGCACAGATTAAAGCAAAGACTCGAGTTAATTCACCAAAGTGCTGGTGTGTGTATATTTAGTTTTCCTTTGACCTCAGCATATATGTATAACCCACTGATAAGGCAGACTTTAAAGTCGCCTGTGGCAGGACACAGTTTACACATCACTGGCTGTCCGTATTCACTTGGCTAGTCTCTCTGAGAGAGATGACTTGGCTGCTGTCAGAGGCCAAGCATCAGACACACACAGACAGGCTCACGCTGGAGCTTGTTGAAGCTTTCCTGAGAGAAATTCTGCCAAAAACATAACTAAAAATGCAGTCTTATGAAAGTAAGGCTTATTTGCCCAGACACCCATAAACCAATCAGCAAAAAGCCTTTCTTGTTAACAAAATCACTATTGCCAGTTTCTTAAATATGAATATTCACAAGTGAATTTTCTACATGGCTGCTGGTATCACAGCAACACATGGACCACTATTCTGAGTCCTGGGTTAATAATAATTGGAATCAATTTAATTTTAATCAATTTAAACACCTTTGTAACCAGTGAGCTAAAAACATGATGGAAAAGCAAAACTTCTAAGAGATCTGTGTCTGTACTATTATGTAGATATCTAAAAATTGGGGCATTGTGGGCTCCAGGAAGTTTCTCCTTCTCCCTCTCTCTCTCACACACACACGCACGCACATACATACAATACCTTAATGCAACTCCTATCTGTGGGGTCAATGGGAGTTGGTTTGGGACGGACCACTCTGATGTCGTCACTGCTGCACTCAAGAACAGACCATAGCTCTAGTACCAGGGCCCGAATAAAGCCTGAGACAGAACACGGAGAAATTTGTTGTACCAAACATTTATTTGAAATAGCAGCAACTAAAATTATTAACAGTGCTTTAATAAATAAACGACTGACTTTGTTATTGTGTCCAATCTTTTAAAGAAATCTGTCTTTGCATTGCTGGCACCGTTTTGATTGGAGGATTTGAATCTCAGGAAGGAAGGAATTTATAATGCCACTCCCTTTGATCCCATTTAATCTCTTCCCTGTTGCACTTTGGCCTGTCAGTAACTACATTTGAATTTTGCAGCTCAAGCTTGCACATAAAGGCTGGATAAAAACGTTAATGCAATCAAAATGTACGCAGCCCTCGCTGGAAAACTGGGGATACAGTACAGTACATAAATGATGAAGCAAAGACAAAACATTAGTGTCATGGAAGAAGAAATAGTCAGTGCATCACGGGAAGCTCCCAGCAATAAAACCTGCATTTGTATTGACACATAAACCTTAATTTGTGAGCAATTTTCAGTGTATTTCAGTTAAATTAATGAGACAAATATAACAAAAGGGATTTTATACTTAGAAGAAGAATATGAAATTGAAATATTAAACTAAGAAAACTATAAATACTGCAGTTCTAGAGTTACAGATATACAATTAAGCTTTGCATATCAGTGCTGTATAACCCAGGGAATGTACTTTTTTTTTTTTTATAATTGAATAGTAATGGAAATCATGAACTGTTTTTCAGAGGTCATAGATCAAATGAGCAGTAGAGTTTTTCTCACAGAATGGTTCTTTCACATAGAAAGCAGTGTGTGCTGCAGGTTTAGCAAATGGCCCATCATTTGTATCTCCAGTGTCTGTTGAAGTGTACAGTATCTGTGTGTGTGCATGACCGTCGGTGCTCTCTGCTCACTCGGGTTCAGAGGTACAGGGAGGAGGCTCAGCAGGAGTAGAGGCAGCTGCTTCATCACAAACATGCCAGGTGCAGGCGGTAAAGGCCCTTTCTGTTTCCTCTCAACCCTCCTGCCAAAGCCATAGAACTCTGCCGAGGTGAACCAGACAACACAATATAGACATTTTTCCCTGTTCCTACATGGAAACACAAGATCAAACGGGCATTTTTTTTTGGCATAAATATGTATATCATATCGGACTCAGTTTGTTCCTGTTATTGTTTTTGCACTGTACTTGTCATCCATTCCAGTGAAACGATGCAGAAGGTTGTAGGTTGTGCAATAGTGCCATCTAGAGGTGAAGTAACATCACACTGCCCGTGCTCTTGTCTCGTCACGGTGTTTGCGTGTTTCTCCCTCTCTGCACACTCATGGGAATGTGCTGTCAGGCAGGACTCAGCGTTATATTCACAATATGTGGAAAATATATTGATATTGAATGTTCAAATATGAGGATATGTATAATGTATAGGTTGACTTTGCTCTACCTACACTTCTGGCAGAGCAGCAGTTGCAATGCGAACACATAATTAAACGGTGTATTTATAGGAACAGATTTCTTGCCTATGGCAGACAAAGTGATTTTAAACGTGTAAAAGGTTTCATTCACAGATGATTTATTACTATCACACCCTGGAGACTTTATAAAGAGCACTGCTGCAAAAGCAGCCTAAACAAACTTGTACAGTAGGTCACGCTGGTTTAGTTTTTCATCAAAATGCTTTTTTTCTTTTACTATTATTTTTGAAAACGTTACAGCACTGGTGGACATTTCCTACCAAATAAGAACTAGACACTACTGTTATGTAGTGGTTAATTGGAAAACTGTTTTATCACGAATTTCTTATTTAGAAATAATTAAAATTTTATTTGATGTTTTTTTTTTTTTTGGATGGATACTGTTATTGCAGTGATGCTGTAATTAAACTGTCTTCACCCCAGTAGAATAATTGCATGACTCCATCACTGAAGTGGAGGGTTTGCTTTGGAGGGGAAACGCACAGTGTCTCTTTAGTAGCATGGTGGTTGGATCCCACATTTGTTTCTTATGTAACATTGTAAATAGCTGCTAAGACAGCATATCTATTGGACAAGCACATATTATACATACTTTGCACGTGCAGTATTTAATAGAAAGCAGTGTGTGCTGCAGGTTTAGCAAATGGCCCATCATTTGTAAGCTCTGTCTGGACTATATCACTTTTTGAGGTCATCCTTCTTTCTGTCAGTCTGCCTTTTTATCGATGGCACAAACATATGTCACATCATGGAACACATGAGTGCTCCACAGCCAGCGCTGCTCAACACAGCAGGGAACTGTTCTTGCGTGGGTAAAGTCATAGGAGAGAATAGGTTTCAGAACGCAGCGGTGCTGTTATAAGCGAAGGGCTGATAAGTAATCAGACTTCTTTTCCCATAACCAGTTGAGTCGCCCCTTCTAGCCAATAGAAAGAATGCAGGATTAAAATATTTGTTCACTAGCTTCATTTTTTGACCTCTTTTGACAAGAGTACGGTATTTCCTGGAGCCTTTTGCATATGGATAAACCTAGTATCAGTATACAACTGATATGTGAATCCATTTATCAAAAAAGAACGCCTCTTCTTACTCTTTCTTACCCAAACAAAAACGGTTTGACAAATACATTTCTCCCTAAGCTGCCTTAAGTCTCCTTTATACCGACAACACAAAAACAACAACAACAACTTATAATATAAGCCTTAAGCATCACAGCTGACAAGTGTTTGTTGTGTCCAAATAACTGCAATAGTACCTGAACTGTGCAGAGCCACAACTCCCGGAGCAGTTGCTGCCACCTGTGTCACCATCACCCCGTAGCCAAACTTCTCGCAGCTGCTCACCTACAGAAAACACACAGAAATCTCATACCCCTAGAAATATTTCAGCCTTTCACTATCACAGTTTTTGGTTATCAGGTAAAAAATGAATGAGAGTTTGGAAAAAGGATGGAAAAGGTTTAGGTCAAATGTAGTACTAATGTATCATAAAGGGAGATGTGTAAGTAAATCTGGGATTCTGGAAAGGCACAACATAATGTAGTTAAACATGCTGTGGAGAATTTAAATTGTAAATTGATATTGGAGTGTGCAGGCCCTTCATTAATTACAACACAATGCCACAACTAAAAATAGACAAAATATAATTACATTCCATAATTAAAGTGTAATGCCAAACTAGAGAAGCAATTACAATGGTGCGTAAACAATGGCAGTAAATTAAGCCCACGGGGGATCAGCTAAGGTTTGCAGCAAGCCTGAGTGTTTGTGTGTTTACAATTTGAATCTTAGACTCAGACCCTGTGACAAGGTCTGTGAAAACCACGTTTTTATGCCTGAAATACTACAGTACTACACTCCCACCAGATGAGCTCATGCAGCCTGTCACGAACCGGGACATACAACCATGACAAAACAGGAGATGCACACACAATTTATTGTGTTATTAATTTAGATCAACTGTGCTAATATAGTATACCAAAATGAAAACAATAACTCAAATTTCAGATATTTGAGGTTGTGCTGAAAATAATGGTGCCAAATAAGGCAAGAAAAACATATTTTAAAGGTGAAATATAGAGGTAAAATCAAAAATAGTCAAGAACGGCCAATTATACCCTGGACCACAGAGGGTTAAATTTGAAAACGGTTTAAAAAAAAACATCCCCATTCTAAAATGTCATGTGACAATCTGATTCATGAAGAGTGATGATGTCACAAGGACATGTGATGATGTCACAAGGACATGTGATGATGTCACAAGCACATGCCTTTGAGCCTTTGAAGTTTTTCTATAAATAGGGGTCAGGAGCAGCAAGTTTTAGTCAGTTTGTTCGCAGCCTTCAAACGTTCGACCAGAGCTATATTTGAAAGTATTTGTAAACCTCTGTAACATCACGCTCCAAAGCCCTGTGACGTTTCTGTGTTCTGTGACGTTGTCCCAAAGAAAGACCTTTAAATGCGATAAATAGCCTAAACGTTTTCGTTTATGACTAGTTTACCGTGTTATGACTGTGAACAGGGGGGAAGTCGCGCAAGAGAAATGTCGACCAAAACAATTGCAAGTAAGCCAAAGTCAGTTCCTAAAAGTCAACCCGCAGGTGTTTCCACCACCATCAGACCCTCCACTTCTGTAAGACCTCCATTAAGAATAACTGATGCAAAGAAAACCGCTCGGGTGGGAAAAACTCAGAATGGAAGACCGGCAGCTGTGAAACAGCCCCCGAAGAGGGATATGAAAAAGAATGTGGACAGTAAACTGGTCAGCTTAATTACAAATGAAATTGTATACAGTGGAGCGACTGTGTCATTTGATGACATCGCAGGGCAGGATCTGGCAAAGCAAGCACTTCAAGAAATTGTCATCCTTCCTGCCTTAAGACCTGATCTCTTTACTGGTCTGAGAGCTCCTGCACGTGGCTTGCTTTTATTTGGCCCACCAGGAAATGGGAAGACCATGCTCGCCAAAGCAGTTGCTGCAGAGTCTAATGCAACATTCTTCAACATCAGTGCTGCTAGTTTGACCTCCAAATATGTGGGAGAAGGCGAGAAGCTCGTACGAGCACTCTTTGCAGTTGCAAGAGAGAGACAGCCCTCAGTAATCTTCATCGATGAAGTGGACGGCTTGCTCTGTCAAAGGAGGGAGGGGGAGCACGACGCCTCTCGCCGTTTAAAAACTGAGTTCCTCATTGAGTTTGACGGGTTGCAGTCAGGAAAGGATGACAGAGTACTTGTAATGGGAGCAACGAACAGGCCCCAGGAGCTCGATGAAGCAATATTAAGGCGCTTTGCAAAAAGAGTATATGTGACCTTACCCGATGAGAAGACAAGATTTACGCTGCTGAAAAATCTTTTGGGAACGCACGGGAGTCCACTGAGCCAAGACGAACTGTCCTGTCTTGCAAAAGTGACTGAAGGATATTCAGGGAGCGATTTGACAGCATTAGCCAAAGATGCTGCACTTGGCCCAATAAGAGAGTTGGCACCAGAACAAGTCCGTGTTATAGCTGCTGCTGAGGTGCGCAACATTAAGATAAAAGACTTTGAGGATTCTCTGAAGCAAATCAAACCAACTGTTAGTCCAGCAACTCTTAACATGTACACCAAATAGAACAAAGATTTTGGTGGTCCTTCTTCAATAAATCCAAATCCAGTCAGGCTGGATGAAACAGAGTGCAAAAATAAAGAGCTTCTTCAAGAGAAAGAGCAACAGGAAAAAGAAAAAAAACGTATTCTCCAGGACTTGGAGAGAAGAAATCTACAACTGAACAAATTAATACAATGAAGGACAGAACACCTGAACTGGAAGGAGAAGTATTGGAAAAACGACGTTCAAAGATGCAGCGTAGGATCAATGAAATGGCGAAAAAACACTCAGAGGTCATTAATGAGATGTTGTTGAACTCAGACAACTTGAAGTGTGAAAACGCTGAAATGCTTGCACAAAAGCAGCAACAAGAGAAAATAAATGAAGACCTGCAGCGTAAGCTTCAAGAAATCACAAGAAGAAATGAGCAGTTAGAAAAGATGCACAAGGAAAAACAACAGCAAAATACAGACAAGTGCAATCTATTAAAAGAAATGGAGCAAAGATGCCAGAAACTTGAGAAGGAAGTTGAAGAAACAACCGATCAGTTGAGAACCCTCATCCTAGAGAAAAAAGTGGTCGTGGAAAAGCTCATGGAAAAGAAGAAAAAACGTTTCCGCTTCTTCTGGAGGAGGGACACTCCTGCTTTTTCTACTCTTTCTATTTTTTCTACTGCTGACGTCACCTCGTCTCCCTCCACCTCTGTTCCATCTTAATTTTCACCTCTCCTCTCCCCTTCTCTCCTAACACTTCTTCCCTCTCTCCTTCATCTTTTTTCACCCCAACCAGTCCCGGCAGTTGACTGCCCCTCGTGAGCCTGGTTCTGCCGGAAGTTTCTGCCCGTTTAAAGGCAGTTTTTCTTCCCCACTGTCGCCTAGTGCTTGCTCAGAGGGGATTGTTGGGGTTTTCTCTTTTCTTTTTTTTCCCCTTCTTATTACCATTTTCCTTTATTTACCGATTTGTTTTGTTTACTTTTCTTTTACGTTGTTTCTTTATTTACTTGTTTAACTTTTTTTCAACTTATGTAATAAACTAATAAACCAATTGAATTTATCCTCTGCGTATTTTACATCTAATCTTTAAAGAATATTTCCAAAACATTTTCAAACATCACGATCTGTCTTTTGTTTGCTTGTTAAAACCCCGTAAATGGTGAAGTAAAAACCCTGTGATATGGTTTAAAACATCAAAATAGACTAAACAACTAGTCTAAAACTAAGAGACACAGGATAAAGTTGGTGTGAAGGTTTCAGTCTGTGAATGAATCTAAGCACCATCACCTTAACTTTAAATTCATCTCTGTTACCCTCTTTGTGACTGAACTCTGACCGTGAGCACCACAGCCACTGCGCACCAGTCACACGCACTTTAAATCCATCACAGTAAACCAGTTAGTTTACCTCAGTTTGTTTTGCAGCACATTTCACAACATGCAAAAGCATAATGTGCCATGTACAGACTCAAAATCTGATTTAAAAACATGAGGACTGACCTGTAAGCTTTACATTTACAGTTTATCACATACCACTGAGCAGTTCTTACCTGTAATTCTAAGCCCTCTTCTTCCTTTTCTGGTTTAAAACATCAAATTAGACTAAACAACTAGTCTAAAACCAAGAGACACTTAAATATTAAGTTAAACCTCTGGGGTTGCCGGACGCGCCGGCGCGTCAAAATCACATGACCAATTTAAGACGACACAGCTACAAGATGCAGCGATTCAGAGGCTGTATCCCAATTCAGGGTCTGCAGCCTTAAAGGCCGCATTTTAAGGCCGATTACGTCACCATGCCAGTCTCCTATTGCCAGAGGCTGAAGTGTGTGTGCAGTCACCAGGTGATAATCTGATATCGTCTACTTCCCCACTGATGTTAAGTAATATGAAAAAAATAATGAATCCCACCTTAGGCCGAATGTGTGACTCTCTTCGTAGTGGAAGAGAGAATGAATCTTCCCATCCGAATTCACGGCAATCAGTCTGTCAATCAAATCCTGTGGAGTAAAATGAGAGGCTTTGAACAAGAATGCACCGGATAGGGTGCAAAACGAAAACTGTGTGGAAATTTACAATGGGTAAGGTGGAGAACGTATATCAGTCTCAGTGTGAGAGGGTTTATTTGAATGCGTTTGAAGTAAAACAAATGGGTGGGTGGTGTTTGGAGGCCAAATAAAAAGTGCAAACATGCCCTCAGATGGATGACAAAAAAAAACTGCAGTGTGTGGAAAAGAAGAAGAAGAAAAACACTTACAGGTATGGAGGTTGGCATCTCCCTCAGGGTGTATTCGCTTTTGTTGGCCAAAGACTGTCGGCCCAGCAGTTGCCACACCGACTGGGAAGAGGAGAGGAGGTTGACCAAGTACAGGAAGGACTGAAGAGGAAAGTAAATACAGCAGCTGTTAGAGAGAAAAAATGTATTTGCTTTTAAAGACCATTGTGAATGCATTTGTGCACGTCATGGATTGATCAAATCCTAACACATAATAATAATATAACACTATTCAACTACAAACACTACCGATAATATGACAAATAATATCTGTAGTATTCAAAGCAAAACAAAATGTAAAAAGAATTTATGATTGCAAAGATAAAACATGGTTTACCACACTCTCAAAACTGAATAAGACATATATTCTGAGCAGAGTGGTTGAGCAGAAACCTATTGCAGCCTGAAGAATATTAAACTACAGGAAAGCTCCCTGCATTTTTCACTGGGTCTGGTAGAACAGGGAAAACATATCATCAAAAGCATCAAAGGAAAAAAAGAGAGACACTTGCACAAACGAGCTACAACTTAGATTATATTAAACAGCTTCAAAGAAACGTAAAGAAAAAAACAAGATACGATGGATTTTTTTTTCTAAAATAGAAATATCTATACTTTCATGTGTCTTCTGATGTTTCTGTGCATGTGTGAACTTATCTTCATATGTACTACCAAACCTCCTACTGTACTTAGCACAGATTAAAGCAAAGACTCGAGTTAATTCACCAAAGTGCTGGTGTGTGTATATTTAGTTTTCCTTTGACCTCAGCATATATGTATAACCCACTGATAAGGCAGACTTTAAAGTCGCCTGTGGCAGGACACAGTTTACACATCACTGGCTGTCCGTATTCACTTGGCTAGTCTCTCTGAGAGAGATGACTTGGCTGCTGTCAGAGGCCAAGCATCAGACACACACAGACAGGCTCACGCTGGAGCTTGTTGAAGCTTTCCTGAGAGAAATTCTGCCAAAAACATAACTAAAAATGCAGTCTTATGAAAGTAAGGCTTATTTGCCCAGACACCCATAAACCAATCAGCAAAAAGCCTTTCTTGTTAACAAAATCACTATTGCCAGTTTCTTAAATATGAATATTCACAAGTGAATTTTCTACATGGCTGCTGGTATCACAGCAACACATGGACCACTATTCTGAGTCCTGGGTTAATAATAATTGGAATCAATTTAATTTTAATCAATTTAAACACCTTTGTAACCAGTGAGCTAAAAACATGATGGAAAAGCAAAACTTCTAAGAGATCTGTGTCTGTACTATTATGTAGATATCTAAAAATTGGGGCATTGTGGGCTCCAGGAAGTTTCTCCTTCTCCCTCTCTCTCTCACACACACACGCACGCACATACATACAATACCTTAATGCAACTCCTATCTGTGGGGTCAATGGGAGTTGGTTTGGGACGGACCACTCTGATGTCGTCACTGCTGCACTCAAGAACAGACCATAGCTCTAGTACCAGGGCCCGAATAAAGCCTGAGACAGAACACGGAGAAATTTGTTGTACCAAACATTTATTTGAAATAGCAGCAACTAAAATTATTAACAGTGCTTTAATAAATAAACGACTGACTTTGTTATTGTGTGCAATCTTTTAAAGAAATCTGTCTTTGCATTGCTGGCACCGTTTTGATTGGAGGATTTGAATCTCAGGAAGGAAGGAATTTATAATGCCACTCCCTTTGATCCCATTTAATCTCTTCCCTGTTGCACTTTGGCCTGTCAGTAACTACATTTGAATTTTGCAGCTCAAGCTTGCACATAAAGGCTGGATAAAAACGTTAATGCAATCAAAATGTACGCAGCCCTCGCTGGAAAACTGGGGATACAGTACAGTACATAAATGATGAAGCAAAGACAAAACATTAGTGTCATGGAAGAAGAAATAGTCAGTGCATCACGGGAAGCTCCCAGCAATAAAACCTGCATTTGTATTGACACATAAACCTTAATTTGTGAGCAATTTTCAGTGTATTTCAGTTAAATTAACGAGACAAATATAACAAAAGGGATTTTATACTTAGAAGAAGAATATGAAATTGAAATATTAAACTAAGAAAACTATAAATACTGCAGTTCTAGAGTTACAGATATACAATTAAGCTTTGCATATCAGTGCTGTATAACCCAGGGAATGTACTTTTTTTTTTTTTTATAATTGAATAGTAATGGAAATCATGAACTGTTTTTCAGAGGTCATAGATCAAATGAGCAGTAGAGTTTTTCTCACAGAATGGTTCTTTCACATAGAAAGCAGTGTGTGCTGCAGGTTTAGCAAATGGCCCATCATTTGTAAGCTCTGTCTGGACTATATCACTTTTTGAGGTCATCCTTCTTTCTGTCAGTCTGCCTTTTTATCGATGGCACAAACATATGTCACATCATGGAACACATGAGTGCTCCACAGCCAGCGCTGCTCAACACAGCAGGGAACTGTTCTTGCGTGGGTAAAGTCATAGGAGAGAATAGGTTTCAGAACGCAGCGGTGCTGTTATAAGCGAAGGGCTGATAAGTAATCAGACTTCTTTTCCCATAACCAGTTGAGTCGCCCCTTCTAGCCAATAGAAAGAATGCAGGATTAAAATATTTGTTCACTAGCTTCATTTTTTGACCTCTTTTGACAAGAGTACGGTATTTCCTGGAGCCTTTTGCATATGGATAAACCTAGTATCAGTATACAACTGATATGTGAATCCATTTATCAAAAAAGAACGCCTCTTCTTACTCTTTCTTACCCAAACAAAAACGGTTTGACAAATACATTTCTCCCTAAGCTGCCTTAAGTCTCCTTTATACCGACAACACAAAAACAACAACAACAACTTATAATATAAGCCTTAAGCATCACAGCTGACAAGTGTTTGTTGTGTCCAAATAACTGCAATAGTACCTGAACTGTGCAGAGCCACAACTCCCGGAGCAGTTGCTGCCACCTGTGTCACCATCACCCCGTAGCCAAACTTCTCGCAGCTGCTCACCTACAGAAAACACACAGAAATCTCATACCCCTAGAAATATTTCAGCCTTTCACTATCACAGTTTTTGGTTATCAGGTAAAAAATGAATGAGAGTTTGGAAAAAGGATGGAAAAGGTTTAGGTCAAATGTAGTACTAATGTATCATAAAGGGAGATGTGTAAGTAAATCTGGGATTCTGGAAAGGCACAACATAATGTAGTTAAACATGCTGTGGAGAATTTAAATTGTAAATTGATATTGGAGTGTGCAGGCCCTTCATTAATTACAACACAATGCCACAACTAAAAATAGACAAAATATAATTACATTCCATAATTAAAGTGTAATGCCAAACTAGAGAAGCAATTACAATGGTGCGTAAACAATGGCAGTAAATTAAGCCCACGGGGGATCAGCTAAGGTTTGCAGCAAGCCTGAGTGTTTGTGTGTTTACAATTTGAATCTTAGACTCAGACCCTGTGACAAGGTCTGTGAAAACCACGTTTTTATGCCTGAAATACTACAGTACTACACTCCCACCAGATGAGCTCATGCAGCCTGTCACGAACCGGGACATACAACCATGACAAAACAGGAGATGCACACACAATTTATTGTGTTATTAATTTAGATCAACTGTGCTAATATAGTATACCAAAATGAAAACAATAACTCAAATTTCAGATATTTGAGGTTGTGCTGAAAATAATGGTGCCAAATAAGGCAAGAAAAACATATTTTAAAGGTGAAATATAGAGGTAAAATCAAAAATAGTCAAGAACGGCCAATTATACCCTGGACCACAGAGGGTTAAATTTGAAAACGGTTTAAAAAAAAACATCCCCATTCTAAAATGTCATGTGACAATCTGATTCATGAAGAGTGATGATGTCACAAGGACATGTGATGATGTCACAAGGACATGTGATGATGTCACAAGCACATGCCTTTGAGCCTTTGAAGTTTTTCTATAAATAGGGGTCAGGAGCAGCAAGTTTTAGTCAGTTTGTTCGCAGCCTTCAAACGTTCGACCAGAGCTATATTTGAAAGTATTTGTAAACCTCTGTAACATCACGCTCCAAAGCCCTGTGACGTTTCTGTGTTCTGTGACGTTGTCCCAAAGAAAGACCTTTAAATGCGATAAATAGCCTAAACGTTTTCGTTTATGACTAGTTTACCGTGTTATGACTGTGAACAGGGGGGAAGTCGCGCAAGAGAAATGTCGACCAAAACAATTGCAAGTAAGCCAAAGTCAGTTCCTAAAAGTCAACCCGCAGGTGTTTCCACCACCATCAGACCCTCCACTTCTGTAAGACCTCCATTAAGAATAACTGATGCAAAGAAAACCGCTCGGGTGGGAAAAACTCAGAATGGAAGACCGGCAGCTGTGAAACAGCCCCCGAAGAGGGATATGAAAAAGAATGTGGACAGTAAACTGGTCAGCTTAATTACAAATGAAATTGTATACAGTGGAGCGACTGTGTCATTTGATGACATCGCAGGGCAGGATCTGGCAAAGCAAGCACTTCAAGAAATTGTCATCCTTCCTGCCTTAAGACCTGATCTCTTTACTGGTCTGAGAGCTCCTGCACGTGGCTTGCTTTTATTTGGCCCACCAGGAAATGGGAAGACCATGCTCGCCAAAGCAGTTGCTGCAGAGTCTAATGCAACATTCTTCAACATCAGTGCTGCTAGTTTGACCTCCAAATATGTGGGAGAAGGCGAGAAGCTCGTACGAGCACTCTTTGCAGTTGCAAGAGAGAGACAGCCCTCAGTAATCTTCATCGATGAAGTGGACGGCTTGCTCTGTCAAAGGAGGGAGGGGGAGCACGACGCCTCTCGCCGTTTAAAAACTGAGTTCCTCATTGAGTTTGACGGGTTGCAGTCAGGAAAGGATGACAGAGTACTTGTAATGGGAGCAACGAACAGGCCCCAGGAGCTCGATGAAGCAATATTAAGGCGCTTTGCAAAAAGAGTATATGTGACCTTACCCGATGAGAAGACAAGATTTACGCTGCTGAAAAATCTTTTGGGAACGCACGGGAGTCCACTGAGCCAAGACGAACTGTCCTGTCTTGCAAAAGTGACTGAAGGATATTCAGGGAGCGATTTGACAGCATTAGCCAAAGATGCTGCACTTGGCCCAATAAGAGAGTTGGCACCAGAACAAGTCCGTGTTATAGCTGCTGCTGAGGTGCGCAACATTAAGATAAAAGACTTTGAGGATTCTCTGAAGCAAATCAAACCAACTGTTAGTCCAGCAACTCTTAACATGTACACCAAATAGAACAAAGATTTTGGTGGTCCTTCTTCAATAAATCCAAATCCAGTCAGGCTGGATGAAACAGAGTGCAAAAATAAAGAGCTTCTTCAAGAGAAAGAGCAACAGGAAAAAGAAAAAAAACGTATTCTCCAGGACTTGGAGAGAAGAAATCTACAACTGAACAAATTAATACAATGAAGGACAGAACACCTGAACTGGAAGGAGAAGTATTGGAAAAACGATGTTCAAAGATGCAGCGTAGGATCAATGAAATGGCGAAAAAACACTCAGAGGTCATTAATGAGATGTTGTTGAACTCAGACAACTTGAAGTGTGAAAACGCTGAAATGCTTGCACAAAAGCAGCAACAAGAGAAAATAAATGAAGACCTGCAGCGTAAGCTTCAAGAAATCACAAGAAGAAATGAGCAGTTAGAAAAGATGCACAAGGAAAAACAACAGCAAAATACAGACAAGTGCAATCTATTAAAAGAAATGGAGCAAAGATGCCAGAAACTTGAGAAGGAAGTTGAAGAAACAACCGATCAGTTGAGAACCCTCATCCTAGAGAAAAAAGTGGTCGTGGAAAAGCTCATGGAAAAGAAGAAAAAACGTTTCCGCTTCTTCTGGAGGAGGGACACTCCTGCTTTTTCTACTCTTTCTATTTTTTCTACTGCTGACGTCACCTCGTCTCCCTCCACCTCTGTTCCATCTTAATTTTCACCTCTCCTCTCCCCTTCTCTCCTAACACTTCTTCCCTCTCTCCTTCATCTTTTTTCACCCCAACCAGTCCCGGCAGTTGACTGCCCCTCGTGAGCCTGGTTCTGCCGGAAGTTTCTGCCCGTTTAAAGGCAGTTTTTCTTCCCCACTGTCGCCTAGTGCTTGCTCAGAGGGGATTGTTGGGGTTTTCTCTTTTCTTTTTTTTCCCCTTCTTATTACCATTTTCCTTTATTTACCGATTTGTTTTGTTTACTTTTCTTTTACGTTGTTTCTTTATTTACTTGTTTAACTTTTTTTCAACTTATGTAATAAACTAATAAACCAATTGAATTTGTCCTCTGCGTATTTTACATCTAATCTTTAAAGAATATTTCCAAAACATTTTCAAACATCACGATCTGTCTTTTGTTTGCTTGTTAAAACCCCGTAAATGGTGAAGTAAAAACCCTGTGATATGGTTTAAAACATCAAAATAGACTAAACAACTAGTCTAAAACTAAGAGACACAGGATAAAGTTGGTGTGAAGGTTTCAGTCTGTGAATGAATCTAAGCACCATCACCTTAACTTTAAATTCATCTCTGTTACCCTCTTTGTGACTGAACTCTGACCGTGAGCACCACAGCCACTGCGCACCAGTCACACACACTTTAAATCCATCACAGTAAACCAGTTAGTTTACCTCAGTTTGTTTTGCAGCACATTTCACAACATGCAAAAGCATAATGTGCCATGTATAGACTCAAAATCTGATTTAAAAACATGAGGACTGACCTGTAAGCTTTACATTTACAGTTTATCACATACCACTGAGCAGTTCTTACCTGTAATTCTAAGCCCTCTTCTTCCTTTTCTGGTTTAAAACATCAAATTAGACTAAACAACTAGTCTAAAACCAAGAGACACTTAAATATTAAGTTAAACCTCTGGGGTTGCCGGACGCGCCGGCGCGTCAAAATCACATGACCAATTTAAGACGACACAGCTACAAGATGCAGCGATTCAGAGGCTGTATCCCAATTCAGGGTCTGCAGCCTTAAAGGCCGCATTTTAAGGCCGATTACGTCACCATGCCAGTCTCCTATTGCCAGAGGCTGAAGTGTGTGTGCAGTCACCAGGTGATAATCTGATATCGTCTACTTCCCCACTGATGTTAAGTAATATGAAAAAAATAATGAATCCCACCTTAGGCCGAATGTGTGACTCTCTTCGTAGTGGAAGAGAGAATGAATCTTCCCATCCGAATTCACGGCAATCAGTCTGTCAATCAAATCCTGTGGAGTAAAATGAGAGGCTTTGAACAAGAATGCACCGGATAGGGTGCAAAACGAAAACTGTGTGGAAATTTACAATGGGTAAGGTGGAGAACGTATATCAGTCTCAGTGTGAGAGGGTTTATTTGAATGCGTTTGAAGTAAAACAAATGGGTGGGTGGTGTTTGGAGGCCAAATAAAAAGTGCAAACATGCCCTCAGATGGATGACAAAAAAAAACTGCAGTGTGTGGAAAAGAAGAAGAAGAAAAACACTTACAGGTATGGAGGTTGGCATCTCCCTCAGGGTGTATTCGCTTTTGTTGGCCAAAGACTGTCGGCCCAGCAGTTGCCACACCGACTGGGAAGAGGAGAGGAGGTTGACCAAGTACAGGAAGGACTGAAGAGGAAAGTAAATACAGCAGCTGTTAGAGAGAAAAAATGTATTTGCTTTTAAAGACCATTGTGAATGCATTTGTGCACGTCATGGATTGATCAAATCCTAACACATAATAATAATATAACACTATTCAACTACAAACACTACCGATAATATGACAAATAATATCTGTAGTATTCAAAGCAAAACAAAATGTAAAAAGAATTTATGATTGCAAAGATAAAACATGGTTTACCACACTCTCAAAACTGAATAAGACATATATTCTGAGCAGAGTGGTTGAGCAGAAACCTATTGCAGCCTGAAGAATATTAAACTACAGGAAAGCTCCCTGCATTTTTCACTGGGTCTGGTAGAACAGGGAAAATATATCATCAAAAGCATCAAAGGAAAAAAAGAGAGACACTTGCACAAACGAGCTACAACTTAGATTATATTAAACAGCTTCAAAGAAACGTAAAGAAAAAAACAAGATACGATGGATTTTTTTTTCTAAAATAGAAATATCTATACTTTCATGTGTCTTCTGATGTTTCTGTGCATGTGTGAACTTATCTTCATATGTACTACCAAACCTCCTACTGTACTTAGCACAGATTAAAGCAAAGACTCGAGTTAATTCACCAAAGTGCTGGTGTGTGTATATTTAGTTTTCCTTTGACCTCAGCATATATGTATAACCCACTGATAAGGCAGACTTTAAAGTCGCCTGTGGCAGGACACAGTTTACACATCACTGGCTGTCCGTATTCACTTGGCTAGTCTCTCTGAGAGAGATGACTTGGCTGCTGTCAGAGGCCAAGCATCAGACACACACAGACAGGCTCACGCTGGAGCTTGTTGAAGCTTTCCTGTTAGAAGAATTTAAGTTGTACTATGATTTATTCACTTATGCATTAAGGTTTTATTACTTAGCATGCTTCAGAATGTTCATATATTTCACAGGGACATTAGAAGTAACTCTTAAAGTTTAAACTGCAGATGTCTATTATTAAAAGATACCTCCGTTATGAAGCTTTCGAATGTATTACAATGCTCATATATTTGTGTATCACATGCCATTACATCCTGTCACGTACACACACACACACACACAGAACACACACACATGCTGATAAATATGCTTGGAAAACAGGAAATGCAACTGTCCCTTTGTATAAATAAATCTGACTGCAAGGCCTCGGGTGTGGATCTCCTTCGAGCTTCCACCCGTGCACGTCTTCATTGTTGAACCTTGAACAACAGTCTGAGTGTTTTTATTCAACCTGTAGAATGTCTTGTTTAATTTAAATAAACCATTGACATTAAAATGGTCCTTCGAGCCGGAGTGGACATTAGTGGACATTATTGGACATTATTGGACGTTAATTACCAATAATTAGGGCTAATTTTGCTCCAACAGAGTGACCTCGTCGTTCCCTGATATCGTGGAGAGCCCGCGCTGAAGTCTGTCGACAGCCTCCTTTCTACAAAGGAGTAAAGACCAACTACGTGAATTCGGGGTTGGCCAGCGTTCCTTAGCAAAGTGGTCCACGGTCCTGGGAACGAGGGGGAATCTCTGACCGGCACTTAAAACGTGGAGCCAGGTGAATATTAACACTCAAAACACATCGCGATAATATCGTTTCATTATCTGACACTGTCCTGAGGTGTAAAGGCTCGTCTACAGAGACTGGTAGCCATAGTGGAACTCGCTTCTTTCAAATGGAACTGGCAGTCTCCAGGAGACTCGTTTCGAGAAGCTGGCAGTTTAAATAAATTAGTCTGGGACTAAAATAGAGGATGTGTCAGTAGATAAGAAATAATACGCCGCGTTTGTGAAGTTATCTGTGTGAGTAATAAGGACGTGAATGTATTTTGACAAGGGACATTAGGACCCTACATCACTCCTACTGTAATCCTGTGATAACTGATATACTGGTGATAAAGGGAGAAGGTTGCGCTTCATCGCATAAAATTAAGGCCGCCCCTGACAATAGGACAAGGGTAGAAGGCTGCCTTAATAACCACCCCTGATTCTCATACCAGAGAAAGTTACACAGTTCTGTCTTCCTATTAATAAAATCTAAAGTGTAAAGAAAAAACAAAATAAAGGAAAAATGGGGAATAAACAAACAAAACCAGAATTAACTGCAGATGAACAATGGTTAGAGGAAAAAATGTCCAGGCGCCGGACAGATAAGTGCTAATCGTTGGAGAAATCCTAAGACACTAAAAGACTCAACTTGGGAAGGAAAATGCAATCCAACAGCAATAGCTAATTTAGATAAAAAATTACAAGAGGAACCTTACAAACAGAACTAAACAATGAAATATAGTTGGCATGACGATCATGCCCAGATTGTGTAAAATAAATAAAAGGAAATCATTCACATGAAAACCTTTTCTATAAAAAGAGAGATGCATAAGGTAGATTAAGGCTGTGTCATTGTTCAGCCAAGGAAAGTGTGTGAAAAGGTAAATGTCTCCAGCCTGGATGACGGGTGGGACTGCAGCCCACCCAGAGCCCTTGATGGATACAAAATAAAATATAGAAACAAAAAAAATAATAAATTACTTGGTTCGACAGGCAACAGAGAGAATGAATGTGACTGAAGGTTGGATCGGAGATGAGGCAAACAGAAGACCAGTCTAAAAAGTAGGCACAAACCTGTTCAGAGAAAAAGCAAATTTGTACAGATTGGATGAATACTAAATTATCTGTTTGCTGAGTAAGATGATCCTAAACTATTAAATTGGCTCAGTAGTAGTATAGTGATTTACACTGATAAATGTTGTAATATACTGTTGTCATTATATAGAAAGAAAAAGATGATAATATTAATAAAAATATAATATTAATGACAAGAAGTATCCTAGTCAGTATGATGTGAGATGGATAATTGTTATGAAGTAGTCTGCATCAAGTTTAAGGTTTGCTCAAACTCAGTATAATGACATATGAGATGAAGAAAATAAAGGCAATATCTAAACCAATTAGGTGCATAGAGGCACTTAACCTGCTTGAAAACTTGTCATTTAGCCTAGATAAATATTACTGAGATGTAGAGCACATTTATAATGACAACTAATAAGCCAAACCCTGTAGATAACAGCTAAAGCTACAAGATTGAGAAGCTGATTTAAATATGTGGACACTACTAAGCTAATGAGCGAGTTAAACGTTTTTATTTATTTGTTTCCGAGCGGAAGCTGCACAGGGAGCAGTCTATCAATGAATAGAAAACACACATACACAAAGTGTTACATGTGAGATTATTTTTGGAAAGAATCAGAAGTGGGATGGTTTTGAATTAAGAAATCAGTGAAAAGATGCATGAATTACACCTGATTATAACATGCAGAGGCAATGAAGAAAGCAGCTTACACTCACTGAACATTAACATGCATAGGAAAAGTACTGAAGACCTGCTTACACTTATACACATAACATAAGTTGGTATTTCTGACCAGAGAGAGGGAAACGGGTAGTTTAAGTACTCAGGATAATAATGAAAATGTCTTAGTTGTGTTTCTTCAGGAGCAAAACAGACCTGGACAAGCAGAAAATGCATTAACCTTACAAGGACAAGCTCGTGGAGATTAATGCATAGAGACTGATTAAACCGGGCTAAGAACACAAACATGCGCAATGAAGAACAGCTTACTATTTGTATGAGTGATAGAATGTGAGCTCAGTTTTCCCTCACACTTCTGCTCTGTTTCAGTAGCAGCATTTTTCTTTTTGTGTCCTGACTCATGTATGTTTTGTTTTTGTTTTTTGTTTTATTTGATTATTTTATTTTGTCGGTTTGGAAACAAATTTGTGGCAATGCCCAGTTTTAGAGCTGTAAACTGTGAGCAATTCAAAGTTTAAATATATATATATAGAGAGAGAGATGGAATAAGAAAACTTTAACTTCAAAGTTGAAATATGTAAGATGAGTGAAATGTGTGAATTCTTTGAGAAACAAGAAATTATTTAAACATGCCTTGTAACTGAGAGGGCAGAATGATCGCTGTTGGCACCTGTAGATGAAACAGACATTGCAAACTTGCCAAAATCCCTATGGTCCACTGGACCAACAGATGTCGGCCTGATAAAAAACGCTGACTCAATACAAGTAAAGGTAATTTCAAAACACAGACCAATGAAGCCGCAATATCCACTATCTGCAGAAGCAAAGGCAGGAATTCGCCCAGTGATTGCAGACATGGAAAAAGCGGGAATATTAGTAAAAACAAATGAAACAATTTGTAACACGCCTATCTTCCCAATTAAAAAGGCAAACACAGGAAAGTATAGGCTTGTACATTACCTGAGAGCCATCAACGAGATAACTGAGCAAATTCCACCAGTAGTTGCCAATCCTCACACCATCTTAAATCAAGTGACACGGAAAGAACAGTGGTTTTCAGTGATAGACTTATCAAACGCGTTCTTCTCTGTACCACTGCACCCTGGCTCACGCGGGTTGTTTGGTTTCACATTTGATGGGCAAAAATACACCTACACAAGGCTACCACAGGGTTTCCAAAACAGCCCCACCCTGTATGCAGAAGCTTTAAAGAAATCTATGTCTTTTTGCACTCTGCCTGCTCCAGGACAATTCCTATTATATGTAGACGACATCCTGGTCACCGGACACACGCAGGTCGACTGCAAAGCAAATACTTTGAAGGTATTGAGACATCTGGCAGAACAGGGTCACAAAGTCTCACAACACAAGCTACAGCTCTGGAGCCAGGAAGTTACATACCTTGGCCACAAACTCACAGGAGAGGGCAGGACACTGTTAGACAGCAGAAAACTAGCAGTGCAGAACGCAGCAAAACCTCTCACAAAGCAGCAAATGATGAGCTATTTAGGCCTATGTAATTTCTGCAGATGCTGGATTCCCGAATACGCACTTTTAGTGCAGCCTCTGCAGGATCTGATCTATGGCAAACACTTAGCTCTAAAAGACAAAATAGAGTGGACACCAAAAGCAGAAAAAGCATTTCATGATCTAAAACTTGCGCTACAAACACGTACAGTTTTAGCATTGCCAGACTATGACAAGCCTTTCTATTTGCATGTAGACGGAGGCTCAGGCTACATGAGAGCAGTGCTAACTCAAGCATTTGGCGAGAAGCAAAGGCCTCTAGCATTTTACTCATGCAGATTAGACTCAGTAGCAGCAGGACTACCGTCGTGCGTGCAAGCTTGTGCGGCTGCAGCGGAAGCAGTGAAAAAGTCCGCTGACCTTATCCTCGGACACACCCTGATTATCAAGGTGCCACACGCTGTGACCTCGATCCTACTGCAAGCAAATCTATCATATCTGACACATGCAAGACAGCTTTCATATGTAGGCATCCTATTGTCACAGTCGCACATCACAATCGAGAAATGTGGTCAGCCAAACCCAAGCACTCTCCTCCCCACAGAGGAGGATGGTGAACAACACTGTTGTATGCAAAAATTAGATGAGGACACGAAACCAAGAGCAGATATCTATAGCACACCACAGCAAAGCTACAAGAACGTTTTTGTAGATGGCTCTGCAGCAAAAGATAGCTTGGGGAAAAGCCGTGTGGGTTATGCAGTAACCACAACTGATACTGTAATAGAGGCAGAGCCCCTCACCTCCTCTCACTCAGCCCAGAGTGCTGAGCTAACTGCTGTTATTAGAGCTTGTGAGCTACACAAAGGCGAAGCAATAAACATCCACACTGACAGCCAATACGTTTTCGCTGCAGTTCATCATTTCGCTAAGATATGGCAAAACAGAGGAATGGTAACGTCCACTAAACTGGATGACCTTTAACTAGCGAACCCATAGACAAGTCAATCAGAGAAACCACACTAGCAGAATGGATGACTGAACTGTTAAAAAAACAAAGACATAGTACTGAACAACCAACTGCCGGATGATTCTTCTCCAGTTTCTTCCAGATTGAAGCCAGGTGATTGGATCCTGATCAAGGTCCTCCAGCGGAAAAGCTGGAGCACACCAAGGTGGGAAGGCCCCTATCAGGTTCTTCTGACGACCCCTACAGCCTGCAAAATAGCTGAAAGGCCGTCGTGGATACACCAGAGTCACACTAAGAAGGTTGAGCCCAACACATAGACTCCAGCTCTCTCCAAACCTCTTTGTGTACCGCCTGGTGGGGAGTAGGGTCACAGGTGGCAACACAGGTGATTTCGCTCCTCTGGCCAGGGGTCGCCACACGGGAGGCCTAAAGAGGCTGCAGTCGGGAAGATCGCTCCCTTGACTCAAACCTAGCCTACCTGCCCGGTGTGGGGACCAATCGTGATGCCTGACATGGAGATGGAGATGGAGGAATTAGAGGAGCTGGAGGAGGAGCAGACGAGCAGCCCAGAAGAAGAAGCCCCCAGAAGCCCACAATGGAGAGATCGCTTAAACCCCCAGAACTGGTCTGAAAACTGCTACTTGACCATATGCATAACCCTGTGTTTTCTATTCATCATCTCAGTGTTTACAGCACTCGCCGCCATCTGCATGGACATAGCCTGCAGGGACAACCCCTGCAATCCCTACTGTCCAAGAGGATATGGTGTTGACCCCAATGGCACCAACCCCTGCGACCTATGGAAACAAGACCAAGAGATCACCCACAGTAAAAGATGGACACACGACGATTCACACCTATGTGACCTGACACAGGACCATGACCACCCCTGGATGAACAACGCTTGGTACCGCTATGTGTACGATAGAACACATACATTCCAGACAACATACACTCACCTAACATGACCGACGCTCTAAACGTGCTGAAACAAATTAGAAATGCAGAACAAAAAGACAAAATATTAGATCCTGAAGATTGGTTAACATGGTTATTGAACGGATGGTGGAGGTCCCTGTTGATTAAAGGACTTGTTGGAATTGCCTCCTTACTCTTATTAATGTGTGTTTTCACAACCTGTGTAATACCCTGCTTTAAGAAAATGGTGTCAAATATGATAGCTCATTCCGTTAATGCTTATGTAGCAGTGCATAATCCCGCAGCCTATGACAGCGATCAGAACCCGGACAGTGAAGAAGATGACGACTATGTGTAGTTTCCGTCTGTACTTAGTCAATGACGTGGCAATTGAAAATGTTTCACAAGTGATTGTCTACTGAACTCAATAAAGTTACAGATGAAATATTTGAACAACAGGAGGGAATGTTAGAAGAATTTAAGTTGTACTATGATTTATTCACTTATGCATTAAGGTTTTATTACTTAGCATGCTTCAGAATGTTCATATATTTCACAGGGACATTAGAAGTAACTCTTAAAGTTTAAACTGCAGATGTCTATTATTAAAAGATACCTCCGTTATGAAGCTTTCGAATGTATTGCAATGCTCATATATTTGTGTATCACATGCCATTACATCCTGTCACGTACACACACACACACACACAGAACACACACACATGCTGATAAATATGCTTGAAAAACAGGAAATGCAACTGTCCCTTTGTATAAATAAATCTGACTGCAAGGCCTCGGGTGTGGATCTCCTTCGAGCTTCCACCCGTGCACGTCTTCATTGTTGAACCTTGAACAACAGTCTGAGTGTTTTTATTCAACCTGTAGAATGTCTTGTTTAATTTAAATAAACCATTGACATTTCCTGAGAGAAATTCTGCCAAAAACATAACTAAAAATGCAGTCTTATGAAAGTAAGGCTTATTTGCCCAGACACCCATAAACCAATCAGCAAAAAGCCTTTCTTGTTAACAAAATCACTATTGCCAGTTTCTTAAATATGAATATTCACAAGTGAATTTTCTACATGGCTGCTGGTATCACAGCAACACATGGACCACTATTCTGAGTCCTGGGTTAATAATAATTGGAATCAATTTAATTTTAATCAATTTAAACACCTTTGTAACCAGTGAGCTAAAAACATGATGGAAAAGCAAAACTTCTAAGAGATCTGTGTCTGTACTATTATGTAGATATCTAAAAATTGGGGCATTGTGGGCTCCAGGAAGTTTCTCCTTCTCCCTCTCTCTCACACACACACGCACGCACATACATACAATACCTTAATGCAACTCCTATCTGTGGGGTCAATGGGAGTTGGTTTGGGACGGACCACTCTGATGTCGTCACTGCTGCACTCAAGAACAGACCATAGCTCTAGTACCAGGGCCCGAATAAAGCCTGAGACAGAACACGGAGAAATTTGTTGTACCAAACATTTATTTGAAATAGCAGCAACTAAAATTATTAACAGTGCTTTAATAAATAAACGACTGACTTTGTTATTGTGTCCAATCTTTTAAAGAAATCTGTCTTTGCATTGCTGGCACCGTTTTGATTGGAGGATTTGAATCTCAGGAAGGAAGGAATTTATAATGCCACTCCCTTTGATCCCATTTAATCTCTTCCCTGTTGCACTTTGGCCTGTCAGTAACTACATTTGAATTTTGCAGCTCAAGCTTGCACATAAAGGCTGGATAAAAACGTTAATGCAATCAAAATGTACGCAGCCCTCGCTGGAAAACTGGGGATACAGTACAGTACATAAATGATGAAGCAAAGACAAAACATTAGTGTCATGGAAGAAGAAATAGTCAGTGCATCACGGGAAGCTCCCAGCAATAAAACCTGCATTTGTATTGACACATAAACCTTAATTTGTGAGCAATTTTCAGTGTATTTCAGTTAAATTAACGAGACAAATATAACAAAAGGGATTTTATACTTAGAAGAAGAATATGAAATTGAAATATTAAACTAAGAAAACTATAAATACTGCAGTTCTAGAGTTACAGATATACAATTAAGCTTTGCATATCAGTGCTGTATAACCCAGGGAATGTACTTTTTTTATATAATTGAATAGTAATGGAAATCATGAACTGTTTTTCAGAGGTCATAGATCAAATGAGCAGTAGAGTTTTTCTCACAGAATGGTTCTTTCACATAGAAAGCAGTGTGTGCTGCAGGTTTAGCAAATGGCCCATCATTTGTAAGCTCTGTCTGGACTATATCACTTTTTGAGGTCATCCTTCTTTCTGTCAGTCTGCCCAAAACATCAACGGTATCGGTGAAGACAGAAGACAGTGTTTTGTGCGACACATGGAATAGATGACAAAGATGCTGGACTGGAAGATCAAGTCTCAGACGCATTAGTGTGAGTAAGAGCATTTGGAAACCTGTCAGTTTCTTCGATATTGGCAGGAAATCTTTGACAGTGTTGAAGAGGGACATTAAGACTGCATAACAATATAGTCCAGTGTAATATCTTACTTTTTCGGTATCGTCCTTTAAGAAAGTTTCATTCAGCTCTGTCTTTTGCAACTGTGCTCGAAGCAGTCTGTTCTCCTCCAACAGCCGGTTTATTTCTGCTCTGCCCTGTTGACTGCACACACAGTCCTTCGTCTGCCCTTCAGCTTCCGTGACGCTGTCACTCCCATCACCACTGGATTTGTTACATCCATTTCATATGCTGGTTTGCCTGCAATAATGCCAAATCAAAAGCTATTCAGTCGACATGACGTGGTTCTGCAGCATCACACATTAGCATGTTTTATCTCATTATCTATGACCGCAGCGCATTGAAAAAACCCCCACTAAAAGCCTTTTAGTTTGGTCCTTTTACAGCATCCTGCCATGCGATTACATTTGTTCCTGACCACCGAGAACACTCACGTTAACTTTTATCGAGTGGAAAAAAAGTTAGCGTGTTTATATTATGCTAACATAGCTGTGTCGCTAGCGGTCACGTAGCACATCATTATATACCAGCTAGCCCAAGTTCAGTAACCCTACAAATGTCACTGCTGTTTAGTTTTCTGTCTTCATTTATGTTGGAAGTGATAAGAAAGCTGTACGTTTTAATTTGTTTCCAAAACCCCGCAGTCAGGACATGCTATATTGTATTTAGATAGAAGCTAGCGAGCTAACTTGCTGCTAACTTCTAACTCATATGTCATAAATTCCATTGTCATGGATGCCTGGATGTTTAACTCAGTTGTTACACCTGGTAGAGCAGAACGCTGATAATTTTATTAAAGATGAAAGACTTAAGACAGTGTTTTAACTCTCAGTAATGCCACAGTGATCATTTGATATATGGACCTGCAGCAGAGTTTAGGCCCAGACACGGCTAGTGACGTCAGACTCAACAATCGGATAGTGATATGAATTACTTTAGAACTCACCGGAGAGAAAATGCCGCGAGCAAACCAACAAAAAGCTGGGGATTGCACGGAACTCGATATCCGCTCGTCTCACCGCTGCAATCCATGCCTGGCGTCTTTGTTTGGTGGATACATGGGATCCCTCACGTTGCCGCCAGGATGGAAAACGATGAAAAGATTAATCCAGTTTCTTGCCTTCACGATCGTGAGCTTTAACGTTGCAACCGACTACACAACACGTACCATAGCTGAAGCTGTATCCTTTGTCTGGCCTACTGTGATGGCGGCAGGGGGCGTGGCCCGCCTCATGTAACGTCACGCTCCAAAGCCCTGTGACGTTTCTGTGTTCTGTGACGTTGTCCCAAAGACGTTGTCCACCTCTGTTGGAGGGAGTAATGTGGGTGACTGTGTAGTGTAGTTGGTGTAATAGTTTTCGACTCCACACAGTCACTGCTTTGCTGTGCTTCTGCAGCGTATCCAGTAATGGTGACAAATCCTCCAGCGTTGCAATAGGAAGCTGCTCTTAAGCGCAGAAAGAATTGTTTCCAGGGATTTCTATTTGTATCCAGCTTGGCGTGCAGGATCCTTTGTGTAATCTATGCTTACATATGTATTTTACACACAGACAATGTGAAAAATACAACACATTGCTATGGATTGATGCTGAAAGTGCTAATTGCACTAAAAAATTTAGCTGAAAAAATAACACCAACTAAATAGATAAGCATGTCTGTTAACAAAAAAACCCAAACGCTTTACCCAACTGGGGTTTTTCAACTACCTCAGGGACAAAGCTTTACCAAAATCTTCCAACTCAGACCCTGTGACAAGGTCTGTGAAAACCACGTTTTTATGCCTGAAATTCTACAGTACTACACTCCCACCAGATGAGCTCATGCAGCCTGTCACGAACCGGGACATACAACCATGACAAAACAGGAGATGCACACACAATTTATTGTGTTATTAATTTAGATCAACTGTGCTAATATAGTATACCAAAATGAAAACAATAACTCAAATTTCTCATGTACACTTTCTACAGAGGCACCATCGAGAGCATCCTGTCGAGCTGCATCACTGTGTGGTTTGGAGCCTGCAATGCGTCCTGTCATAGAACCCTCCAACGCATAGTGAGAGCTGCAGAGAGGATCATTGGTGTCTCTCTCCCCTCCCTCCAGGACATTTACAGCACCCGTCTCACTAAAAAAGCCCTTTGCATAGCGGCTGATCCCACGCACCCAATGCAAAGCTTCTTCAAGCTGCTGCCGTCAGGGAGGAGACTGCGGAGTCTCCAGGCCAGGACCAGCAGACTGAAGGACAGCTTCATCCATCAGGCTGTCAGGAAGCTTAACTCCCTCCCGATTCTGCCCCCTCTCCCCTCCTCTCCTCCATGGTCTCACTGAACTCTGTCACATACACACACACACACTCTCTGACTCACTCACTGGCCTGCACCAGTTACCAGTCACTTTGTGGAGCATTGGACTGCCATTACCTCATAAGACTTTGTTGTTATACTATCTCTAACCGTATATTACTAGATCTCCATTTGCACTATTTGCCTATTTGCACTACTCTGCCTGGTTTACACTCAATGTCATTTACCCTTACCTGAATATTGTATATTGTATATTGCATAGCTTTCTTGTTAAATTGTATTGTATTTATTTAAATTTTTACTTTTTAATTATTTTATTTGCATTTTTTAATCACTCTCTTATATTTAAATGTTCATTTGCTATTTCATCTAGGGTTTGAGAGTAACGAAATTTCTATTCTCTGTATGTCCTGTACATGTGGCAGAATTGACAAATAAAGTTGACTTTGACTTTGAGATATTTGAGGTTGTGCTGAAAATAATGGTGCCAAATAAGGCAAGAAAAACATATTTTAAAGGTGAAATATAGAGGTAAAATCAAAAATAGTCAAGAACGGCCAATTATACCCTGGACCACAGAGGGTTAAATTTGAAAACGGTTTTAAAAAAAAACATCCCCATTCTAAAATGTCATGTGACAATCTGATTCATGAAGAGTGATGATGTCACAAGGACATGTGATGATGTCACAAGGACATGTGATGATGTCACAAGCACATGCCTTTGAGCCTTTGAAGTTTTTCTATAAATAGGGGTCAGGAGCAGCAAGTTTTAGTCAGTTTGTTCGCAGCCTTCAAACGTTCGACCAGAGCTATATTTGAAAGTATTTGTAAACCTCTTCAGAGTCACTGAAATTTTTTTTAAACGTTCTCACCAATTCACTGAGCAAACAAACACATTTCAGTCAAGATGACTTTCACCTCAAATCATCTTGAAATATGTAAAGGGACCCTTTTGGGAGGTCACTACAAGGTCGAGGGTTTCCTTGAAGAAGGGGGCTTTGGTATTGTAACCAAATGTTGCAATACAAAAACCAACAAAGTCGTTGCTATTAAAGTCAACAAGAGCGACCCTGAAATTCTGCAACAGGCGAAAATGGAAATTTACATACTGGAGAAGCTGCGAGGCTTGGATGCAGATAGATGCAACATTGTTAAATGGAACGACTTTTTCATCGACGGTGACCGCATCTGCTTAAATTTTGAACTCCTCGATGAAAGCCTGTGGCAGTACATGCGGTACCGGAGGAACCGGGTTCTCCCAGTAACAGAAATCAGGCCAGTGTTATTTCAGCTCGCAAATGCCCTGTCCCACCTGGGTTCTTTGGGAATAGTGCATGCTGACCTCAAACCTGGAAACATAATGGTTGTGGACCGCTATGAGTGTCCAATCAAAGTCAAACTTACAGACTTTGGTTTTGCATGTCCCGCATCTACAGTGATTCCTGGTGACTGTGTGGGGACGGTTGGTTATAAAGCACCTGAGGTTATGATTGGTAGTCTATTTAATGAAGCAATAGACATGTGGTCCCTGGGGCTGGTAGCTGTGGAGCTTGCTACTGGGTATCCTTTCTACCCTGGGAGAAATGATTATGATGTTTTGAAATTCATCATACAGACCCAGGGACAGCCACCAGATCATGTTTTAGACTCTGGCTTTTACACTGATAACTATTTCATAAAAGACAACTACAACGGACAACACTGGACATTTAAGACCGAAAGACAATTTCAAGATGAGACAGGTTGTCAGTCCAAGGACACTCGATGCATAAAACTTAAGTGCCTCGATGACCTTGAACAACTACTGAAGATAAGGGGGTGTTGGGAAAAAATCCAAAATGTATTTGTCAGCCTAATCAAAGAGATGTTAGCATTGGATCCAAACCAGCGCATAACACCCTCGGAGGTTCTCCACCACCCCTTTTTCAATCCTGGCCTCTCTAAGAGTTCTCCCTGCACTGACATGAGTAGCACAGGGGGACAAAACCTTGTGGTCTCTCAGCAGCCTTCTAGTTGCAAAAGAGAAGAATCACAGAAAATCAGCTGCAGTTCCCAAACCTCAGAAGAATTTTCTCAACAAGAATACGTCAACGCATCAGCCAACACATCCTCCTCTATAGATGATCTTGAAATATCTAAAGGGACCTTTTTGGGAGGTCACTACGAGGTCGAGGGTTTCCTTGGAGAAGGGGGCTTTGGTATTGTAACCAAATGTTGCAATACAAAAACCAACGAATTTGTTGCTATCAAAGTCAACAAAAATAACCCTGAAATTCTGCAACAGGCAAAAATGGAAATTCTCATCCTGGAGCAGCTGCGAGGCTTGGATGCAGATAGATGCAACATTGTTCAATGGAACGACTTTTTCATCGACGGTGACCGCATCTGCTTAAATTTTGAACTCCTTGACCAAAGCCTGTGGGACTACATAGAGGACCCGGAAAACCAGGGTCTCCCCATAAGCGAAATCAGGCCAATTTTACATCAACTCACAAATGCCCTGTCCCACCTGGGTTCTGTGGGAATAGTGCATGCTGACCTCAAACCTGGAAACATAATGGTTGTGGACCGCTATGAGTGTCCCATCAAAGTCAAACTTATAGACTTTGGCATTGCATGTCCCGCATCTACAGTGATTCCTGGTGACTGTGTGGGGACGGTTGGTTATAAAGCACCTGAGGTTATGATTGGTAGTCTATTTAATGAAGCAATAGACATGTGGTCCCTGGGGCTGGTAGCTGTGGAGCTTGCTACTGGGTATCCTTTCTACCCTGGGAGAAATGATTATGATGTTTTGAAATTCATCATACAGACCCAGGGACAGCCACCAGATCATGTTTTAGACTCTGGCTTTTACACTGATAACTATTTCATAAAAGACAACTACAACGGACAACACTGGACATTTAAGACCGAAAGACAATTTCAAGATGAAACAGATTATCAGTCCAACGACACTCGATCCATAAAACTTAAGTGCCTCGATGACCTTGGACTAATGCTGAGTATAATGTGGGGCTGGGAAAAAATCCAAACTGTATTTGTCAGCCTAATCAAAGAGATGTTAGCATTGGATCCAAACCAGCGCATAACACCCTCGGAGGTTCTCCACCACCCCTTTTTCAATCCTGGCCTCTCTAAGAGTTCTCCCTGCACTGACATGAGTAGCACAGGGGGACAAAACCTTGTGGTCTCTCAGCAGCCTTCTAGTTGCAAAAGAGAAGAATCACAGAAAATCAGCTGCAGTTCCCAATACTCAGAAGAATTTTCTCAACAAGAATACGTCAACGCATCAGCCAACACATCCTCCTCTATAGATGATCTTGAAATATCTAAAGGGACCCTTTTGGGAGGTCACTACGAGGTCGAGGGTTTCCTTGGAGAAGGGGGCTTTGGTATTGTAACCAAATGTTGCAATACAAAAACCAACAAAGTTGTTGCTATTAAAGTCAACAAAAATAACCCTAAAATTCTCCAACAGGCAAAAATGGAAATTCTCATCCTGGAGCAGCTGCGAGGCTTGGATGCAGATAGATGCAACATTGTTCAATGGAACGACTTTTTCATCGACGGTGACCGCATCTGCTTAAATTTTGAACTCCTTGACCAAAGCCTGTGGGACTACATAGAGGACCCGGAAAACCAGGGTCTCCCCATAAGCGAAATCAGGCCAATTTTACATCAACTCACAAATGCCCTGTCCCACCTGGGTTCTTTGGGAATAGTGCATGCTGACCTCAAACCTGGAAACATAATGGTTGTGGACCGCTATGAGTGTCCCATCAAAGTCAAACTTATAGACTTTGGCATTGCATGTCCCGCATCTACAGTGATTCCTGGTGACTGTGTGGGGACGGTTGGTTATAAAGCACCTGAGGTTATGATTGGTAGTCTATTTAATGAAGCAATAGACATGTGGTCCCTGGGGCTGGTAGCTGTGGAGCTTGCTACTGGGTATCCTTTCTACCCTGGGAGAAATGATTATGATGTTTTGAAATTCATCATACAGACCCAGGGACAGCCACCAGATCATGTTTTAGACTCTGGCTTTTACACTGATAACTATTTCATAAAAGACAACTACAACGGACAACACTGGACATTTAAGACCGAAAGACAATTTCAAGATGAAACAGATTATCAGTCCAACGACACTCGATCCATAAAACTTAAGTGCCTCGATGACCTTGGACTAATGCTGAGTATAATGTGGGGCTGGGAAAAAATCCAAACTGTATTTGTCAGCCTAATCAAAGAGATGTTAGCATTGGATCCAAACCAGCGCATAACACCCTCGGAGGTTCTCCACCACCCCTTTTTCAATCCTGGCCTCTCTAAGAGTTCTCCCTGCACTGACATGAGTAGCACAGGGGGACAAAACCTTGTGGTCTCTCAGCAGCCTTCTAGTTGCAAAAGAGAAGAATCACAGAAAATCAGCTGCAGTTCCCAATACTCAGAAGAATTTTCTCAACAAGAATACGTCAACGCATCAGCCAACACATCCTCCTCTATAGATGATCTTGAAATATCTAAAGGGACCCTTTTGGGAGGTCACTACGAGGTCGAGGGTTTCCTTGGAGAAGGGGGCTTTGGTATTGTAACCAAATGTTGCAATACAAAAACCAACAAAGTTGTTGCTATTAAAGTCAACAAAAATAACCCTAAAATTCTCCAACAGGCAAAAATGGAAATTCTCATCCTGGAGCAGCTGCGAGGCTTGGATGCAGATAGATGCAACATTGTTCAATGGAACGACTTTTTCATCGACGGTGACCGCATCTGCTTAAATTTTGAACTCCTTGACCAAAGCCTGTGGGACTACATAGAGGACCCGGAAAACCAGGGTCTCCCCATAAGCGAAATCAGGCCAATTTTACATCAACTCACAAATGCCCTGTCCCACCTGGGTTCTTTGGGAATAGTGCATGCTGACCTCAAACCTGGAAACATAATGGTTGTGGACCGCTATGAGTGTCCCATCAAAGTCAAACTTATAGACTTTGGCATTGCATGTCCCGCATCTACAGTGATTCCTGGTGACTGTGTGGGGACGGTTGGTTATAAAGCACCTGAGGTTATGATTGGTAGTCTATTTAATGAAGCAATAGACATGTGGTCCCTGGGGCTGGTAGCTGTGGAGCTTGCTACTGGGTATCCTTTCTACCCTGGGAGAAATGATTATGATGTTTTGAAATTCATCATACAGACCCAGGGACAGCCACCAGATCATGTTTTAGACTCTGGCTTTTACACTGATAACTATTTCATAAAAGACAACTACAACGGACAACACTGGACATTTAAGACCGAAAGACAATTTCAAGATGAAACAGATTATCAGTCCAACGACACTCGATCCATAAAACTTAAGTGCCTCGATGACCTTGGACTAATGCTGAGTATAATGTGGGGCAGGGAAAAAATCCAAACTGTATTTGTCAGCCTAATCAAAGAGATGTTAGCATTGGATCCAAACCAGCGCATAACACCCTCGGAGGTTCTCCACCACCCCTTTTTCAGTCCTGGCCTCTCTAAGAGTTCTCCCTGCACTGACATGAGTAGCACAGGGGGACAAAACCTTGTGGTCTCTCAGCAGCCTTCTAGTTGCAAAAGAGAAGAATCACAGAAAATCAGCTGCAGTTCCCAATACTCAGAAGAATTTTCTCAACAAGAATACGTCAACGCATCAGCCAACACATCCTCCTCTATAGATGATCTTGAAATATCTAAAGGGACCCTTTTGGGAGGTCACTACGAGGTCGAGGGTTTCCTTGGAGAAGGGGGCTTTGGTATTGTAACCAAATGTTGCAATACAAAAACCAACAAAGTTGTTGCTATTAAAGTCAACAAAAATAACCCTAAAATTCTCCAACAGGCAAAAATGGAAATTCTCATCCTGGAGCAGCTGCGAGGCTTGGATGCAGATAGATGCAACATTGTTCAATGGAACGACTTTTTCATCGACGGTGACCGCATCTGCTTAAATTTTGAACTCCTTGACCAAAGCCTGTGGGACTACATAGAGGACCCGGAAAACCAGGGTCTCCCCATAAGCGAAATCAGGCCAATTTTACATCAACTCACAAATGCCCTGTCCCACCTGGGTTCTGTGGGAATAGTGCATGCTGACCTCAAACCTGGAAACATAATGGTTGTGGACCGCTATGAGTGTCCCATCAAAGTCAAACTTATAGACTTTGGCATTGCATGTCCCGCATCTACAGTGATTCCTGGTGACTGTGTGGGGACGGTTGGTTATAAAGCACCTGAGGTTATGATTGGTAGTCTATTTAATGAAGCAATAGACATGTGGTCCCTGGGGCTGGTAGCTGTGGAGCTTGCTACTGGGTATCCTTTCTACCCTGGGAGAAATGATTATGATGTTTTGAAATTCATCATACAGACCCAGGGACAGCCACCAGATCATGTTTTAGACTCTGGCTTTTACACTGATAACTATTTCATAAAAGACAACTACAACGGACAACGCTGGACATTTAAGACCGAAAAACAATTTCAAGATGAAACAGATTATCAGTCCAACGACACTCGATCCATAACACTTAAGTGCCTCGATGACCTTGGACCAATGCTGAGTATAATGTGGGGCTGGGAAAAAATCCAAACTGTATTTGTCAGCCTAATCAAAGAGATGTTAGCATTGGATCCAAACCAGCGCATAACACCCTCGGAGGTTCTCCACCACCCCTTTTTCAGTCCTGGCCTCTCTAAGAGTTCTCCCTGACATGAGTAGCAAACGGGGACCAAACCTTGTGGTCTCTCAGCAGCCTTCAAAACAGAAAGATCATAGAGAATCAATCTCCAGCATTGCTTCAACCACGGACAAAAATGACAAAAACACAAACAGGGATTGTAAAAAGCCATTAACAGCAGATTACATTGCAAGAATTAATTAAGCTGCTCCAATAATGATCACTTTGGCTTTTTTGTCTTTTTTAATTTTCACTCCCCCCACCCCAACCAGTCGCGACAGATGGCTGTCCCTTTAAGAGCCTGGTTCTGTCGAAGGTTTCTTCCTTTTAGAAGGGAGTTTTTCCTTCCCACTGTCGCTCATTGCTTGCTCATAGGGAATCACTTGATTGTTGAGGTGGCCAAAACTCTAGGGGAACTAGCAATTCTTGTGAAAATTGAAAAGGGAAAAAAAGCCTAAAAACATAAAAACAACTGATGAATATGTTCTTGAACTAAGGCACAATTTTGCTTAAAATCCATTAAGTAATCTCTGTGTCAAGTTCTTACCAATATTCAAAGCGGAGCAGCGGACAACTTACCATTACATCAGTCCTTCAATCAGACATAATTTGATCCAAATTGGAAATAAACTGGATGTTTATTAAATAAACCAGCTTTAAGCATCATCTAATTGTTGTTTGTAACTCTTTTTAAATATAGTGCTAACCTTTAGCCTCCTAGTAGACATACATGTTTTATAAATGGGAAAATCCTCTTTTCTTTAGAAAAGTTAAGCTCTGACCTTGAAGTCAAGGTCCCTGAGATTTAAACCTTACAGAGATTTTTAGTAAATGCTACCATGGTATTAATTTAAAAATTCTACATTGTCTCGTTCTTGAGTTATTGCATTCACAAACTTGGGTGTCCACAGCGCCCCGCCATATACCAGACTCAAAAGATTATGAGGTAGGTGTTTTGTTTTTGTTTGTTTGTTTTTTAAGTTTTTTCATAAAGATTACAACATAAAAATAACACAATTGGGAATATTATTGTCATTTTTGAAAACACTATTTTGATGTTATCTAATGCAGTGCAAAAAATAAATAACTAAATTGATAACTGGCACTGAGTCTTCTGTGTGCACACATTCTGCATCAACACACAGGGAGACACTGAGACTTCAGAAATTTTTCACTGTGTTTGTCTATACAGCCACAACTTTCAGATTTTTCACAAACAAGCAGCACGGATTTTGTCCTCATCATTTCAGCTAGAAGTACTTTATAAGGGGGTCTTTCAAGTGAACATTGAACAGGTACAGGTGCTTGAAATCCTTGAAAATGCTCGTTCAGGAGTTAGGCCTTTTTCATACAATCCCCCCATTTTCAAAGGCTCAAATTGGATTGAACAAGCAAGTTTTTTTGTTAATAATTGACCGTTTGGAGTGTAGAACTCATAGATATCAAATGTTGTTTCCTCCCTTGCGAGGCCTTTACTGTATCTGCCTTCAGTTCTGGTTGCTTTGCACTGTGAAGCTATTTGAAAGTATTTGTCAAAGAACAATGAGCACTAGATATCCACTAGATGGTGTTATAGTAAAACACAAGCATAACCCTCACTTAGACAATTTTACCTGATACACAGTTTGTGACCATGTATTTACTCTTCTGGCACTTTGCCTTCACAATTTTGTATTAATTTCACTACCTTTTGGCATGATCACCTTTTAATTTGTTTCTCACATTTGTGACAAAGACACTGCACTGGAGGCAAACAAGACTGTGTAAATACATTCAGCAAGTTGGATTAGTTTCCAGTTTCTGCTGAATACAAGCAAAAACCAGTCACTTCAGAAAGATGTTCAGAATAAAATCTGTAAAACTGCCAAAGAGCAGCACGTGAACTGAACACGCCCGCTCTCGTCTGATCTCGGAAAACGTGATTTTCAGATCCAGCAAAGTGGATATTTTTCACTGTGGATAAATTGCATGGAAACGTTTAATGAGTCATCAGCTATTTCACTACAAAGATGATGTGATTAATGTGTTTGATGTGGAGCTCTTATGTAATGATTACATTTTTAAGATGTAATTTTCAAGTGAAAAACATAATATTTATCTGTTGCATAGTTTACAGTGCGGTGTTTTATGCACTGAGTTATCATGTAGAGTTCTGTTTGTCATCTAGCACCATAATCGGGTTTTGTTTTTATTGCATCTTAGATTTTCCAGCTGCTGTGCCTGAGCAGCCACCCAGAGACCCTTTGCTGCAGTTAGTCTCCCTGCAGGAGGCGTCTGGCTGCTGGCTGCTTGATCCAGCTCTGGCTGCTGCACTGGGACAGACCAACGAGGAGGTGGAAAAGTCAAAGCCTGAAAAGATGCACTGCTGTCAATTTAAATATTAACACAAAATGATGATGTGAGATAAAACAGATTTGATTCTATAATTTGAACAAAAACACATGATAAAATTAAAAACACACCATAAAACAAATAAAATGAAGTCAAACTAAACGTAGGCCTGCCTCACAGCCTGAGAATAAACATCTGCATATCAGAAGCTAAAACACTGGTGGTAATCACACTCCTAACCTCCCACTGAGCTGCACCAGCGTCTGATATTATCCAGAAACCACACGGCAGCAGAAATTATTTTCCTCATCAGTTGTTGTAAAAACATGTCAGCACATTATTTTAGAGCATTTATGATATCACAGTTTGGGATTTCATCAGAAGAGCATCCAGTGTAATAATCTGCCAAATCAAATATGCAGAGCTGCCCACCTTGGTGACCCCGTGTGACAAAGAAGTACACAAACATATGTAATATTACTGGTTGTAGAAAGTAAAATGTGTGTTCTGTCTGTTTTATTTGATTGATTTTGATTTGGGGAATTAGACCAGCAGTGAAGTGTGGGCCACCATTCTGGCTCTGATCTGGCTTCATGGTTTCAAGATGGATGCAAAGGACGAGTGGGAGCTTCTGGCTATGAAGGCTGCCTCGTGGCTCTGTGCTCACAATGGTACTAGCAATGATTGTAACAGATAAAATAACAGCTTTAAAAAACTGTTTCATTCTACAGCTTTCCTCCCACAATCATTATTTTAATATCTGTTTTGTGTTTTTAGCACCGTGTGTGTCAGAGTGTGTGGATGCTGGAAATGTCCTGCTGGGTTGCAGCGTGAAGAAAGAAGCTCTGGGACTCTGAGGGTTTTCTTAAAGTAACTTCATCTTCAGAGTGAACAGAAGCAGGTCTGCTTACTCCACACTGCCTTTGATACAGAGCTGTTTTATATCATCAACCCCTTTTACATGTTTATTTGTCATGAATTATGTACCTAATATTGGTTTTACCATTGTGGAAAAAAAGTATGTCAAAATTGTCTGAATACTCCTGACACAGTAGAAGATTGGACCACTGCTGTGGCAGCTCATTCACAAAGTGTTTTAATTCCTTTTCTCTGCCACTAGATGGCGATTATGTTCATACTTTTACTGATTTCACACAGAAACACCAAAACCAATCTAAGAAGAGTCTTTTCCCTTCCTGTTATAGTTCGGAAAATGGCTTCAGTTCAGGACATTTTCAAGATGGTCCTCAGTGAATTGGAGTGAATAGAGCAAAACTTTTAAAATAACTATTTACAGTGTTTACACCATCTTCTAAACAAAAGTAATATTTTTATGGCCAAATTGAAATGAAACTATACAGAACGTCATTCTGTTTCTCTCGCAGGAGTTACAATTTTATCCATGAAACACTTTCATTCTGCTAATTGACACCGATTGATCCTTGACAGGGCTCTAGACTAACTTTTTGCCATGGGCGTACCAGTACGCCTAACTTTAAAAAGTTAGGCATACCGGCACAAAAGTTAGGCGCACACAAATTTTATAATAATTTATATAATATAGAGAGATAGAGAGAGAGCTAGCTGTGCATGGAGTGTGATTTTAATAGTCGTGGAAGCAAAACAGCAAAATTCATGACGACATTGATCAAATGTGAAGCGCAGTTTGCTGCTTCTTTTGCTGCTGGCTCGATGAATTTTGGTTGAAAGAGACAAAACCTGCAGCTCAGAATCAGCGCAAAAAGACGTAAACACAGACCGGACGCATCAGAATCGCTGAGCTCCGACAGCGTGTCCGTCTAAGGCCGTCAGGTGAGAAAGCCGAGAAAGACAAAGCTGATTCTGATGCGTCGGGTCTGTGTTTACGTCTTTGTGTGAATCCGTGTACCTGCTCTCATTTGCTGTTTGGTTGTTGTTGAAATGGTTTTGTGAGCTTTAATCTGAGAATCTGGCGTTTCTGGCAAAACACAGTTATATTTAAAAGTCATTCAGGATTTAATGAATTGATATCGCTTTATTCAAGCTACTCCTCCCACTTCCACCTGCACCTTCATCTGGACCACGGCGAATCAGAGAGGTCCCGCCCCTTACTATCTCTGATTGGTTTAGTCCACGATAGGGGCAAAATGTGTGTATGTTGTTGACCACAGGGAAGGTTGCAGATTTATTTTTTATTTTTTGCTACCCAAACAGTTGGTCGCACAGGTGCAACCAAATATTTCTTTTTAGTCGCACCACTGAAAAATTTGGTCGTATTTGCGACCAAATTGGTCGCACTCTAGAGCCCTGCTTGAACGTCTTAACACAGCACATAGTCTCCATTCATGTTCGCTTATTCATGACTGTAGTTAGAGTTACATCTGAATTTTCAAAAACTGCCTGTTTTGTAGTGATTGAAATAATAATTAGCATAAAAAGTTATGAAATCTATGTTTGGTTTTTTATTTCTTTGTTGTAACAATTTTGGAAATAAATTGTATATTGGCGTAAAAGTATCAATATATTTGAGGTTTGAGCAGCAAAGTTGAGTACCAGGGTTTTGCTCCTGAATAACTTCCTAAGTCTTCTCTGCCAATGCCAAATAGCTTTCTGGGTGCTGCGCTGCACTGTCAGAGCACACCTCCTTATCTACGGTTTTCTGTGTTTCTTATTCTCTTTAAAAGTTCTGCTGAGGGCCTCCTATACTCAAAGTCTAAGAGCCAGCTCTGTTCTTTGGCTCGACTTTCTTCCATAATCTTTTCACTTTTGTGAGAAATAAAACACAATTTAAGAACAGATTGTCATAAAAAGAAATGGCATCAATAACTACACCAAGGACATTCAAAACAAATTTTAAACTTGGCTTAAAGACCATAAGTCTGATCTGAAAATGTCGACCAACTTCAACATTTAGATTGTGACACTAACTTGTCTCTCTTCCACAGTGTGTTTCCTTTGTCCTGCTCCGCTCTCCCTTAACCAGTTGTGGCAAATGGCTGCCCCTTCCTGAGCCTTGATCTCCCAGAGCTTTCTTCCTGTTAAAAGGGAGTTTTTATTTCCCACTGTTGCCAGGTACTTGCTCAAAGAGGATCATTCAATTGTTGGGGTTTTTTTTGTCTGTATTACTTAGTGTATTTACCTTACAATATAAAGCACCTTGAAGTGACTGTTGTGTTGATTTGGCGCTATATAATTAAAACTGAATTACATCTCTGAAGAAATGTTTCATGCATGTTTTGTTGCCTTTTTAAAGTGATGGGGGAATAATTGTAATGGGCTAATAAAAAGGGACAGACGTGCTCTGTGTAAAGATCAACCCTTTGACCATCATTCACTGCATCATTAATTGCTTTAACTTATAGTCCATAATGCTGTAAAAACAAAAGAAGGAAAAGCTGAGTCATTTTCACATTTTTATTGAGGTTTGAATTCAGCAAGTCTGTTGCTGATCTCAGTAAATGTAACAGGATGTCTCCGAAAATTTACAGTTGTGGATAAAACAGGGTGATGTGTTATTGTCAGGTTTGAGTGAATAACAGGACCCAAATGCAGGACTTCCTGAGAAGCCACAGGCAGTTTATTTACTTCACTTACTATTTATATCAGTTTGGCCAGCAGTCACGTATAGGTTCAAACAAAATGGCACGAGGCTGCAAAAATATTTATCATCTAGTAATCTTTATTAATGAAAGCATGAGTGTACCCACCAAAACACACCAAAGAACCCAACCCCTGTAACAGCAACTGGCTTCTTTTTATTCTCTATCATTCAGGTGAGCATCTGGAATAGCCCAAGTCTGGGGGAAGCAAACCAAACGAGGAACAAAACATCCACATATGCAAACATCAAACCACAATATAACACATGGAAGACATTTATATTTTGTACAAAGTCCTATGAATAATTCAATATGTATATGCTTCAGTCAATTGCATATAAATTAGAAACACCAAGAGTGAAACTTCCCCAACCTGGCACATTGGTTTACTCCAGGAGCTCATAGACAAGTAACAAAATCTGTTGTTGTGCTTCACCTTTGCTCCCAGTGTGTCCTGCCCATTATTAACCAAGCTCTCCCTCTGTTACACTGGAGTCCTTGCCAGTGTTTCTCACCCACGTTCATGTGATTAAGATTCCTGTAACAAACGAAACTTTGTATTCCCGTGAAAATATCTTTTTTTATTGAGTCTGCTTTTGGCTAAAGGCCAACGTATCGACCTTCCTTGGGACAGAAAATAATCTGTGTCTTAGTCTTAATACTCGTCAACAACACACACAAAACAAAAATGAGCATTTAAATTTAAATGACATAAATAACACTGAATATAAACAGTCTGGTTTTCTAATATTGAAATGAAAGAAATTCTATTTTTTAAATTTAATCATTTTGAATTTTTAACAGCACTGCCAAACTCTGATTCCTTCTTTAATAAACCTGGAGAGTCACTTACCTCTGTGTCAGTACTTACCAAAATATTGCCTCTTGCCCCTCTGACAGATGACCTCGCCTGAGAAAAAACAAAAAACAAACCTTAAAATGGCTGCAACTGCTGTGCTCCCTAAATTAGTACAAATAGGGGGAAAGGAGAGTAGGCATGTTAAATATTACAGTTAGATTTTCTTAAACTTTCACTCTTAGAAAGCATTCTGTTTTAAAGCGAGCACTTTAAAGACATGATGTTTGTGCAGGTCTCCACTCCTTCCTCCTCATGTTATCCAGCCACTGGTTCAGTCTTGCTGCTCCATCATAACCTTTAGTAAAACGAGAGGCTCAGAAGCAACAAGAGTATTGTGTGAAAAGAGATCTGAATAAACAAAGAGTGGCAGACCCCCGGCTGTGTTGTGTTCTTGCTATTAGCAACTTTATGGTGATTCAGAACATACAGAACATACAGAACATACAGATCCTTTTTTATAGATGATGTTTGCTGAGTATTCATGCATGCATCATCCATTAATGTTTGGGAGGAGGGGCTGATTGACTTTGTCAGGACTGTTTTTCCCAATAAGCCACCACTATTAAACTTTGACGAGCCTTATGGCCAACTCAACCCATCAGATCTTTGATGTGTTAAAGCCAAAAACCTGCTACAAGACACAATCGAGAGGACTGATGAGAAAAGAAAGTGAACTGGATTTTCTTCAAATTTAAAGAGCACCGTTAGCTTTAGCTCATTTAGCTTTGTTAGTGAGCATACATGTAGCTTACAAATAAGTAAATTGAATTAAGGGAGGGAAGAATCAACTTGAAGGCTGAACTCCAGGAAAAACTAGGAAGCTTGAAAGGGAAACAGCAGTTACTTTGGCTGCTGCCACAGCCGCTCCTTAAATACCTGGTCTTGCTGACACACTTAATTATCAAGCTGGTGCCTACATGAAGGTGAGAACTTCACTCCCAACCACTGAATAGACAAGATTGTATCCACACGACGGCTTTATTGATCCCTTTGCAGAGGTTTGAAATTTCTTAAAATAAATCTCAGAAAATCGGTTTGGTTTCGATGTTTAAATTATTTTTCCACAACAACAAACAGAAGCATCGATGTGAGCATCGGTCCAAAGAAAAACAATACAAAGATATTATTAGTAGCTAACATATTGCACTTTGGGCTACTGACTAGATAGCCACTAATTACGCGAGGAAATACAAGAATAACTGAATGCAATTTGATTTATTGAATTTGTTTATTGAAAATGACTTGAAGAAAGACGAGAACATTTGTTGTCGTTTAAAGTTTTCTTTATTTTGTGCCAAATTGGTGCCAAATCAATAAATGAGCAGTAGAAGCTACCGTTCACAGATGGAAAATGTAAAACACTCACTTGCCACTCTATTAAGAACATGTTGCTTTTTGGTCAATGTGACGGACCAAAAAGCAACAAAGTTATTGTACCCAATTGATCCCTATGAGCGACCGTGGAGAGGAAAAACTCCCTTTTAACAGGAAGAAACCTCTGGCAGAACCAGGCTCAGGGAGGGCGGCCATCTGCTTCGACCGGTTGGTGGATAAGTGAGTGTTTTTTGTGCATTTTAAATATTTAATTACTGTGAATGTTATATTAAATATTTAAATGACATATATACTTACCTGAAGCAGACGTGATGTGGGAAATTTCTGAAAATACCACACAGAAATGAGCAGCCTTCAAAGTGGTTTATTAATTTGAAGGCTGCTCATGTATGCTGTGTGGCTTACCTGTGTCTGTTATTTCTGAAATACGTCTCTGAGTCTTCTTTCCACCTCCCAGCGGGATTTATCCGAGACGCTTTCTTCCCACATCTTTCTGAATTTCCTCTGTTTGACCAGGTCTTTTAGGATGGCCTTTCCATGAGCTCTGCAGAGAGAAGCATTTTTAATCAGCACATTAGTTTCTAAGTAAATGCAGAGAATTTATCAAAAGAAAGTCAAAATAGAAATATCAGCCTATAATTGTTAAAAGTTCACACTGACCTGACTTCAGAGGAAGCATCCTGACACAGTTCACTGACAGCCAACAGGAAGCATTTGGTGAAAATCCGTCCTGCAGACAGAACTTTCTCTGCTTCCATGAATTTATTGATTATAAGGAGCCCCAGTGCGGCACCAGCTCTCACGAGAACGCTCTTATGTCTGAGGAAGGAAACACAGACAAATCCACTCAGTGTGTTTGATTTTCACCTGATCTGATTGTGATGCTGGGGTCACAGATACTCTTCACAGGTGTGAACTTACTTCAAACCCATAGTCACCAGGCTGTTTAGAAAGCGACTCGGGCTGCAACCGTGAACCAGAGCGGTCAGAGCTTCCTTGGCATGCTGCTGAATGAGCATATTGGCATTTGCCCTTACAAACACCTGGAGTAAACTCTCACAGGTCCATTCAGCTTCTTTGTCCATCCTCTCTCTGAGGTGTACACACAAATATATTACGGTGTCCAGTGCCGCACAGGACACAAGAGCGATTGTTTTTAATCTAAAGAATCAGAGGAAATTTCAGCAGTTAGAAATCAAACTTGTTACAAAGATGCATGAGACAGGGCACGCTTGCAAACATGGACAGAAGAGGGTGGCATAAAGACAGATGTAGAGAAAAACAGCTGGTATACCTCTTGTGTCACCCCCAAGCAAACTCTACGGAGGTTTAACTCCAACTCCTCTTGGTGATGCCGCACCAGGGTGCGGATGTATCGCAACCCCTCTTTCTTTTTCTTCCTGTAGGAACATCAAATAGTTTTAAAACTCACATCCTCACATTAAATTGAAAATAATTAATGATAACAGTAGAAAATCATTTTACCAGTCGTCCTGACTCAGCAAGCTGAGGCTCAGCTGGAGAGTCTCTGAAGGATCAGAGACTGGCTGAAGCTCCTCCCCTAACTTTTCGTCAATTGACAGGAGGTACCCCATGATAAGCCCTTTAAAGTCCACCTCTGGAGGGTGTCTAACAACCCTTCGAGGTTTCCTTTGTTCTGGAGCTGGAGTTTGAGGAGGAGCTGGAGCTGGAGGAGGAGCTGGAGTTCGAGCAGGGGCTGGAGCTCCAGGAGGAGCTGGAGCTCGGGAAGGAATTAGCCTCCAACGAGCTGCAATAGTTTGGGGCAGAGAGGCATCCACATTTTTTAAAATTGTTTGCTCCAATGCCTCAAACATATGTTGGGCTGTCACCAGCCTCACAACACCAGCAACTTCTTTGTCTGCACAGATTAGATCATGAAATATTTATTACTCACATTTCTGTTTGTTTGCAGCTGAAAATGAACAAGACTAAAGTGCACTTTAAAGGGGAGAGCAAACCATGTATGTCTATAAGTGTTTTTATTTAATTACATTTTTCAAGTTTTCAATTCATCATAATCAGTCTTAATTAACCATTTACCAAAATTTGTATTCAAATAAAACCAAATCACAGGCTGGATAAAAAGTGAAGCTGAAATGTCAAACTTTTGACCTCTATAGATATTTTACCATGGCAACACCTTAACATTCAATGTGTTTTAGCAATGTGTAAACTCTGGTTGGAGGGTTTATCTCTCACACAACAGCTGATTAAAAGTCTGAAGAGTTTAAATGTCTGACATTCTGACTCATCATTACGTCGATTTAAGAACTGACCTGTTTCTCTGTAGCTTTTTAACCTCACTGGAATCTGACTTCTCCTGTGAGGACGAGAAGATGATGTGGTATGTGACTTTTGTTGCCATGATGCCAGGTCTCTCTTGGAAATGAGATTTTTAATCTCAATGAGATTTTTTTTACCTGGATAAATAAAGGATTAATAAAAAAAGAGTGTCTTTCTCTCCATCTTCAAGCTGGCCAAACGTCATGACTTTATATCAGTAAATGGTTTTAACTAATTAAGAAAATGTTATGTGGAGTTTCCCTTATTTTTTCCAAAAAGTTAGATCATAAAGAGGTTTATAATTACTTAACACTCACTAACTCGCGCTGACATAAAATCTTATATCACTTTAAAGGTTTGTTTAAAAAAGAGAGAGGCAAAAATGATGTTTTCCTCATTATACTGATATTTGTCATTATACCATCCATAGATCATAAAAGTCAAGAGCATATTTACAAAAACAAACATATTCCTTTTCTGTCACTTTTTATGGTTTTAAACTAAAATAGCTGTAAAATAGTTTTGGTTGTCCAGTGATGTTTCTTCTGTCTCCTCTCCTCGTCCAATCCATAAAGTAGAGTCCAACTGCTCCCTGGACCCTCTGCAGTACCTCAACACTGATCAAACCCAGGCCACGGTAGGTAGAGTGCTGATGTGTCTGCTGTGTGTGGTTGTTACTTGTTGCTGAGGAATAAATATGAATGTGTTTGTGGTGTGCAGGTCAAGCTGGCTGCAGGACACAAGTTTGACAGAGATGTTGAACTGCTGATTTATTACAAAGACGCCCACCAGCCCACTGCTGTGGTGGAGGCAGGACAGGCCTCTGCTGAGCCGGGTGAGTGAAAAATAAGTGAAGTCATTAGTTTGCAAATAAAAATTCAAGATCCCAGTTCTTCAACCTGGAATTTAATTGTATTGGAATATATTGGAAACTGTAAACTTGACATTTTTCTGTCCTTTTCATGTCTCTGATGTGTTCAATGGCTTCATGTGGAGAGTTTGTGTTGGTAGTGAATCAATCTGAAAATATGAGTAATACTCGCACCAGCAGTGCCAGAGTATTCATAAAGTGGTGTTAGAGTTACAAAATATTTCCTCAAATCTTTCCTCAAATCGTTCCTCTCACACAGTGGCCTCACCATCTTTTCCCTCTTCCCTTCAGGACAGTCCTCTGCTCCTGTTGAAGAGTTTACCAATGGGCTGCTATTCAAACATTTTACAGTTTGGGGTCTCGTTGTGAACACATCTTCCCGTGAGTTGTATTCATGTGATCTCAGTGACTTAAAGTGATATCACTGTAAAACACCATGTTGCCTTTGGATGCTTCTGCAAAACTCCAGGTTATGTTTGATTTACTTGCTAAAACAGATTACTGAAAGCATACTTGTATACCTGCCAAAGAGTTGAGCTTTTGCTTGTGTAGATGAAAAAACTCTCCTCTTTTGCTGTTTGTCTTTACTGATGGAGAGGTGGGGAACACCAAAGAAGTGATTGAGAATTCAGGTTCTCACAGGTAAAACAACAAAAAGATGATGACATGTGCTGCGTACCAAACCTGTGTGTCTTAAAAACAGCTGTTGTATTGCAGGTGTTTCTCTTTTGGGATTGGGGAAGGGGCCAGCTCTGCTCTCATCAATGGGATGGCCAAGGAAGGAGGAGGTCACGCTCAGTTCATCACAGGGACTGACAGGATGCAACCAAAAGTAAGACAATGAGTCATAACAATTATCATGAAAAGGCAAGATGATATTATTATTTGAACAGAAGACATAAATTCCAAAAACATAAATGTATATTTTTTCAGGGTTTTTCATTATTTTTCAGGTGATGCAGTCGCTGCAGTTTGCTCTGCAGCTGACTGTGGTCGACATCTCAGTCATATTGGATTTACCAAAGGAAGTGTCTGTCACTGTCCTCTCTCCACTAATCACAACACTTTTCCAGGGTCAGAGGTCACTGATTTATGCCGAGCTCACTAGGACAGGTAGGAGCAGCCTCTCATGTTGTTGGCAAACTAGATCAATCTGCTGGGACATCTGATTTTAGGACAATCACTTGCTTTTCCAAAGGACACTGACAACCAGACATTAGATGCCACAGCCCTGGCCCACGGTACATGAATCACAATGTGTTACTTCAGAGGTGTGATGTTTTCAGGGGTTTTTTTTTCTGCGCTGCAGAAAATTGTAAAACTACTGTGAACTTGGTGGATCTGTCCAGATCTTTGACTGGAAACTATTTCTATGAATGAGTGGTTTAAAATGTGTAAGTGAAAAGCTGCCATATTTCAGGTCCCAAAGTCAAACGAACACTGAGGGATCACTGAGAGCTAAAAACGGTCTAACTTCTTTCATCTTTAATAAAATGATCAGCGTTGCTGTTTTACCGGGTTTAACAATTAAGTTTAACATCCAGGCATCCATGAAAACAGAGTTTATTCAATTTAACTGAGTTAGAGTTTTGCAGTAAGTTAGCTCGCTAGTTTCCACCTAAACATGATCATCATAAGCAGTGTTACCAATTCATACACTGGTTTATCATCTAGACTTTTTGTCTCATGCAGCACCATGATCAGGTCCAGTTTTTATTTCATCTTTGATTTTTCAGCTGCTGTGCCTGAGCAGCCTCCCAGAGACCCTTTGTTGCAGTTAGTCTTCCTCCAGAAGCCATCTGGCTGCTTGATCCAGCTCTGGCTGCTGCACCGGGAAAGAGCAGTGAGGAGGTGGATTGATAAATGAAATTCATAACAAAAATTCATAATGGACTTTTTCCATTTAGGAATAATAAAAATTTCTTTTTAATTGCTATTAACTGACAGTCAGATAACCAGCTTTTAAAAACATATTCATAAACACTTTGCAGTCAACAAAATTTGCACAGAGGTTATAGATGAAATAAAAAGTATCACGTGTTTTCTAGGTGTGTTTATGACTCTGTTATTGTACATATTCTGTGTTATACATCATAATCATTCCAGTCTCTCTCTTTTTTTTTTTACTGTTTTAATCTTTATAAAACTCTTATTTATTTATTTATTTTTGTGATTTCTGCTGCCCTATTGGTCTGGTCTCTCTTGAAAATCTGAAAATGTGATATTCATAATAAAAGGATTTAAAAGTTTACTGCCAAAAAATTATTAAACTTCATAACAGAAATGTGCTAACTGGCTTGAAATAGATTGAAACTGTTATGAGATTGCTTCAGGGAGCAGACATGACACCGTCTTTTAGGTTTCGTCATCACTTTGTATTATGCGCACAACACCACCCTCCTCTGGCTTCCACGTGAACTGCACCTTAAACATCAACTGTTTACAAATGTCATGACACAAACAAACGTTTCAATACCGTAAATCACTTTTTGGACTGCGATCACTTTTTGGCACAACATCGGCTCTGATAACATTTAAAGCGCATTGAAAAACTATTCTTTAATGCTAAAAATCCATTATCAATTGTAATTATTTATTTATTTATTTAAATTTCAGATATCGATCTTCATTTTTGTAAACTGGTGAATTAATGATTTTTTTAAAGAATTAAAACGACAAAGTTTGGCAACATATTTTTTATAAAGGATGAATAAAACAGTAAAACAAAATGAGAAATATACATATTTTTGAAAAAGCTATGATAATTAGACGAACTTTATTTTAAATAAATAAAATTGATTTTCGGTGCCACTGGGAGTCATGGTGATGATGACGTGTTTGAGTGCAGGTATAAAAGCAGGAGGCAAAATTGGAATTCGGGTTTCACGTTTGAGCGCAAACAGGAGCTTTTTCCCACTAGTGCTGTGAAAACTCGGATTTTTCAAACTACAGCCAACGTTTGAAAATCTTCAAGAAGGATTTGCAAAATGACTTCTACAAACTTCAGTCGCGAGATGCACCTGCTCTCCCTTTTCATTGACGAGGTGATAGATCAATGCTATGGTGAGTGCAGCAGGCTAATATGTCAGAGTGCTAGCAAACAAATACAACTTAGATTTTTGTCTTTTATTGTTTGGAAGTAGGACTTCATGAGTGTTAACGTTTAGGATGAGATGTTTCATACTTGAGTAACATCAATTTTAACATGTGCCAGTACACTATAAAGATGGCGCCATGTTTTTTTTTAAATTGCTGGAAAAAAAAACCAATTGAATGCACGCGCCCTGGAAACGACGTAAAGCGTTGGAGGACGTTGACGTCAGCGCGCGGCCGTTTTTGCATGTAGAGGGTTTGAGTTGACATGTTTGGGCTGCTGGCGCTGAGTTATACCTGAAAGTTTCATAGATTGTGAATTTTATAAAGCTGGAGAATGGAGTTTTAAAAGTTCACAGAGTCGCTGGATGAGTTTGAGATTGAAACAGTGTGTGCCTGCAATGAGGTGGTGGAAGGTTTCTCACCTAAATGTAGCTGCTTTATTCTCAAAATATCGGTGCTCAACTAATATGAAGATATTGCTCCTTAATGTGAATGCGTATTAAAACCTCAGTGAAAGTCCATGCAGCCTTACACCGCATGAAAACTTTTACCAAAAAAGGTGAAGGCTTTCATAAACAATGAGTTCTGCTGGGAGCTTCTTACTGTTTGTGTGTGGAAGAGCTTATGATGATGTAAAGCCATGTCTGGACAATTTAAATTCAGGCTTTAATTTGTGTGATCACATGATTAACGTACACGCATGCTTTGCTTTCTCGTAGCTGAGCTGGTGAGTCCAATCACTGCTCCTCAGATGGTCGTCATTAACTTGAGGAACCGTGAACTGAGCAGCAGCCAACTGGACTCCATGTCCCACCTGGTCCTCACTCTTTACCATAACCTGGTGACGGGGTCCAAGGACTTTCCTTACATACCTTTTAAAGGATTGTTCCACCGGGACCAGGTGACGACACCATTTGTCCATGTGAGGCAGAGCCAGAGAGAGAACACCACTCCTTCTCCTCCTACGGACTCACCAGCTGGCATGATGCTGCCGCCTGCGGGCTCCAGCTCTCATCCACGCTTCCTGACTCCAGTTCTTCCAGAGAAAGCGGATCTTGCTGTGCTGAAGGCAGATCGGAGGAACTGTGTCGGCACCTTGACTGTCGACGGCCTCCTCGTCACCAGAGTCATCTCCACTGTTTACCGAACAGAGGACACTGAGATGACGAACCGCTGGAGAATAACAGACTACAGCGCGGACGGCAGAGTTCTCACTTCGGTGCTCTGCCGTTTTCTAAATATGTCGGCAAAGCGTGCTAAGAGGAAGGCTCCGGAGGAAGAGAGCAGCATCCGGAGCCCGACTCCAGCAAGGAAGCGCTTGAGATTATAATATACAGTGAAGCATGTCGAACGTCAGCAAGCCTGAACAAAGTGGTAAGTAGTAAATAGTGCTTAAGGTTGTTTCTAAAATAATGTCCTAAAATATTTGAAAATCGTCGAGGTTTTAACTTCTATTCTTTCTTTTCTGCCTCTTGTTTCTAAAAGTCAGGAAAAAGAGTCACGCTGCGAAGAAACTCCACACAGAAGATTTTCCCTCAGTAAAATGGTAAATATATTCATCTTGTTATGACGTTTGCTCACAATAACCAGGAGTGTTCCTGTGTTTCTGAAGTGATTCACTCTCATTTGGTGTTATTTGATCCAAAGACAACTGAGGGTCTTCAGAGCAGCGTGAACGGCCGTCACCTGAGAGAAGACAGTCCTGGCACCTTTGTGGTTCCCTCCAGGTACTCCAGCTTCATCCCACAGTCCAGAGAGATGCAGTTAGGTTGAATGTGAGTGTGAATAGTTGTCTGTTTCTCTGTGTTAGACTGACCTGTCCAGGTTGTACTCCTGCCTCTGGCCCCATAACAGCTGGGATGGCTCCAATCTTGAATTGGATAAGCTGAAGAAATGGATGGAAGGAGGATCCAAAGAGAAACATCAAAGGCCCTCTCACAAAAAAAAGATAAGAACTCATTTTACACATTGTTGAAACATCCTGAAAGTTATTTGTTCTGTTTAGAAACTTGTTGAACTGTTGTTTCGACTTGTTGTTCATTTCTTATTCGGTTCAGCTGTGTTTCTATGTGTCCTTAGTTCCCATAATCAGCCTCCTGTGTGTAAATATTGTGTCAGTCTCCCTTTGTCCCTTGTCAGAGTGTTAATCTCCGTCCCCTCGTGTTTCCTTGCCTCAGTAGTTCTGTTTCCTATAGTTTTCCCCCAGTATAGGTTTTGGTTTGACTTTTTCAGTTCCCTTTGTCAGTCTTTGTATTTAGTATTTCTTCATCAGTCTCATCACTTTCCTCTGCAGAGAGAAAACAATAAAAAGACCTGAAGAGGTCTTTTTATTGTTTTCACCAAATAACACCAAATGAGAGTGAATCACTTCAGAACAACAGGAACACTCCTGGTTATTGTGAGCAAACGTCATAACAAGATGAATATATTTACCATTTTACTGAGGGAACATCTTCTGTGTGGAGTTTCTTCTCATCTTGGCTCTTTTTCCTGACATTTAGAAACAAGAGGCAGAAAAGAAAGAATAAAAGTTAAAACCTCAACGATTTTTTAATGTTTGGGATATTTTAGAAACAACCGTAAACACTATTTACTACTTACCACTTTGTTCATTCTTGCTGACGTTCACTCTCCTCATCTTCTCTCTAAAGGACAAATGACAGTAAAGAGGGAATCGTTTTAGTAACTTTATCAACCAGGTGAGCAGAATTTTAGATATTTATCAATATTCTGATTAAAAGCAGAGTGAATACTTATCTTTTTACGAGAAAGGGTTCAATCCGTCCTGTCTTAGGTCTTAATGTCACCTTGTCTCCTCTCTGTTTTCTCTGAAAAACAAAAGACAAATGGGAAGAAAAAAATTAGTAAATGATTTCAGCAACTAGAGGAAGTGTTCACTGAGGAGGAGCTGTCATAATAATATAAAATCAATATGTACTTATCTTTTTTTTAATGAGAGTTTACAGAGCACGCTGGCTTCGCTCCTCTCTGAAAGTTACCTGGATAAAGGATAATAACAATTAATAGCATCATCAAAACAGACAAACCTGAAAGAATTGCTGATCAGAGTTGTCTGTCTGCTTTTGGCTAAAGGCCAACGTATCGACCTTCCTTGGGACAGAAAATAATCTGTGTCTTAGTCTTAATACTCGTCAACAACACACACAAAACAAAAATGAGCATTTAAATTTAAATGACATAAATAACACTGAATATAAACAGTCTGGTTTTCTAATATTGAAATGAAAGAAATTCTATTTTTTAAATTTAATCATTTTGAATTTTTAACAGCACTGCCAAACTCTGATTCCTTCTTTAATAAACCTGGAGAGTCACTTACCTCTGTGTCAGTACTTACCAAAATATTGCCTCTTGCCCCTCTGACAGATGACCTCGCCTGAGAAAAAACAAAAAACAAACCTTAAAATGGCTGCAACTGCTGTGCTCCCTAAATTAGTACAAATAGGGGGAAAGGAGAGTAGGCATGTTAAATATTACAGTTAGATTTTCTTAAACTTTCACTCTTAGAAAGCATTCTGTTTTAAAGCGAGCACTTTAAAGACATGATGTTTGTGCAGGTCTCCACTCCTTCCTCCTCATGTTATCCAGCCACTGGTTCAGTCTTGCTGCTCCATCATAACCTTTAGTAAAACGAGAGGCTCAGAAGCAACAAGAGTATTGTGTGAAAAGAGATCTGAATAAACAAAGAGTGGCAGACCCCCGGCTGTGTTGTGTTCTTGCTATTAGCAACTTTATGGTGATTCAGAACATACAGAACATACAGAACATACAGATCCTTTTTTATAGATGATGTTTGCTGAGTATTCATGCATGCATCATCCATTAATGTTTGGGAGGAGGGGCTGATTGACTTTGTCAGGACTGTTTTTCCCAATAAGCCACCACTATTAAACTTTGACGAGCCTTATGGCCAACTCAACCCATCAGATCTTTGATGTGTTAAAGCCAAAAACCTGCTACAAGACACAATCGAGAGGACTGATGAGAAAAGAAAGTGAACTGGATTTTCTTCAAATTTAAAGAGCACCGTTAGCTTTAGCTCATTTAGCTTTGTTAGTGAGCATACATGTAGCTTACAAATAAGTAAATTGAATTAAGGGAGGGAAGAATCAACTTGAAGGCTGAACTCCAGGAAAAACTAGGAAGCTTGAAAGGGAAACAGCAGTTACTTTGGCTGCTGCCACAGCCGCTCCTTAAATACCTGGTCTTGCTGACACACTTAATTATCACGCTGGTGCCTACATGAAGGTGAGAACTTCACTCCCAACCACTGAATAGACAAGATTGTATCCACACGACGGCTTTATTGATCCCTTTGCAGAGGTTTGAAATTTCTTAAAATAAATCTCAGAAAATCGGTTTGGTTTCGATGTTTAAATTATTTTTCCACAACAACAAACAGAAGCATCGATGTGAGCATCGGTCCAAAGAAAAACAATACAAAGATATTATTAGTAGCTAACATATTGCACTTTGGGCTACTGACTAGATAGCCACTAATTACGCGAGGAAATACAAGAATAACTGAATGCAATTTGATTTATTGAATTTGTTTATTGAAAATGACTTGAAGAAAGACGAGAACATTTGTTGTCGTTTAAAGTTTTCTTTATTTTGTGCCAAATTGGTGCCAAATCAATAAATGAGCAGTAGAAGCTACCGTTCACAGATGGAAAATGTAAAACACTCACTTGCCACTCTATTAAGAACATGTTGCTTTTTGGTCAATGTGACGGACCAAAAAGCAACAAAGTTATTGTACCCAATTGATCCCTATGAGCGACCGTGGAGAGGAAAAACTCCCTTTTAACAGGAAGAAACCTCTGGCAGAACCACACTGTAAAAAAATATTCCGTAGAAAAACGGAAAATGTCCTGGTAATTTTCTGCCAGTACATTTTCTGTTTTTTTACGGAAGTTTGACGGACTTTTCTGTAAACGATAAAACGGAAAATTCTGTAGATTTACAGTATACTCTCTGTACTATTTACGGACATTTCCTTCAGCTATAAAACGGAAGATTCCGTTTATTCACAGTATATTTTCTGTATCATTAACTGATATTTTCCGTAAATAGAAAATTTGAAATTTCTGTTTATATTACTATTTCCAAGCACTTCTTTTCACTGTAACTCATTAAATATAGTTCTTTATATCCTTGAACGTACATTTCTATGCAATTACAACCTAGTACACCATGTACTCAAAAATTCATAAATTAAAACTTAAATTAATTTGTGCTTCGTACACAACAACATTGGTACAATTAATGTTAAATATTCTTTTATTCTCCTCAACTCTAAAACTATACTAAAATATAATGACAGCATCCATCTTGTCATAAAACTACTAAACAGCTGATACATGAACAAAATAACTCACAAGCTTTCAAATTTGAGCATTTTTATTTCCTTAAAATCAGGTTGCCCTCATGTAAATGTGTTTATTTACATTCATTCAAGTGGCTACCAAGTGTTTTCTTCAAACAGGACACCCGACAAACAAAAAATGTCATATTTAACTATATGTTCACATGTAATAATATCCATAGTACCTTTTAGTTAGAATCACTGCCTTGTGGTAGTTTTGCCTCAGCCAAATGGTTAAGGTGTGGTTTACATCCATGTCTGTCCACTTATGATACAGTATACACATGTAGTCAGTTATAGCCAAACACCTTTGATTACTGAATTACATTCACTTCATTAATGAAAATGCTCAAAATAATCCTTAGACTCAAACGTTAGAACAGGCTTTTCCTCGCAGCACGCCGTGAAATAAATACTCAGAAAGAAAATGGCAGCCGTTTAAACTCATGTCTAAAAATGTATCGTTTCATGCATCGGTCAAAACACTCGACTCCAGGTACACGACGCCCAACTGAAAACACTTCACATAAGTCGAGTTGCCCGAGAATCACAGAATTTACAGAAAATGCACTATTTTGTGATATATATCGTTATCAGGAGAGAAATGTCTTATATTGGGATGTGAGATTTTGGTCATATCACACAGCCCTACAAAGGATTATAATTCACGTAGTTGCATACACATAACACCATTCTGTTGCAACAAAAGCAGTTTATAATTAAAGTAACATACATACCGGTACCTTGAAAAACGAAATCAACCACAACATTAAACTCACCTTGTGTTTGTAGAGAAGGTGGTCAGGGTTTTTCTTCATTTCCTGAGACCAGCTGCTCTGGATCATTACCAGCTTGTATCTTCATCTTTTTTTTCACTTGGTGAAGTCTTTCATTGCTCTGCACTGGAAAACCAAAGTGTGTGATCAAAGGTGAAATAAGGGATATTTTTCCACTGCAGGACTTAGAGTCAAGTAGTGATAGCTGTTGAACCATTTCTCAAATAATCTGTAAGGATCTGGATTTTTAAGAAAGATACAAATATCTCTGCTTATATTTGGCTAAAAGCTTGATATAGACAAGGCATATAAAGCCCCTGCACACCAGCACTGCGCTTACATTATAGTTCAATCAAGAAATAGTTATTATTGATTTATTATTGAATTTTTTTTAGTAATAATTATTAGTATTTAATCATATTTGCACAGTGGGGTGACAAAAGTATTCCACATACTAGAAATGCTGCTCAACATTTCATAAATTACATTTTCAACAAATGCTGGAGTAAAAACACAGTTACAGGGAAAATGTGTCTGTCTATAAATATTAACTAAACATTTCTATGTGCTACAAAATAGACATGTGGTGAGGTGAAACTATACTTTCAATAATATTACCACTACAGTCTGTTAACCACCGAAATAATCTATGCTGGTCAGCTAGCTAAAAGTATTTACTTTAGCAGCCCAAATCAGAGTGCTGCTAAAGTATCATCAGCAAAAGCTAATGCTACATTAGCATTTGCTAGCGTCAGCCAGGAAGGTCTGAGGGTTAAACTAGGGTTAGTGTAACTTTGCCCGAAACCCTTTAAAGTGTACAGTAGAGCCAACTGTAAAACATGGGTATTGATACAGTACTTATGAGAGTCCTAGAATAATTTCTAGGACCATAAGTTCTCACTTTCCCCAGTTATCCACATCGCTGACTTTCGCTAATTAGCTAGTTAGCAGTCACAGCTGTGTAATACCCAGAGAGACACAGACAGCTAACTATAATATTTATGAAAACTGGTTCAGCCACTGAAGGGCAAAACTGGTGGTATCACAGTAAAAATTATTTTAACATTAACTAAAATAAAGCTTAAGTCATGTTAAACCTAAATAACAATTATTTTTTTAAAAATGAGTCAGCAAAATATTCCTGACTTGTCTGGAGACAGCCGAAACCAGTTAACAAATAAATTAACAATTCTTTCTAAATAAAAACGCAGAGTCTTTTGAAAAATATTATTTTGATAAAAGGAAACATGAGTTTTAATACTTACCACAGAAATTTGAAGACAGTTTCTCCAACTTCAGAGTCCAAAATCCAGATGAAGCCTGAAAGAATGCATTGCAGTAGTTGAGAAATACAGAAAAATACCTGTAAATGACTAATACGGAAAATTCCTTCACGTTTATACAGTAGATAGTACTGTATTTTTACGGATTTTTTTTACAGTGTGTGTTTCAGCGTCTTTACGGAAGGCTGCGAAATAAAAAGATGCTCATATTCACTTGCATTTGTTACCCTGTTGTTATCTTCATGTCGGTTACCTTCACGTGCTGCTCTTTGGCAGTTTTACAGATTTTATTCTGAACATCTTTCTGAAGTGACTGGTTTTTGCTTGTATTCAGCAGAAACTGGAAACTAATCCAACTTGCTGAATGTATTTACACAGTCTTGTTTGCCTCCAGTGCAGTGTCTTTGTCACAAATGTGAGAAACAAATTAAAAGGTGATCATGCCAAAAGGTAGTGAAATTAATACAAAATTGTGAAGGCAAAGTGCCAGAAGAGTAAATACATGGTCACAAACTGTGTATCAGGTAAAATTGTCTAAGTGAGGGTTATGCTTGTGTTTTACTATAACACCATCTAGTGGATATCTAGTGCTCATTGTTCTTTGACAAATACTTTCAAATAGCTTCACAGTGCAAAGCAACCAGAACTGAAGGCAGATACAGTAAAGGCCTCGCAAGGGAGGAAACAACATTTGATATCTATGAGTTCTACACTCCAAACGGTCAATTATTAACAAAAAAACTTGCTTGTTCAATCCAATTTGAGCCTTTGAAAATGGGGGGATTGTATGAAAAAGGCCTAACTCCTGAACGAGCATTTTCAAGGATTTCAAGCACCTGTACCTGTTCAATGTTCACTTGAAAGACCCCCTTATAAAGTACTTCTAGCTGAAATGATGAGGACAAAATCCATGCTGCTTGTTTGTGAAAAATCTGAAAGTTGTGGCTGTATAGACAAACACAGTGAAAAATTTCTGAAGTCTCAGTGTCTCCCTGTGTGTTGATGCAGAATGTGTGCACACAGAAGACTCAGTGCCAGTTATCAATTTAGTTATTTATTTTTTGCACTGCATTAGATAACATCAAAATAGTGTTTTCAAAAATGACAATAATATTCCCAATTGTGTTATTTTTATGTTGTAATCTTTATGAAAAAACTTAAAAAACAAACAAACAAAAACAAAACACCTACCTCATAATCTTTTGAGTCTGGTATATGGCGGGGCGCTGTGGACACCCAAGTTTGTGAATGCAATAGCTCAAGAACGAGACAATGTAGAATTTTTTAATTAATACCATGGTAGCATTTACTAAAAATCTCTGTAAGGTTTAAATCTCAGGGACCTTGACTTCAAGGTCAGAGCTTAACTTTTCTAAAGAAAAGAGGATTTTCCCATTTATAAAACATGTATGTCTACTAGGAGGCTAAAGGTTAGCACTATATTTAAAAAGAGTTACAAACAACAATTAGATGATGCTTAAAGCTGGTTTATTTAATAAACATCCAGTTTATTTCCAATTTGGATCAAATTATGTCTGATTGAAGGACTGATGTAATGGTAAGTTGTCCGCTGCTCCGCTTTGAATATTGGTAAGAACTTGACACAGAGATTACTTAATGGATTTTAAGCAAAATTGTGCCTTAGTTCAAGAACATATTCATCAGTTGTTTTTATGTTTTTAGGCTTTTTTTCCCTTTTCAATTTTCACAAGAATTGCTAGTTCCCCTAGAGTTTTGGCCACCTCAACAATCAAGTGATTCCCTATGAGCAAGCAATGAGCGACAGTGGGAAGGAAAAACTCCCTTCTAAAAGGAAGAAACCTTCGACAGAACCAGGCTCTTAAAGGGACAGCCATCTGTCGCGACTGGTTGGGGTGGGGGGAGTGAAAATTAAAAAAGACAAAAAAGCCAAAGTGATCATTATTGGAGCAGCTTAATTAATTCTTGCAATGTAATCTGCTGTTAATGGCTTTTTACAATCCCTGTTTGTGTTTTTGTCATTTTTGTCCGTGGTTGAAGCAATGCTGGAGATTGATTCTCTATGATCTTTCTGTTTTGAAGGCTGCTGAGAGACCACAAGGTTTGGTCCCCGTTTGCTACTCATGTCAGGGAGAACTCTTAGAGAGGCCAGGACTGAAAAAGGGGTGGTGGAGAACCTCCGAGGGTGTTATGCGCTGGTTTGGATCCAATGCTAACATCTCTTTGATTAGGCTGACAAATACATTTTGGATTTTTTCCTTGCCCCACATTATACTCAGCATTAGTCCAAGGTCATCGAGGCACTTAAGTTTTATGGATCGAGTGTCGTTGGACTGATAATCTGTTTCATCTTGAAATTGTCTTTCGGTCTTAAATGTCCAGTGTTGTCCGTTGTAGTTGTCTTTTATGAAATAGTTATCAGTGTAAAAGCCAGAGTCTAAAACATGATCTGGTGGCTGTCCCTGGGTCTGTATGATGAATTTCAAAACATCATAATCATTTCTCCCAGGGTAGAAAGGATACCCAGTAGCAAGCTCCACAGCTACCAGCCCCAGGGACCACATGTCTATTGCTTCATTAAATAGACTACCAATCATAACCTCAGGTGCTTTATAACCAACCGTCCCCACACAGTCACCAGGAATCACTGTAGATGCGGGACATGCAATGCCAAAGTCTATAAGTTTGACTTTGATGGGACACTCATAGCGGTCCACAACCATTATGTTTCCAGGTTTGAGGTCAGCATGCACTATTCCCAAAGAACCCAGGTGGGACAAGGCATTTGTGAGTTGATGTAAAATTGGCCTGATTTCGCTTATGGGGAGACCCTGGTTTTCCGGGTCCTCTATGTAGTCCCACAGGCTTTGGTCAAGGAGTTCAAAATTTAAGCAGATGCGGTCACCGTCGATGAAAAAGTCGTTCCATTGAACAATGTTGCATCTATCTGCATCCAAGCCTCGCAGCTGCTCCAGGATGAGAATTTCCATTTTTGCCTGTTGGAGAATTTTAGGGTTATTTTTGTTGACTTTAATAGCAACAACTTTGTTGGTTTTTGTATTGCAACATTTGGTTACAATACCAAAGCCCCCTTCTCCAAGGAAACCCTCGACCTCGTAGTGACCTCCCAAAAGGGTCCCTTTAGATATTTCAAGATCATCTATAGAGGAGGATGTGTTGGCTGATGCGTTGACGTATTCTTGTTGAGAAAATTCTTCTGAGTATTGGGAACTGCAGCTGATTTTCTGTGATTCTTCTCTTTTGCAACTAGAAGGCTGCTGAGAGACCACAAGGTTTTGTCCCCCTGTGCTACTCATGTCAGTGCAGGGAGAACTCTTAGAGAGGCCAGGATTGAAAAAGGGGTGGTGGAGAACCTCCGAGGGTGTTATGCGCTGGTTTGGATCCAATGCTAACATCTCTTTGATTAGGCTGACAAATACATTTTGGATTTTTTCCCAGCCCCACATTATACTCAGCATTAGTCCAAGGTCATCGAGGCACTTAAGTTTTATGGATCGAGTGTCGTTGGACTGATAATCTGTTTCATCTTGAAATTGTCTTTCGGTCTTAAATGTCCAGCGTTGTCCGTTGTAGTTGTCTTTTATGAAATAGTTATCAGTGTAAAAGCCAGAGTCTAAAACATGATCTGGTGGCTGTCCCTGGGTCTGTATGATGAATTTCAAAACATCATAATCATTTCTCCCAGGGTAGAAAGGATACCCAGTAGCAAGCTCCACAGCTACCAGCCCCAGGGACCACATGTCTATTGCTTCATTAAATAGACTACCAATCATAACCTCAGGTGCTTTATAACCAACCGTCCCCACACAGTCACCAGGAATCACTGTAGATGCGGGACATGCAATGCCAAAGTCTATAAGTTTGACTTTGATGGGACACTCATAGCAGTCCACAACCATTATGTTTCCAGGTTTGAGGTCAGCATGCACTATTCCCACAGAACCCAGGTGGGACAGGGCATTTGTGAGTTGATGTAAAATTGGCCTGATTTCGCTTATGGGGAGACCCTGGTTTTCCGGGTCCTCTATGTAGTCCCACAGGCTTTGGTCAAGGAGTTCAAAATTTAAGCAGATGCGGTCACCGTCGATGAAAAAGTCGTTCCATTGAACAATGTTGCATCTATCTGCATCCAAGCCTCGCAGCTGCTCCAGGATGAGAATTTCCATTTTTGCCTGTTGCAGAATTTCAGGGTTATTTTTGTTGACTTTGATAGCAACAAATTCGTTGGTTTTTGTATTGCAACATTTGGTTACAATACCAAAGCCCCCTTCTCCAAGGAAACCCTCGACCTCGTAGTGACCTCCCAAAAAGGTCCCTTTAGATATTTCAAGATCATCTATAGAGGAGGATGTGTTGGCTGATGCGTTGACGTATTCTTGTTGAGAAAATTCTTCTGAGGTTTGGGAACTGCAGCTGATTTTCTGTGATTCTTCTCTTTTGCAACTAGAAGGCTGCTGAGAGACCACAAGGTTTTGTCCCCCTGTGCTACTCATGTCAGTGCAGGGAGAACTCTTAGAGAGGCCAGGATTGAAAAAGGGGTGGTGGAGAACCTCCGAGGGTGTTATGCGCTGGTTTGGATCCAATGCTAACATCTCTTTGATTAGGCTGACAAATACATTTTGGATTTTTTCCCAACACCCCCTTATCTTCAGTAGTTGTTCAAGGTCATCGAGGCACTTAAGTTTTATGCATCGAGTGTCCTTGGACTGACAACCTGTCTCATCTTGAAATTGTCTTTCGGTCTTAAATGTCCAGTGTTGTCCGTTGTAGTTGTCTTTTATGAAATAGTTATCAGTGTAAAAGCCAGAGTCTAAAACATGATCTGGTGGCTGTCCCTGGGTCTGTATGATGAATTTCAAAACATCATAATCATTTCTCCCAGGGTAGAAAGGATACCCAGTAGCAAGCTCCACAGCTACCAGCCCCAGGGACCACATGTCTATTGCTTCATTAAATAGACTACCAATCATAACCTCAGGTGCTTTATAACCAACCGTCCCCACACAGTCACCAGGAATCACTGTAGATGCGGGACATGCAAAACCAAAGTCTGTAAGTTTGACTTTGATGGGACACTCATAGCGGTCCACAACCATTATGTTTCCAGGTTTGAGGTCAGCATGCACTATTCCCAAAGAACCCAGGTGGGACAGGGCATTTGCGAGCTGAAATAACACTGGCCTGATTTCTGTTACTGGGAGAACCCGGTTCCTCCGGTACCGCATGTACTGCCACAGGCTTTCATCGAGGAGTTCAAAATTTAAGCAGATGCGGTCACTGTCGATGAAAAAGTCATTCCATTTAACAATGTTGCATCTATCTGCATCCAAGCCTCGCAGCTTCTCCAGTATGTAAATTTCCATTTTCGCCTGTTGCAGAATTTCAGGGTCGCTCTTGTTGACTTTAATAGCAACGACTTTGTTGGTTTTTGTATTGCAACATTTGGTTACAATACCAAAGCCCCCTTCTTCAAGGAAACCCTCGACCTTGTAGTGACCTCCCAAAAGGGTCCCTTTACATATTTCAAGATGATTTGAGGTGAAAGTCATCTTGACTGAAATGTGTTTGTTTGCTCAGTGAATTGGTGAGAACGTTTAAAAAAAATTTCAGTGACTCTGAAGAGGTTTACAAATACTTTCAAATATAGCTCTGGTCGAACGTTTGAAGGCTGCGAACAAACTGACTAAAACTTGCTGCTCCTGACCCCTATTTATAGAAAAACTTCAAAGGCTCAAAGGCATGTGCTTGTGACATCCTCACATGTCCTTGTGACATCATCACATGTCCTTGTGACATCATCACTCTTCATGAATCAGATTGTCACATGACATTTTAGAATGGGGATGTTTTTTTTTAAAACCGTTTTCAAATTTAACCCTCTGTGGTCCAGGGTATAATTGGCCATTCTTGACTATTTTTGATTTTACCTCTATATTTCACCTTTAAAATATGTTTTTCTTGCCTTATTTGGCACCATTATTTTCAGCACAACCTCAAATATCTCAAAGTCAAAGTCAACTTTATTTGTCAATTCTGCCACATGTACAGGACATACAGAGAATAGAAATTTCGTTACTCTCAAACCCTAGATGAAATAGCAAATGAACATTTAAATATAAGAGAGTGATTAAAAAATGCAAATAAAATAATTAAAAAGTAAAAATTTAAATAAATACAATACAATTTAACAAGAAAGCTATGCAATATACAATATACAATATTCAGGTATGGGTAAATGACATTGAGTGTAAACCAGGCAGAGTAGTGCAAATAGGCAAATAGTGCAAATGGACATCTAGTAATATACGGTTAGAGATAGTATAACAACAAAGTCTTATGAGGTAATGGCAGTCCAATGCTCCACAAAGTGACTGGTAACTGGTGCAGGCCAGTGAGTGTGTGTGTGTGTATGTGACAGAGTTCAGTGAGACCATGGAGGAGAGGAGGGGAGAGGGGGCAGAATCGGGAGGGAGTTAAGCTTCCTGACAGCCTGATGGATGAAGCTGTCCTTCAGTCTGCTGGTCCTGGCCTGGAGACTCCGCAGTCTCCTCCCTGACGGCAGCAGCTTGAAGAAGCTTTGCATTGGGTGCGTGGGATCAGCCGCTATGCAAAGGGCTTTTTTAGTGAGACGGGTGCTGTAAATGTCCTGGAGGGAGGGGAGAGAGACACCAATGATCCTCTCTGCAGCTCTCACTATGCGTTGGAGGGTTCTATGACAGGACGCATTGCAGGCTCCAAACCACACAGTGATGCAGCTCGACAGGATGCTCTCGATGGTGCCTCTGTAGAAAGTGTACATGAGAAATTTGAGTTATTGTTTTCATTTTGGTATACTATATTAGCACAGTTGATCTAAATTAATAACACAATAAATTGTGTGTGCATCTCCTGTTTTGTCATGGTTGTATGTCCCGGTTCGTGACAGGCTGCATGAGCTCATCTGGTGGGAGTGTAGTACTGTAGAATTTCAGGCATAAAAACGTGGTTTTCACAGACCTTGTCACAGGGTCTGAGTTGGAAGATTTTGGTAAAGCTTTGTCCCTGAGGTAGTTGAAAAACCCCAGTTGGGTAAAGCGTTTGGGTTTTTTTGTTAACAGACATGCTTATCTATTTAGTTGGTGTTATTTTTTCAGCTAAATTTTTTAGTGCAATTAGCACTTTCAGCATCAATCCATAGCAATGTGTTGTATTTTTCACATTGTCTGTGTGTAAAATACATATGTAAGCATAGATTACACAAAGGATCCTGCACGCCAAGCTGGATACAAATAGAAATCCCTGGAAACAATTCTTTCTGCGCTTAAGAGCAGCTTCCTATTGCAACGCTGGAGGATTTGTCACCATTACTGGATATGCTGCAGAAGCACAGCAAAGCAGTGACTGTGTGTAGTCGGTTGCAACGTTAGAGCTCACGATCGTGAAGGCAAGAAACTGGATTAATCTTTTCATCGTTTTCCATCCTGGCGGCAACGTGAGGGATCCCATGTATCCACCAAACAAAGACGCCAGGCATGGATTGCAGCGGTGAGACGAGCGGATATCGAGTTCCGTGCAATCCCCAGCTTTTTGTTGGTTTGCTCGCGGCATTTTCTCTCCGGTGAGTTCTAAAGTAATTCATATCACTATCCGATTGTTCAGTCTGACGTCACTAGCCGTGTCTGGGCCTAAACTCTGCTGCAGGTCCATATATCAAATGATCACTGTGGCATTACTGAGAGTTAAAACACTGTCTTAAGTCTTTCATCTTTAATAAAATTATCAGCGTTCTGCTCTACCAGGTGTAACAACTGAGTTAAACATCCAGGCATCCATGACAATGGAATTTATGACATATGAGTTAGAAGTTAGCAGCAAGTTAGCTCGCTAGCTTCTATCTAAATACAATATAGCATGTCCTGACTGCGGGGTTTTGGAAACAAATTAAAACGTACAGCTTTCTTATCACTTCCAACATAAATGAAGACAGAAAACTAAACAGCAGTGACATTTGTAGGGTTACTGAACTTGGGCTAGCTGGTATATAATGATGTGCTACGTGACCGCTAGCGACACAGCTATGTTAGCATAATATAAACACGCTAACTTTTTTTCCACTCGATAAAAGTTAACGTGAGTGTTCTCGGTGGTCAGGAACAAATGTAATCGCATGGCAGGATGCTGTAAAAGGACCAAACTAAAAGGCTTTTAGTGGGTTTTTTTTTCAATGCGCTGCGGTCATAGATAATGAGATAAAACATGCTAATGTGTGATGCTGCAGAACCACGTCATGTCGACTGAGTAGCTTTTGATTTGGCATTATTGCAGGCAAACCAGCATATGAAATGGATGTAACAAATCCAGTGGTGATGGGAGTGACAGCGTCACGGAAGCTGAAGGGCAGACGAAGGACTGTGTGTGCAGTCAACAGGGCAGAGCAGAAATAAACCGGCTGTTGGAGGAGAACAGACTGCTTCGAGCACAGTTGCAAAAGACAGAGCTGAATGAAACTTTCTTAAAGGACGATACCGAAAAAGTAAGATATTACACTGGACTATATTGTTATGCAGTCTTAATGTCCCTCTTCAACACTGTCAAAGATTTCCTGCCAATATCGAAGAAACTGACAGGTTTCCAAATGCTCTTACTCACACTAATGCGTCTGAGACTTGATCTTCCAGTCCAGCATCCTTGTCATCTATTCCATGTGTCACTGTCTTCTGTCTTCACCGATACCGTTGATGTTTTGGGCAGACTGACAGAAAGAAGGATGACCTCAAAAAGTGATATAGTCCAGACAGAGCTTACAAATGATGGGCCATTTGCTAAACCTGCAGCACACACTGCTTTCTATGTGAAAGAACCATTCTGTGAGAAAAACTCTACTGCTCATTTGATCTATGACCTCTGAAAAACAGTTCATGATTTCCATTACTATTCAATTATAAAAAAAAAAGTACATTCCCTGGGTTATACAGCACTGATATGCAAAGCTTAATTGTATATCTGTAACTCTAGAACTGCAGTATTTATAGTTTTCTTAGTTTAATATTTCAATTTCATATTCTTCTTCTAAGTATAAAATCCCTTTTGTTATATTTGTCTCGTTAATTTAACTGAAATACACTGAAAATTGCTCACAAATTAAGGTTTATGTGTCAATACAAATGCAGGTTTTATTGCTGGGAGCTTCCCGTGATGCACTGACTATTTCTTCTTCCATGACACTAATGTTTTGTCTTTGCTTCATCATTTATGTACTGTACTGTATCCCCAGTTTTCCAGCGAGGGCTGCGTACATTTTGATTGCATTAACGTTTTTATCCAGCCTTTATGTGCAATAAAGGCTATACTTTTACACTGTAAAAGTATAGCCAATCAGAAGCTGCAAAATTCAAATGTAGTTACTGACAGGCCAAAGTGCAACAGGGAAGAGATTAAATGGGATCAAAGGGAGTGGCATTATAAATTCCTTCCTTCCTGAGATTCAAATCCTCCAATCAAAACGGTGCCAGCAATGCAAAGACAGATTTCTTTAAAAGATTGGACACAATAACAAAGTCAGTCGTTTATTTATTAAAGCACTGTTAATAATTTTAGTTGCTGCTATTTCAAATAAATGTTTGGTACAACAAATTTCTCCGTGTTCTGTCTCAGGCTTTATTCGGGCCCTGGTACTAGAGCTATGGTCTGTTCTTGAGTGCAGCAGTGACGACATCAGAGTGGTCCGTCCCAAACCAACTCCCATTGACCCCACAGATAGGAGTTGCATTAAGGTATTGTATGTATGTGCGTGCGTGTGTGTGTGAGAGAGAGAGGGAGAAGGAGAAACTTCCTGGAGCCCACAATGCCCCAATTTTTAGATATCTACATAATAGTACAGACACAGATCTCTTAGAAGTTTTGCTTTTCCATCATGTTTTTAGCTCACTGGTTACAAAGGTGTTTAAATTGATTAAAATTAAATTGATTCCAATTATTATTAACCCAGGACTCAGAATAGTGGTCCATGTGTTGCTGTGATACCAGCAGCCATGTAGAAAATTCACTTGTGAATATTCATATTTAAGAAACTGGCAATAGTGATTTTGTTAACAAGAAAGGCTTTTTGCTGATTGGTTTATGGGTGTCTGGGCAAATAAGCCTTACTTTCATAAGACTGCATTTTTAGTTATGTTTTTGGCAGAATTTCTCTCAGGAAAGCTTCAACAAGCTCCAGCGTGAGCCTGTCTGTGTGTGTCTGATGCTTGGCCTCTGACAGCAGCCAAGTCATCTCTCTCAGAGAGACTAGCCAAGTGAATACGGACAGCCAGTGATGTGTAAACTGTGTCCTGCCACAGGCGACTTTAAAGTCTGCCTTATCAGTGGGTTATACATATATGCTGAGGTCAAAGGAAAACTAAATATACACACACCAGCACTTTGGTGAATTAACTCGAGTCTTTGCTTTAATCTGTGCTAAGTACAGTAGGAGGTTTGGTAGTACATATGAAGATAAGTTCACACATGCACAGAAACATCAGAAGACACATGAAAGTATAGATATTTCTATTTTAGAAAAAAAAAATCCATCGTATCTTGTTTTTTTCTTTACGTTTCTTTGAAGCTGTTTAATATAATCTAAGTTGTAGCTCGTTTGTGCAAGTGTCTCTCTTTTTTTCCTTTGATGCTTTTGATGATATGTTTTCCCTGTTCTACCAGACCCAGTGAAAAATGCAGGGAGCTTTCCTGTAGTTTAATATTCTTCAGGCTGCAATAGGTTTCTGCTCAACCACTCTGCTCAGAATATATGTCTTATTCAGTTTTGAGAGTGTGGTAAACCATGTTTTATCTTTGCAATCATAAATTCTTTTTACATTTTGTTTTGCTTTGAATACTACAGATATTATTTGTCATATTATCGGTAGTGTTTGTAGTTGAATAGTGTTATATTATTATTATGTGTTAGGATTTGATCAATCCATGACGTGCACAAATGCATTCACAATGGTCTTTAAAAGCAAATACATTTTTTCTCTCTAACAGCTGCTGTATTTACTTTCCTCTTCAGTCCTTCCTGTACTTGGTCAACCTCCTCTCCTCTTCCCAGTCGGTGTGGCAACTGCTGGGCCGACAGTCTTTGGCCAACAAAAGCGAATACACCCTGAGGGAGATGCCAACCTCCATACCTGTAAGTGTTTTTCTTCTTCTTCTTTTCCACACACTGCAGTTTTTTTTTGTCATCCATCTGAGGGCATGTTTGCACTTTTTATTTGGCCTCCAAACACCACCCACCCATTTGTTTTACTTCAAACGCATTCAAATAAACCCTCTCACACTGAGACTGATATACGTTCTCCACCTTACCCATTGTAAATTTCCACACAGTTTTCGTTTTGCACCCTATCCGGTGCATTCTTGTTCAAAGCCTCTCATTTTACTCCACAGGATTTGATTGACAGACTGATTGCCGTGAATTCGGATGGGAAGATTCATTCTCTCTTCCACTACGAAGAGAGTCACACATTCGGCCTAAGGTGGGATTCATTTTTTTTTTCATATTACTTAACATGGTAAATGGTAAATGGCCTGTATTTATATAGCGCTTTACTAGTCCCTAAGGACCCCAAAGCGCTTTACATATCCAGTCATCCACCCATTCACGCACACATTCACACACTGGTGATAGCAAGCTACATTGTAACCACAGCCACCCTGGGGCGCACTGACAGAGGCGAGGCTGCCGGACACTGGCGCCACCGGGCCCTCTGACCACCACCAGTAGGCAACGGGTGAAGTGTCTTGCCCAATGACACAACGATCGAGACTGTCCAAGCCGGGGCTCGAACCGGCAACCTTCCGATTACAAGGCGAACTCCCAACTCTTGAGCCACTATCGTACTTCCCCACTAACATCAGTGGGGAAGTACATGATATCAGATTATCACCTGGTGACTGCACACACACTTCAGCCTCTGGCAATAGGAGACTGGCATGGTTCTTTATACTTTGATTACCCAGCATTGAAAGGCTGATGAAAGGATTTCTCTGGATAAGAGAGAAATAAGCTGGTGTGTGTGTGTGTGTGTGTGTGTGTGTGTGTGTGTGTGTGTGTGTGTGTGTGTGTGTGTGTGTGTGTGTGCTTGTGTAAATACTCACATCAGCCTGTATAAAATACAGCAATGCATAAGTGTTTTGAATGAATAGAAATGTGACACATGAGAAGGTGTGTCTGTGACTGTTCCTGTATAACTTATTTTCAGACTAGTTAACAAGTTATGCTCCGGTCATTTGATGTTACCAAGATAGATGTCCTTTTGTAATATAGTTAAATTTTCTTTGTACATTTCATTTATCCACCATCATACATTAAGCCAAGAAGAGTTCATTATACTAACAAGAGGTATCAACGCTGGGCCAAAGTGCAGCACGTGGTTAAAGTTTGTAATCCAGCCGGGGTGTAAATATCACTCAGCAGCCAGTCGCAGAGATGAAGCAGGCAGCATCAACACATAAATCTACTCTACCCGGCTTAAATCAAAAGACCACCTCTGACTGAAAAGCTGTAGATTTTACTTTTTTGCACAAATTAATTCAGATTCACACTAATTCTGTTCACAGCTCCAACAAAATGAGGAAGAGGAGGGGGAGAAACACAAGTAGATTGAAGTACAATTGGATGAAAGTCGAGGAGAAGGAAGTTTAGGATGAGGAGGAAGAAAAGCAGCAGGAGCATCTTTAGGGATCCCTATGATGTCATTGAGGTTTATTTCATTAATATTGTCCTCTCACAAAGAAAGATGACTTGTTTTAGTTCACCTACCTACTTCCTGTATTAAATAGTGATGTGCAAAATGTTGTGGAAAACCACGGAGCAGGCACGTATAGTGCATCTGCAGGTAAATGAACATCAGATCTCTCAGACTAAAATCTGTATTATACTTTTAGTCTTAAGAACATATGTTGTATATTTATCACCCTTATGATAAAACCCATGTCAGCCATTGGTTTATGGACTTTGTATTTAGAAGCCTCAACATTTGCTTTATTGCTATCGCTATGTTGTTTTTTGTGAGCCTTTTAGGACCATATTAGGACGAGGGATCAGAATCTGGAGTCGTGCACACTACTGTTTCATTTAGCGTGTATCCATAAGATTTGTGCAGCAGATCCAAGTTGTGCCTTGAAAACAGGAAGGTTGTCTGCATAGAGGAGAACTTTAATAGCAGGCTTGTACAAAGTGAGGCTTTGTGCTCACATTTGCTGCAAACACTCGTTTTAATTCTGTTACCCTGTTTTGATGCAGAATTGAGTTGAAATCAGGCACCTTCTGTTTTAATGTGTTCTTGTGAATTGATTGTGTATCGCATACATTTGATTTGACTTTCTGCGAGACAACAGTCGTCCGCTGGCCAAAAAAAGTTTTCCAAATACCTCCACGTGATCAAGCCTGGATTTAGAAAACAATAGCAAAAAAAATCTGCACCTCCTGCTTCACATGCAATTTGTGTTTGTGTGTTCAGAGGCGGCGGCGAGAGGGGAGACCTCGGCTCATCCAGCTGGAGAGCCTGACCAGGAGGAGTCGAACATTAACTCTGCTCTTCCAGGGCACCCTGCAGACTTGGCTGCTGGCATTGGCGAGGGAGTGCGGCCGCCGCTGGGATGACGTGAACGCCAATCATAGGTCGACTGCAGGTATGCGAGTCAGACCTTCTCAGGAGGGTTTCACTTTTCTCTCTTCTTTATAATTGACCCTTGTTTTCTCTCTCAGCTCCTTGTCTCAGAGTGGGAGGGATTTGAAGCACAAAGGGAGGAGCTTGTCGTTTGGTTGGCTGATATGGATGTCCACCTGAGTGAGGTTGACCAGCTGACAGGAAACACCTGTGAAAAACTGAAACAACTGCAGGTGTGGGGTTGTTTTGATATGACATAGTTTTGATATGATACATACGTCATCCTAAACTGGACTAACAAAGAACCATGAGTCCAACATGAAACTTACCTTGCATAAGCAGGGCTCGCAAAATTTCAAAATCCCTGGTAGCCCTTCGGGCAGGCACTCTTCAGTTTTTGGTAGCCCAAAATAAATTTAAGAAGCCCAAATAAAAAAATAAAAAAGAGGACAATTTTTAGATTGATGTTTTGTTTCCTTTACAATATTGTAAAGGAAACAAAACATCAATCTAAAAATATTTAAAACACAAATTACAACAACAATTTCAACCATCAACTCAAATATTTGGTTCTAATTGAACAGAAATTTCTATGAACTTGCAAGAACTGTGTAGGACATGAAACAGTGTGTGTCAGATCCTGAATTTGAAATTTCCACTGAAATCACGGGTAAGAGGCAAGTGGAACCAAGCTGACTTCTGCTAAATGGGTCAAACTGGGCAGAAAGTACACAAACACATAACATCCTTATAGAATATGATGTAACACTATAGATCAACTTACCTCAGAATATATAAAGCATATAAACAATTACAGCAATATGATGCAACAAACACAGCAGTGCTACTAATCCAAAATACTCATAGAACTTCATAGAACTGAAACAAACATTTATTTTTAGGCCTTCGTCGCGTCGCTGTGACGTAATCGGCCTTAAAATGCGGCCTTTAAGGCTGCAGACCCTGAATTGGGATACAGCCTCTGAATCGCTGCATCTTGTAGCTGTGTCGTCTTAAATTGGTCATGTGATTTTGACGCGCCGACGCGTCCGGCAACCCCAGAGGTTTAACTTAATATTTAAGTGTCTCTTGGTTTTAGACTAGTTGTTTAGTCTAATTTGATGTTTTAAACCAGAAAAGGAAGAAGAGGGCTTAGAATTACAGGTAAGAACTGCTCAGTGGTATGTGATAAACTGTAAATGTAAAGCTTACAGGTCAGTCCTCATGTTTTTAAATCAGATTTTGAGTCTGTACATGGCACATTATGCTTTTGCATGTTGTGAAATGTGCTGCAAAACAAACTGAGGTAAACTAACTGGTTTACTGTGATGGATTTAAAGTGCGTGTGACTGGTGCGCAGTGGCTGTGGTGCTCACGGTCAGAGTTCAGTCACAAAGAGGGTAACAGAGATGAATTTAAAGTTAAGGTGATGGTGCTTAGATTCATTCACAGACTGAAACCTTCACACCAACTTTATCCTGTGTCTCTTAGTTTTAGACTAGTTGTTTAGTCTATTTTGATGTTTTAAACCATATCACAGGGTTTTTACTTCACCATTTACGGGGTTTTAACAAGCAAACAAAAGACAGATCGTGATGTTTGAAAATGTTTTGGAAATATTCTTTAAAGATTAGATGTAAAATACGCAGAGGATAAATTCAATTGGTTTATTAGTTTATTACATAAGTTGAAAAAAAGTTAAACAAGTAAATAAAGAAACAACATAAAAGAAAAGTAAACAAAACAAATCGGTAAATAAAGGAAAATGGTAATAAGAAGGGAAAAAAAAAGAAAAGAGAAAACCCCAACAATCCCCTCTGAGCAAGCACTAGGCGACAGTGGGGAAGAAAAACTGCCTTTAAACGGGCAGAAACTTCCGGCAGAACCAGGCTCACGAGGGGCAGTCAACTGCCGGGACTGGTTGGGGTGAAAAAAGATGAAGGAGAGAGGGAAGAAGTGTTAGGAGAGAAGGGGAGAGGAGAGGTGAAAATTAAGATGGAACAGAGGTGGAGGGAGACGAGGTGACGTCAGCAGTAGAAAAAATAGAAAAAGTAGAAAGAGCAGGAGTGTCCCTCCTCCAGAAGAAGCGGAAACGTTTTTTCTTCTTTTCCATGAGCTTTTCCACGACCACTTTTTTCTCTAGGATGAGGGTTCTCAACTGATCGGTTGTTTCTTCAACTTCCTTCTCAAGTTTCTGGCATCTTTGCTCCATTTCTTTTAATAGATTGCACTTGTCTGTATTTTGCTGTTGTTTTTCCTTGTGCATCTTTTCTAACTGCTCATTTCTTCTTGTGATTTCTTGAAGCTTACGCTGCAGGTCTTCATTTATTTTCTCTTGTTGCTGCTTTTGTGCAAGCATTTCAGCGTTTTCGCGCTTCAAGTTGTCTGAGTCCTGGAGAATACGTTTTTTTTCTTCTTCCTGTTGCTCTTTCTCTTGAAGAAGCTCTTTTTTTTTGCACTCTGTTTCATCCAGCCTGACTTTCAGCACTTCGTATTTTTTCTTTATGCCTTTGAGTTGGTCCTGCATTTGTGTGACCCCTTCCTTTTTCTGTCCGAGGATTTGTGCAGTTTGTTCCATAGCTTCATCAAGCGTTCCTTGGAGCGCCTGATTCTTTTGCTCCATGTTTTGGAGATCCCTTTGCATCTCCCCAATAGTAGCATTCGCGCGTTGAAGCTGGGCAGACGTTTCTTTTAATTCAGCACTCTTTGTCTTGTTTTCCTTCATCAGGAACAAAATCTTCTGTCGTGCTTCACCAAACTTTCCTTCCCAGGCCTCACTAATAATTTTTGTGTAAGGCTGGCGTTGCTGTTGTTTTTCCAGCTCTTGATTTCGTGCTTCCAATTGTCTGCACTTCTCCTCCAGTTGAAGCTTCTCTTCTTCAATTTGTTTAATTTTTGCATGTAGGTCGGAGTTTTCCTGTAATGTCCTTTGGACTGATGAGGCACCAATGGATCGTGTCATATCAGGCTTCCCTCTTGAAGTGAGTGGCCGGCCAGACCTCGAAGGAGAGGCAGCAAGATTGTTTATTCTTTGTTGGCATTTTCGTGGATACATTTTTAATCCTGTGCACAGTGACTCTGAAGAGGTTTACAAATACTTTCAAATATATCTCTGGTCGAACGTTTGAAGGCTGCGAACAAACTGACTAAAACTTGCTGCTCCTGACCCCTATTTATAGAAAAGGCTCAAAGGCATGTGCTTGTGACATCATCACATGTCCTTGTGACATCATCACATGTCCTTGTGACATCATCACTCTTCATGAATCAGATTGTCACATGACATTTTAGAATGCGCCCCCTGCCGCCATCACAGTAGGCCAGACAAAGGATACAGCTTCAGCTATGGTGGTACGTGTGTAGTCGGTTGCAATGTTAGATCTCACGATCGTGAAGGCAAGAAACTGGATTAATCTTTTAATCGTTTTCCATCCTGGCGGCAACGTGAGGGATCCCATGTATCCGATATCACCAAACAAAGACGCCAGGCATGGATTGCAGCGGTGAGACGAGCGGATATCGAGTTCCGTGCAATCCCCAGCTTTTTGTTGGTTTGCTCGCGGCATTTTCTCTCCGGTGAGTTCTAAAGTAATTCATATCACTATCCGATTGTTGAGTCTGACGTCACTAGCCGTGTCTGGGCCTAAACTCTGCTGCAGGTCCATATATCAAATGATCACTGTGGCATTACTGAGAGTTAAAACACTGTCTTAAGTCTTTCATCTTTAATAAAATTATCAGCGTTCTGCTCTACCAGGTGTAACAACTGAGTTAAACATCCAGGCACCCATGACAATGGAATTTATGACATATGAGTTAGAAGTTAGCAGCAAGTTAGCTCGCTAGCTTCTATCTAAATACAATATAGCATGTCCTGACTGCGGGGTTTTGGAAACAAATTAAAACGTACAGCTTTCTTATCACTTCCAACATAAATGAAGACAGAAAACTAAACAGCAGTGACAGTGGCTGCAAATTTTACCAGGGTTTTAGTCAAATGCCCCCCTGTGATTTTACCTGCACCCTGCGATTTGATTTTTAGTTATTTTAACAGCAAACTGAAGAAAAGCCTTGACTCCGTTGCTCCACTCACCACCAAAAAGATTAACGTAAAACATGCATCACCCTGGAGAAACGAAGAAGTCAAAAAACTCAAAAGAAATTGCAGGGCAGCAGAAAGGAGATGGAGGAAAAATAAAAATAATATCAACCATCAAATATTTTCCGAGCAATTTAAAATGTACAATAATACATTAAGGAAGTCAAGAAATTCATACTTCGCCAAAATAATCAGTATTAACAAAAATAATCCCAAGGTCCTCTTTTCCACCATAGATCATTTATTTAACCCTGATTTTAACAGCTCCCAAAGAACCCCCACAGACTCGCTCTGTGAGCAGTTTGCAGACCACTTCAGGGGAAAGATCAGCGCCATCAGATCTGATATTTTATCTAATCGCGATATGATTGTAAACACATCTGAGGGCTCGATTGTACCTGAGGAGACACTGGACAGCTTTGTCCTGGTTAATGCTGAGAACTTTCAGAAGGTTTTCTCCACAGTGAGACCCACCACATGTCTTTTAGATCCAATCCCCTCTTCACTCTTTAAAACACTTTATGGATTTTTTGAGGCTGAGCTTTTATACATGATGAATTGCTCTCTTCAGTTGGGTGTCTTCCCTGCTGCCTTTAAAACGGCGGTGGTGAGGCCCCTTCTGAAGAAGAGCAATTTGGATTGTAATGATTTTAATAACTACAGACCTGTATCCAACTTACCATTTTTAAGTAAAGTCTTAGAAAAACTTGTTTTTACTCAGATTACTGATTTTCTCAATGATAGACAGATCCTGGAGATATTCCAGTCTGGATTTAGGGTGAACCACAGCACAGAGACGGCTCTCCTAAAGGTTTTAAATGATCTTAGATGTAACTGGGACGCCCAAAAGCTCTCAGTCCTGGTGCTGCTGGATCTAAGCGCAGCCTTTGATACAGTAGACCACGCTATTCTTTTAAACAGACTAAAACACATGGTGGGCCTCTCTGGTGCTGTACACAACTGGTTCACTTCCTATCTCTCTGACAGATCTTTTATGGTGAGTATGGATACATGCTCCTCTAAGATCCATAAAATGACATGTGGTGTGCCTCAAGGGTCGGTTCTAGGCCCTGTACTTTTTAATTTGTATATGTTGCCTCTCGGCAGTGTCATCAGGAGGCATGGAGTGAACTTCCACAGTTACGCTGATGACACGCAGCTGTACATCTCCGTGTCTCCTGATGACACCAGACCAATGGATGCCCTTTTTAACTGTATCTTGGATATAAGATCTTGGATGGCAGAAAACTTTTTACAGCTTAACCAGGACAAAACTGAAGTTTTAATTGTCGGTCCTGAGGCTCAGAGAGAGAAACTCTTGTCTAAATTAGAGGCATTTTCACTATGTCCTTCGCTACAAGTGAAAAACCTGGGTGTTATTTTTGACTCTGAGCTTGGTTTTATCCCACATGTTAAACATGTAACCAAAATTGGATTTTATCATCTAAAAAATATAGCCAGAGTCCGCCCTATTCTCTCTCGGGCCAACACGGAGATGCTGATGCATGCTTTTATTGCCAGTCGCATTGATTACTGTAATGCCCTGCTCTCTGGTCTTCCTAAGAAGAATATTTCAACTTTACAACTCTTGCAAAACTCGGCAGCTCGTGTGCTGACGAAGACCAGAGGGCGGGCCCACATTACACCGGTTTTAGAATCGCTGCATTGGCTCCCCGTGTGTTTCAGGATCGATTTTAAAGTTCTTTTATTGGTTTTTAAATGTCTTAATGGTCTTGGGCCTTCTTATCTCTCAGATCTGCTTTTACCATACGAACCCTCGCGGACCCTGAGGTCCTCTGGTACTGGCCTTTTGATTGTCCCTAAAGTCAGGACACATACTCACGGAGAGGCAGCTTTTCAGTGGTATGGTCCTCGTCTGTGGAACAGCCTGCCGGAGGAGCTCAGGGCCGCAGAGAACGTACATGTTTTTAAGAACAGGCTCAAGACCCACCTTTTTAATTTAGCTTTTACTTAGCGTTTATTTATTTTTTATGCTTATTTATTCTATCCTGTTATTCTATTATTAATTTAGGATTTACCTAATATTTTTTGATTTTATTCTTATTCATTTTTTAATCTTCTTACTCTATTTATATTTATATTTATATTGTATCCTGTTCTTATTTATTTTATCATTTTACCCTGTATATATCGTATTGCGTCATATCTCCAGTGTTTCCTCGGAGGGCGCTCTCTGCACCGGGGCTGTTATTGACCGTGGCTGCTGGTCTCTGGGGTCCTCTCAGCCTGGTTGGGGGGCTCCTTGGCCTCCCTCCGGCTGTGTGCCCAGCCCGGAGGCTGCGGTCTGTGACCGGCTCCCGGTGCAGACGGCTCTCTGTTATAATGTTTCCTCACTTGGCTCATGCGAGCCCAGCCCAATTTTTACTCTTTAAGTGTGCGCGTGTGTGTATGTGTGTGTGTGGGTGGGGGTGGGGGGATATATGTGTATTGAGAGTGTGGGGAGTGAGTTGGAGGGTGGGGTGGGCTGCTTTTAACTATGTAAAGCACTTTGTGCTACATTTTTTCTGTATGAAAAGTGCTTTATAAATAAAGCTTGATTGATTGATTTGTAGGGTTACTGAACTTGGGCTAGCTGGTATATAATGATGTGCTACGTGACCGCTAGTAACACAGCTATGTTAGCACAATATAAACACGCTAACTTTTTTTCCACTCGATAAAAGTTAACGTGAGTGTTCTCGGTGGTCAGGAACAAATGTAATCGCATGGCAGGATGCTGTAAAAGGACCAAACCAAAAGGCTTTTAGTGGGGTTTTTTTCAATGCGCTGCGGTCATAGATAATGAGATAAAACATGCTAATGTGTGATGCTGCAGAACCACGTCATGTCGACTGAGTAGCTTTTGATTTGGCATTATTGCAGGCAAACCAGCATATGAAATGGATGTAACAAATCCAGACTGGGCACCAACACTGCACATGGGGCACGACGACAAACCTGTGTCAGACTCGGACCGGCACGCAAGGCGTATGCAACGGAAGCGAAAAAGAGCACCCATTGCAGGTAAACACCCCCCTCTGAAAACATACTAAATTGCTCTTATGGTACACTAATCCGCACATAACTTAAAGATGAATCACACACCTGTCATTGGAATATTGGTGTACATTAACCTTAAGTCTATGCACTATTTTTTATCTTACAGGCTTGATGATCGATGAAGGTCTGACAGAAGAACAACAACCATGTCATGGAGGCAGTGGACAGCAGTTGTGTTGGACAAGTGGAGGTTGACGTACCAGCTGCAAATGTGGACAGTGGTGATGGGAGTGACAGCGTCACGGAAGCTGAAGGGCAGACGAAGGACTGTGTGTGCAGTCAACAGGGCAGAGCAGAAATAAACCGGCTGTTGGAGGAGAACAGACTGCTTCGAGCACAGTTGCAAAAGACAGAGCTGAATGAAACTTTCTTAAAGGACGATACCGAAAAAGTAAGATATTACACTGGACTATATTGTTATGCAGTCTTAATGTCCCTCTTCAACACTGTCAAAGATTTCCTGCCAATACCGAAGAAACTGACAGGTTTCCAAATGCTCTTACTCACACTAATGCGTCTGAGACTTGATCTTCCAGTCCAGCATCTTTGTCATCTATTCCATGTGTCGCACAAAACACTGTCTTCTGTCTTCACCGATACCATTGATGTTTTGTATGCCCACTTAGGAGCACTGGTGCACTGGCCTGAGAGGCACTGTCTGCAGGCGACAATGCCTCCACAGTTTACTGAAACTTTTGGAAAACGAGTAGCAATCATTGTTGACTGTTTTGAGATTCGAACAGAAAGACCATCTAATTTAAAGGCACGCGCACAAACATACTCTCATTACAAGGGTACACAGACCATAAAATACCTCATCGGGATTACACCCCATGGAGCTATTTCTTTCATTTCCAGGGGATGGGGGGGTCGTGCATAGAGCAGGGCGATATGGCCAAAAATATTTATCACGATATATATTTGAAAATTTGCGATAATGATATAACCGACGATATAATTGATGCGAGACAAAATACAACTCCACAACATTACTAGCGCAAAAAGACAACCTTCCATTTATTTTCACCTAAACAAGAAGCTGGTTTTTATGTACATTAAAGCTTTATAAAAATGTAACAGTGCAAATGCAAATTCCTTGCTGAAAGTTTAACCAAAAGGCATTTCCAGTAGAAATGGGCTGACATATCCTGAGCATAACCATGTATAATATCCACTGAAGTTAAAAAGAGGTGCTTTGCAACATTAAACTGCAGTGTGCAGTACGCATTTTTCGGACCATAAGGTGCACGGGATTATAAGGCACATTAAGCGAAACAAAGCAGTCAGATAAATCAAACTTTATTAAACTCATTCTTCTTGCTTCCTCCACTTCTGTACCATTGATTCATTAATGTTGAATTCTCTGGCAGCTGCTCTATTCCCATGTTGTTGCAGTATATTAATGACTAACCTGGTATTGTGGATAGATTATCTCAGTTGTTCTCCTGACTGAAGTTTGGTCCGTTTACAGCATCCTGCCATGCGATTGCATTTGTCTCTAACCATGAAGAACCTTCACGTTAACTTTTATAAGTGGAAAAGTGTTAGTGTTCGTCCTCCAGCTTCACTGTTTATGTTATGCTAACATAGCTGTGTCGCTAGCGATCACGTAGCACATCATTATATACCAGCTAGCCCAACTTCAGTAACCCTACAAACGTCACTGCTGTTTAGTTTCCTGTCTTCATTTATGTTGGAAGTGATAGCAGAGCTGTACGTTTGATTTTTTTCAGAAATCTCTCAGTCAGAACATGCTAAATCATGCTTAGGTAACTAGCGAAACTAGCGAGCTAACTTCCGCTAGCTTCCTGCTAACTTCTAACTCCATTAAATGTAATAACTTTTTGTTTTCATGGAAGTTAAACTTTATAGTTACACCTGGTAAAGCAGCAATGCTGATCGTTTTACTAAAGATGAAAGAATTTAGACAGTTTTTAACTCTCAGTGATGCTGCAGTGTTGTTTGACCTGAAGCATACGGAGTTTAGGACCCAGATTACTCCCAGATTTAAGAGCATCTTAGTCCGACAAATACGACAATAACGACGACCGCTTGCATGTTCTGCAAAAAAATGTGCTTTGTCGTGTATCTGACAGACAAACACCAAACCAGTTCCACATCACGGAAGTTGCACCATTTTTACAAACCAATTCTGGTTCATCTGTTTCACTCAACAATCGGCCATGTGCGTATGAAAACAAAGGCACTGCGCATGCGCGTTTTACTCCCATTCTATCGCGATATTTCATTTTCCTATCGTTGCCTAACATTATACCGGTATTACCGTGAATGGTATAATATGGCCCAGCCCTAGTCGTGCATCAGATAAACACATCATAGAGAGATGTGGCATTCTTCAAAAGCTGTTACCAGGGGACGTAGTATTGGCTGACAGAGGCTTTGACATCAGAGATGCTGTAGGAATGATGTGTGCGGAGGTCAAGATTCCAGCTTTCACAAAAGGCTACTGTCAACTTGATGCAAGGGACGTTGAACAAACGAGAGCAATTGCCCACCTGAGAATTCATGTTGAGCGAGTAATAGGTAGTTTGCGCAACAAGTTCAAAATGTTACACACAGTCTGATTACTCTTATCATGTGAGGCTGAAGACACAACACTTCTTGATAAGATCGTTAAGGTTTGCTGTGTTTTTGTTAATATGTGCCCCAGTGTTGTTGTCAAACCAGGGCCAAATGACACTTGCTCCTGTTGAGTATTCTTAAAGCTGTTCTTTTGGATGTACTGTACATTGTAAATAGTTGTACTTTGTGTGAAGTTGTTTTAATAAAACAAAAAAGAATAGTATATTTGTTTGTTTTTCTTTATTATAGATCTATTCACATGTACACAGCAATCACATAAAAATGAAATGCAAACTATTTACATCGCACCACACAGCTGTCATCAATCTTTAACCACAACATGAAACATTACAGGCTATTTAGAGCAGCACGTTGTTTCGAGAAGTATTTCCCAACAAGTTCAGGAAGGCACATTTTACGAAAGAAGTCTTGTGCTTTCTTTAAGCGCGGTTTCCAGAAATCCACAGCAGGGAAGACGCGAGTCACAGCAAGGTCTCTCTGTGTCCACACAACGAGGCCACAGTGGCTGGCGCCCGTAACAAAGACTCAGCGTCTCTGTTGTGTAAACACGCCAGTGATTGGGGTAATGTGGGTGACTGTGTAGTGTAGTTGGTGTAATAGTTTTCGACTCCACACAGTCACTGCTTTGCTGTGCTTCTGCAGCGTATCCAGTAATGGTGACAAATCCTCCAGCGTTGCAATAGGAAGCTGCTCTTAAGCGCAGAAAGAATTGTTTCCAGGGATTTCTATTTGTATCCAGCTTGGCGTGCAGGATCCTTTGTGTAATCTATGCTTACATATGTATTTTACACACAGACAATGTGAAAAATACAACACATTGCTATGGATTGATGCTGAAAGTGCTAATTGCACTAAAAAATTTAGCTGAAAAAAATAACACCAACTAAATAGATAAGCATGTCTGTTAACAAAAACCCCCAAACGCTTTACCCAACTGGGGTTTTTCAACTACCTCACTGACAGAATGAGCCCAGGTATTGCCAGTGCCACTGATGGAAATGAGCCACAGCAGCTCTTCAGCACCTACAAATGAGACCTGCCCACACCAACAAGCAAGAAGGGAGACCAGGTGGCGAGCATCGCCACACTTTCCAATCCAATAAACTACCATTGCAGTTAGTAGTAAGTGGTTGATTAGTGCAGCAACAACAAAAACACACTGAATGTCATTTTAAAATACACAAAATGTTTTATTTTACATTCTATCGAAGTTCCTGCTGGAAAGTGCTGTACTGTACAAGATGCTTCCCTCACCGCAAACTCAGGTTTACTGCTGGATAAATTTTATTTCCACATTAGTCAACTCAACAACCAAGACAGAGCACAATAGAGACAATAAGGGGGTGGCTGTAGCTCAGGCGGTAGAGCAGGTCATCTGCTGATCGGAAGATTGGTGGTTCGATTCCTGGCTTCCCCCAGTCTGCATGCCAAATATCCTTGGGCAAGATATTAACCCCAAATTGCTCTCCGATGCATCCATCGGAGTATGAATGTGTGTGAATGTTACTTAGAAAGCACCTAGAACAATGTGCTTGTGCGAATGGGTGTGAATGGGTGAATGCACAAGTTGTGTAAAGCGCTTTGAGTGCTCAGAAGAGTAGAAAAGCGCTATATAAGAACCAGTCCATTTACCAATATGTGCACTGGTCTAATGATGTTTATGGCTCCCAAAGTATCGAGTATTGAGGTCTATTGCACTGTTGACTATTTACAAAAGTATTGCACAAAAGGTATTGCACAGTGAGGTGAAGAGGCACTACAGCTTAGTTGTTCCCCCCTCCTTTGTCCTCCTGTTTCCCCTCCCTCTCCCCTCCAGAGAGGAGTTAAACAGTCTGATGGCGTGTGGGACAAAGGAGTTTTTAAGTCTGTTAGTTCTTGTCTTGGGGAGAAGCAACCTGTCACTGAACAGACTCTTCTGGTTGTTAATGGCCGTGTGCAGAGGATGCCTGGCATTGTCCATAATGTCCATCAGTTTCTTTAGTGTCCTTTTCTCTGCCACTGTCACCAGGGTGTCCAGCTTCATGCCGACCACAGAGCTAGCCTTCCTGATCAGTTTTTCCAGCCTGGATGAGTCCTTCTTTGCTGTGCTGCTCCCCCAGCACACCACAGCATAGCACTTTAAGAATCTAAAAGATAACAAAATCTGATAGGTAAAAATAACATTTTGAACCAACTAGGTGGTTCCCAAAAATCTGGCGTGCTGTGAGTCCTTAAAAAAATTGAGGAAACCGGAAAAGTAGCAGGACTAAATAACTCTGTACAGCAGATGAACTGTATCTGGAAATCATGTCCTTAAGATGTAGAAAAATATAAAGAAAAGCAAAGACTTGAAGTACCTGAGAGATGCACTGGCCCTTTAATGGATCCATCTGCTGTTTGCTGAAGCCTCATCAGAAACGGTCTCAGTGGAAGGCTGTCAGGAAGCCATTTTTAGTGAAGAGAAACAGGGAGAAAAGGCTGAGGTATGGTAAATTACACGAGAACTGGACTATATCAGTGGCAACAGGTCTTACAGCATTATGAATTCATATTTGACATTTTTGGTTCAAATAATTGTTGATATGACTCCAACAGAGGGTGTTTACATCCATCTGTAAAACACGATGAAGGCTCTGCCAGTGGTGTTGGGAATCTTGAGAAAGCTGATGGAAATATGAACCAGATATTAAGATTTTCATTAATCATGCAGTCCCAGCTGAAAAGCATCTAGTTGGAAAAGGCATATTTTTATTCATTACGACAATGATCCCAAACACACGGTGAATGCAGTAAACGTATACCTAGATCAGTCATGGATTGGCCTCCCCAGAGCCCAGACCTCAACATTTATTAAAGCAGTGTGTTCCGGAAAGAGAGAGTCCAGGCTATGTTCGATAGTAAAGGTGGCCATACCAAATATTGACTTTCAAGTACATTTTTGCCTTATGTACTGTATTTCCATTTATGTTTGCACGTTTCAGTGAATTGCTCTGCCTATTTCCCATTTTCCCAGCAGAATATAACGAAATGAGGATGCCTCAAGACTTTTGCAATATTGTATCAGAAGGAGAAAAAAGGTGACAAATGTCCCAGTTCTTCGTGGTTAATCTTGTTAATGTTGCCTTCTGTTTTCTAATGGTTTCCTGCCAAAAACCCTAAAAAAGTGTTCTCCAACCTCGTGAATTGAAAACACTGGATTTGTTATAGAATAACTTCTAATTAGCTATTATTTCACAGAGGAAATAAGATAATCGATAAAAGAAAAAAAGACGTGAAAAGGAGACAATAAAAGAAGCCCCTTCCTTTCCCACATGTGCTAAACTTAGAGCCAAAGCCTCACCCTGCCGCTTTCCGCTTCATTAGAGCTGTTTAAACAAAACAAGTTTAAAATAGGGTTTCTATCTGAAACAGCACATGCAGTTAAAAGGCCAATGTGGAAAATAAATCCTTGTGATTATAGTTGAACAGGAAGCAGCACTTGCTCTGCCTTTCAGCCCCATTGAACAAGACGTCAGCAGCTCTATGGAGGTAGTTTAGTCTTTTTTACAAATTCAAAATTAAATATGCGAGCACTCAAAAATTAAGGTTCACTGAGAAATGTCCTCATTTTTTAAAAAGAAAGGCATATTCCTTGTTATTTAATACAACATTCAATTGATCAGAAATGTTAGAAATCATGGTAAATGGGCTCATCAATACAAAATCATGATTGTCTTTTTAATTGTATAACTTTGTAGACTACTTTTCCCAAACCATCACTCTAGTGCTCCACTGGCACCTCGTATTACTTAATGCAAGTAGTTTACAGGTGTTGTGTCGTGTCTTTCTACAGATGTAGAAAGGTCAGCTACTCAAGAGACCTTCCCCAAATCTCCCTCATCTTCATCTTCGTCAACGAGGCTCTGTCGGTGATCCTGCGCTCAGTCCACTCAGCTGTCAATCACACACTTGCTCAAGGAGGTCATCCTGGTGGACGACAACAGCGATGACGGTCAGTATAGATTAAATATTTTCTTCAGCTAATACCAAATAAGAAGAGTGGCTTTTTCGCCCTCTGATTAGAAGATGGTTTATAGTGAGTGAAACACAGAATTTCCATCTAAAATCCACTGAGTCATCAGCAGGATTTCTACTGAAAGCAACAAAATACACATCAAATTGTCATTCAGCATCCCAGAAATAATTATCTTATACAATAAGTGTCATGTAACCTGAATATAATTATATAATTAAGTTTTATATTATTATAAAACTGAAACTAGTGAATAACCTTTGCACTGTCCTCTTCCTGCTGTGACAAAACAAATTTCCCACGTGTGGGACTAATAAAGGTTATCTTATCTTATCTTATCTTATCTTATCTTATCTTAAAAAGGTGGCGCGGTCGTTGATGCTCAGGAAGCAGTAGACCCCCGTTGGTGTTGTTTAGAGTGAGTTGGAGCTTAAAACAGCACCGCAGGGAGCTGAGTGAGAACTTTTATGTCATCTCTCTATTTGCATGTGTGCTTCTGTATTTCTTTATTTATCAACTGTGTTGTTGTGGTGATGAATTTGTATGTTTTTTATGTTTGTTTTCAGCTTTTGATAGTGTAGCAGTGACAATAGTTGGCATACATTAGTGGTTATTTAGGATAGGATGAGCTAATAAGCCATCATGTCTTTGTATTTTGCTAGGAAAATGGGAAATAGATGCAGCAGTTTACTGAAACTTGCAAACATAAGATGCCAGATGCATCGCTCAGGTTGTGTGTCAGTTTTGTGTTATTTCTTAAGGACACAACTTTCAAATTCTGTTCGTCTGCTGTAGATGTTTTTATTTAAGCTGCCAGTTCTTTTGTCCTCTACTTGTTTAGTTTCTTGACATATGTCAAGTTTTTGGCTAATAGCTCTTTGGTAATCACCTTGCTGGTGTGTTATCGTTGTCATTTTTTGTGCAGGAAACAAATTGTGTATTTGTGACAAGCTGCTGGTAATGTGCCAGTAACGAATTTGTCCCTTGAGTTAGGTGCCTTTATTATGTGTGAATGATTCATAGGAACAAACAAATAAAGGACTGCACTGAAAATTATAATAAAATGATGTCCAAAGAAAAATTTGAAGGAGCTTCAGAAAGCCTGAAGAACGTGAAATAAATTACAGAATTAAAAGACAGTTCGGTTCCTTGGAAGCAAAATGTAAAGACAAAATGTTCACACATGGCTCTATGCAACTAAATAAGAGCTTTAGGATTGTCTGAAAGTATTTGTTTGGGTTTTTGCTCGTAATTATCTGCTCCACTCTATGTTCACCTGTTCCTTATTACCCGGCTGCTCTAAAGTGATTTCTGCCAATCTTTGTCAGCTCATCTGTGAGCTTGTTTCACTCATGCGCTCTGCAACAGTCCCTCATGTTATTCTCTGCTTCACAGGTTTTTTACTCATTTTCCACCCCTTGGGCTTTGTTCTCCCAATATCAGCTTTATTTAAATAAGCTTTCTTTATGGTGGTTTTGCTGATTTTCTGTATTCATTTGGAAAAGCTTACAAACCTAACACAAATAATTGGGGTATAACCCTCAATCTCATTGGGCCTGTTTGAGTGCACATATGTCAATGAACTTAAAAAGGGCTAGTATGTGCACTTTGCTAAAGAAATGCTTTGATTATATATATATATACAGTGAGTATATTTTCATAGGTACAGTGGGGCAAAAAAGTATTTAGTCAACCACCGATTGTGCAAGTTCCTCCACCTAAAATGATGACAGAGGTCAGTAATTTGCACCAGAGGTACACTTCAACTGTGAGAGACAGAATGTGAAAAAAAAATCCATGAATTCACATGGTTGGATTTGTAAAGAATTTATTCGTAAATTAGGGTGGAAAATAAGTATTTGGTCACCTCAAACAAGGAAAATCTCTGGCTCTCACAGACCTGTAACGTCTTCTGTAAGAAGCTTTTCTGTCCCCCACTCGTTACCTGTATGAATGGCACCTGTTTGAACTCATCATCTGTATAAAAGACACCTGTCCACAGCCTCAAACAGTCAGACTCCAAACTCCGCCATGGCCAAGACCAAAGAGCTTTCGAAGGACACCAGGAAAAGTATTGTAGACCTGCGCCAGACTGGGAAGAGTGAATCTACAACAGGCAAGCAGCTTGGTGTGCAAAAATCAACTGTGGGAGCAATCATCAGAAAATGGAAGATATACAAGACCACTGATAATCTCCCTCGATCTGGGGCTCCACGCAAGATCTCATCCCGTGGGGTCAAAATGATCATGAGAACGGTGAGCAAAGATCCCAGAACCACACGGGGGGACCTGGTGAATGACCTGCAGAGAGCTGGGACCACAGTAACAAAGGTCACCATCAGTAACACACTACAACGGCAGGGAATCAAATCCCGCAGTGCCAGACGTGTTCCGCTGCTGAAGCCAGTGCATGTCCAGGCCCGTCTGAAGTTTGCCAGAGAGCACATGGATGATACAGCAGAGGATTGGGAGAATGTCATGTGGTCAGATGAAACCAAAGTAGAACTTTTTGGTATAAACTCAACTCGTCGTGTTTGGAGGAAGAAGAATACTGAGTTGCATCCCAAGAACACCATACCTACTGTGAAGCATGGGGGTGGAAACATCATGCTATGGGGCTGTTTTTCTGCCAAGGGGACAGGACGACTGATCCGTGTTAAGGACAGAATGAATGGGGCCATGTATCGTGAGATTTTGAGCCAAAACCTCCTTCCATCAGTGAGAACTTTGAAGATGAAACGAGGCTGGGTCTTCCAACACGACAATGATCCAAAACACACCACCCGGGCAACAAAGGAGTGGCTCCGTAAGAAGCATTTGAAAGTCCTGGAGTGGCCTAGCCAGTCTCCAGACCTCAACCCCATAGAAAATCTGTGGCGGGAGTTGAAAGTCCGTGTTGCTCGGCGACAGCCCCAAAACATCACTGCTCTCGAGAAGATCTGCATGGAGGAATGGGCCAAAATACCAGCTACTGTGTGTGCAAACCTGGTAAAGACCTATAGTAAACGTTTGACCTCTGTTATTGCCAACAAAGGTTATGTTACAAAGTATTGAGTTGTATTTTTGTTATTGACCAAATACTTATTTTCCACCCTGATTTACGAATAAATTCTTTACAAATCCTACCATGTGGATTCATGGATTTTTTTTTCACATTCTGTCTCTCACAGTTGAAGTGTACCTCTGGTGCAAATTACTGACCTCTGTCATCATTTTAGGTGGGGGAACTTGCACAATCAGTGGCTGACTAAATACTTTTTTGCCCCACTGTATATTAAATATTTTTTAGTTCTTTGTCTCTGGACAGCCTAAAATAAAAATCAAAAACACTGCTTAGTGGGGTGGCTGTAGCTTAGGTGGCAGAGCAGGTCAGCCACTAATCAGAAGGTCGGTGGTTCGATCCCAGGCTGCCTCCTGGCTGCATGCCAAATATCCTTGGGCAAGATACTAACCCCGTGTTTGCCTACTGGTGGTGGTCAGAGGGCCCGGTGGCGCCAGTGTCCGGCAGCCTCGCCTCTGTCAGTGCGCCCCAGGGCAGCTGTGGCTACAATGTAGCTTGCAGCTGCCCTGGGGCATTCACACACACATTCACAGTGTGTGAATGTGTGTGTGAATGGGTGAATGACTGAATGTAGTGTGAAGCGCTTTGGGGTCCTTAGGGACTAGAAAAGCGCTATACAAATGCAGGCCATTTACCATTTAGTGCTTAGTGGGTTGCCCTTTGTGTTCTTATCATGTTGTTTCACACAACCAATACTAAGGCTTGATGTGCGGTTTATAAAGGAGTGCAGGCTGCCAGTGAGAGAAGTGAGACAAAAGAGTTGTCATACTGGGAATGGTTGCTTAAGCTCACTCTGCTGTCCTTTCATATTTATCGACATGAATTCCAATTATTGTGATTGCATGAAAATAATTATGCAAGCTAGGCATAATGTGTCAGGCTTTGATTGTTGCTGCCAGAGGGGACTCTGGAACAGCATTTTTCTTTTTTTCCTCCTTTCTTCAGTAAAGAGGGCTGCAATGGATCTGATGTTAGAGAAGCTAAGAAAAAAATACAAGCACTTTCTTTAGCATGTAGGGATTCTTCTTAAACTCGCCAACTTAGCTGCAATGGTGATATATTCTTTTCAGGCTTTATTAGTCCTGACATCAGATCAAATACTGGAAAACTCCAGCTGGCAGACTGTTCAAGGATAGATGTGCAGATTATAAGCTAAACGGCAGATTCAAAGATCAACTAAAGATCAGTCTTTATAAGCATTTCTGACTTGTTTTGTTTGATGTGTTATCTTCATTTTCTGAACTGTAGAGCAACTGAAAGGTCCACTGGAGGAGTATGTGAACAAACGCTATCCCGGCCTGGTGAAGATTGTAAGGAACCAAAAGAGAGAGGGATTGATCAGGGCCAGGATCGAGGGTTGGAAGGTAGCCACTGCTGAGGTGACAGGATTTTTTGATGCCCATGTGGAGTTCACCCCATCATGGTGAGTGGGTCCTATCATCTAGCGGGAAGCACGGTGTTATTAACAGTCAGGAGTGAATTTTTGGTATTTGGAAAAAGGCTTATTTTAGTGTAAATTAAAGTGAAACACAGCATTCAAAAACAAAAATGACATGTACTCAAAATTAAATCTGGAAAAAAACATATCTTTGCCAAATGTATGAACATTGGAATAACTTATTCATGATAACAACAATGACAATAATAGAGCTTTGGGTATCAGTGTTAAAAGAGTGCTACAAAGTGCAAAGAAACCATGGAAAGAGAAGACAAAGGATAGCTGAAGCTGCATAAAAGGAAGAGCCAAGCTATTTCACGCCTGAGAAGTTTTAAAATGAGACACTTGAGGCTGTGGGATCAGGTTGAACGGATTTTATTTAAAAAAAAACATCACAAGCACACATAAAACACACACCAAAACAGGACCCCTCTTGGAGAACTTGTCGTAAAAGTAAATTTTTAGTAACCATAAAAAATGAAGGTTTTGTACTAATTCAAAAAAGCTGAGCGCTTGGTGGTGAACTGAATCAAAGGCTAAATACTGTCAAGAAATTAGCATGCAATGAGGGACCTTATTAACCCCGCTAAGACAACTGCCACATCCTGTTGATGTCTTTTTGTGGATCTCATTTTCGAGCTCAGTGCATAACTTAAGGTATACCGTGCAGTTCTCTCACTGCCCCCTGCAGAGCTCAACTCGGCTGAATCAAACAGAATTAGTGATAAAACTGGGACGACACAAGGAACTTTCTATTTGACTGAAGTGGATGAAAAAAGTGGTGCTCTTAAAAGATGTTATAAACTTTGTTTCTGCACAAAGTAAAGTCAACTAAATGTGTGAGTGTGTGTGTGTTTGCACTTTTTTCAGGGCAGAACCAGTTCTAGCTAGAATAAAAGAAAACCACAAGAGGATTATCTTGCCGTCAATCGACAACATCAAGCACGATACCTTTGAGGTGGAGCGCTATGAGAACTCTGGCCATGGCTACAACTGGGAACTGTGGTGCATGTACATTAATCCACCCAAAGAGTGGTGGGAGGAGGGAGACATGTCTGCACCAATAAGGTATGCCAGCTTCTCCCATTTAAACGTGAACACAGATCTCACACTTCTGAGATGTATTTTTTTCCACTTCTTTAAGATTTTCAATAAAACTGCCACCAAGTTCTTTTTTTAGTTTTGGGGAAGATTAGGGGAAAACAAGAAAAAAAGCTCCTGATGGGAAACCAGACTTCATTAAAGCAATAAAAAAATTACAGCCTAAATTAGAGAGTGGTGAAAATAGGATTTTAATTATCTGATTATCACCCATATATTTGTGTTAAATTGGATTTCCTTCCATTCTTTAATTAAAAATAAGAATAAATTGCATGAGTATGCACAAAAATGTTTAGATTTACCCTCCACATAATAGGCTGAAATATAAAGTGTGAAACTTTGCATAGTGGAGATTTGGGTTGTAGAAAAGTACTCCAAAATAAACATCAGATAAAGCCACAAAAAAACACATTCTGGTGTTTGCAAACGCTCAGTGTCACATGATAGTGTGTTTTCCTGGCTGCAGGACGCCTGCCATGATTGGATGCTCCTTTGTGGCCAATCGGGACTACTTTGGAGAACTCGGTCTACTCGACTCAGGCATGGACGTCTACGGAGGGGAGAACATCGAACTAGGCATCAGGGTTTGTGTGTCACCCAGTTTCCTCTTGTTCCTGCTCCCTCTTTACCCCTGTAGGTTTTAAGTGGAGCAGTGGCCACCGTAGCGTGGCACCACTGATAAATGAGGCCCCATTAAGAGTCCTGGAGGACCAGTCCTGTGTGAGCAGCTCACAGCAGGGCAATGGAGATAAATAGGTCACGTAGAGCAGAGCAGGAAGGTTGGAGTTTGTTTCTGTACATTTTGAGAGATTGGAGAGTCTTTTGTTTTTCTGCAAGGTTATTAGATTTTTCCTGAAAAAATAACGTCAAACATTTTCACAACCCGAGTGTGTTGGCTTTTATCCAGCAAGCTAAACAATCAAATATTTTTAGAAAGACAAAAACGGTTGCCTTGTCTTTGAGTTGACTTGGTCATAACTTGAATCTGAAATGGAAAGTTCTTATATCTTGTCATCAAAAATATCAAGATTCCCCCCAAAATTAAGTCTAGATAAGTAAACGTGTACAGATGCAATAAAACAGCTAAAATTCAGCTTCAACGCACCTATAAATATATTACAACTGCTGGAGATGAAGTATTAGCAAAGACATGAATCTAGCCCACAATGTCACATCTCAAGAACCACATTTCTTTCTGTTCCTCTTTTACTACAAAGCAGTGGGACACATATCCAGAGTTGCCCTGCGACAACAACATTTCTACATTTCACTACAACCCTTACAAGAGGATTGTTTGGATGTGTCCAGGGAGAAGGCCCTCATTCAGAGAAACTCTTTCATAACAAGCACTTGAATCAATGACTGTTTGGGTTTTAACAGGATTCTTGGGATAATGAATGTTAAGCGGTAGATATCAGCACCTCTATGGGGCAATTTTGCATGGTTGTTGTCCAACATCTTTTACATGAAATCATAGTACTGCTTATTTATCTTAGAGTGTGGCAGAGAGCAGTAAAATGTTTTTTTTTGGCATACCCTCTGTTGGTTAGCACCCGTGTCCTTGGGTAACAGAAACACATAGGTTATCTTTAAAACCTATGTGCCCATTTTCTGTTTGTAGTGCTCCTTATCTGTGGATGGAACATGTTTCATATTGTTCCCAGTGTGAAGAAAGACTGACGGACCTACTTTTTATCCAGTAGGAATGTTTGTCAGGAGTGAAATAGGTTGCATCTGTGCAATTGTTTGGCGACCTGTCAGTTTGAAGTTTCTGTTACGCTCACATCACTTTGACGTGGGTTCAGATAGCTTGGATATCCATGTCTTCATTATGTTCACAGCAGAAGGCTCGTGGGTTGGACACACTCAGCAGATACTTTATTAGATACACCTTGTCAGTATTAGGTTGGACACTCTTTTGCCTTCAGAGCTGTTTTAATTCTTCATGGCATAGATTCAACAAAGTACTGGAAACATTCCTCAAAGATTGATCGTGGCATGATGGCCTCATGCAGTTGATGCAGATTTGTCAGCTGTGCATTCACGATGGGAATCTCGTGATCTATCTGATTGAGATCCCCTGACTGTGGAGACTTTCCTGTTAGCTCACAAGAGTAGCACCTGATATGGTCCTCTGCTGCTCTAGCCCAAATTCTTCAAGGTTCACGGTTCAAAGTAATGCAAAAGTGGTTTTTAAGAAGAAGTTATCTGTTTTACTGTTGCCTTCTTGTCAGCTCAAAGCAGTCTCTGGTCGGGTCTGGTATCAACAAGATATTTTCACCCAGAGAACTGTCTCTCATTGGATATTTCCTCTTTTTTGGACCATCCCTTGGGATAACCCTAGAGATGGTAATACAGAAATATCCTAGTAGATCAGGAGTTTCCAAAATACTCAGACCAGTCCTTCTGTCAACAACAACCATGCCTAACGTGTCTTAAATCTTCTTTCTTTTCCATTTTGATGCTCAGTTCTTCTGTGAGTACCCTGCCGAGATCCACTTTCTGGGTAAATTATTCATTATGAGAGCAGTTAATCTCCTTTTGAAGCTTGTGGATGTGCACAACAATTCTACCTAACAGTGAGAGGTCAATTCAGGGTCCAGTGGTTTGATCTCACTCACAGTCCTGCATGAATGAATTCACAGCACCATGTCCTGTTCTCATCTGTTCTTCAAGGGGTTTTCCTCTGAAGCCTCTGTGTTTGTTTAAGGGCTGTGTTTTTCTGTGGCTGGGATAGTTCCTAATTGGTCAGTTGCTGGCTTTGCACATTTGTTCTCCAAACCTGCAGAGGATACCTCAGTCTTGACCTGCTGATTTTGATGGCTATCATTGTGAATGAAGTAAGGATTACAGCTAGGTCATTGGATTCCACCACTGATCAACTTAGAGATTGTAGCTACATGATGCCCTTATTTGGGCATGTCCATTTTTCCTGAGGTTGTGTAGAAGCTTTTGGAAAAAGGGATGAGTACCACTGGCTGTTTCCAGAGAGGATCCTGGGAGGAAGTTATCTTGTTCAGCTTCCTATTTCTTCAATAGCAAGTCTGCTAGGTCAAAAAGCTCTTTTTTAAAGTTTTGCATTAAGAGCTGTTTCAGTAGCTCTAGATGCACCATAACATTGTTCTAGCCATTCTGATATCATTTTCAGCTCAGCTGCTGGGTGGTTTGTATGAGGAGATAATTGATTCAACCTTCATGCTCTGAGGTTTCTTTTCTAAACCACTTCACAAGCAGGTGAAGCTCTTCTGCTGCAGTTAATTCTTAAACCTTTAGCACCAAAAATGAATGATGTCCAGTAGTTCTCCACTTTATCATTATACTTTCTTTGACCTCTGTTAATGAGAAGCAACAAAAGGAACGAATCTTGGTCAGGAAGAAGAAATACTCTTGTACACATTTAAGGCTATTCATCATCTCTCTCCTCCATATCTCTCTGATCTGGTTCAGATCACTGCCCCATCTCGATGTCTTAGATCTTCTTCTTCCCTTTCTCTCTCCGTCCCTTCCCCCCGTCTTGCCACCATGGGGAGCAGGGCTTTCAGCTGCTCTGCTCCACGACTCTGGAATTCCCTACCTCCTGATTTAAGAAATATCTCTTCCATCTCTCTCTTTAAGTCCCAACTCAAAACTCACTTGTTGTCTTATGCTTTTATGATTGTGTAAACTGCTTGCTTTTATGCTTCTTTTTTTATTCTGTTGTTGTGTAGCTCTTGGGGCTATGCTAGCATTCATGTCTTATTGTTCTGGCCCGCTGTCCTACATCAAAGCTGGGAAATAGCATGGTGAACTGTAGAAGATGTTTTGGCCACATCTTCAAGCATGACTTGTGCTTCTGACCGTCTCTTCTTGTTGATCTTTAATGACATGCCTGGAATCATCATGGTGTATTCGCTGACTGGGAGAGTGCTCTGGATGATACGTTGTCACAGCAAACAATATAAGTAAAAAAACATGCATTTATGTATGTATACTCACAGTTGGAGCTTAAAAGTTAACCCAGTGCTGAAGTGCCGAAAACCTCAGCTCCTCTTGATGCCCCTTAAGGTTGGCTAGAAAAAAATGAATAAAAGCAACAATTAGATATTTTTTATATAACAGAAAACAAGAAGAAAAACCGAGAAGGACTTCTAAATGTACAGATTTAGCTTTCATTAGTTCCAGCACAAAGAAAACACGTCCTTCCAGGTGCTCTATGCTCCAGCTGTTAGCTGTAATTGACTTTATAAATCAGGACATCGCGGCGACTGTGCATCTGCCTATTTATATTTCCTGCTGCCCAGCAGCCAGCAGTATATTATTGTGAGCTTTAATTCATACTCCTACTACCCACAGGTGTGGCTGTGTGGAGGCAGTATGGAGGTGCTGCCTTGCTCCAGAGTGGCTCATATTGCACGAATGAAGAAACCTTACCACAGTAACATAGCTTTCCACACACGCCTTAATGCCCTGCGTGTGGCAGAGGTCTGGATGGATGAGTACAAGTCCAATGTCTACCTGGCCTGGAACATCCCCATGGAGGTGAGAACGGCATTTTTCTGCACCAAGACCTCTCTTAGAGAGGATGCTGTCAGTCATGCTTGTCTGTTTGTGACTATCAGATGTCCATGTTCAGAGCCAAACAGTTTTTCTTTTGGTTCCACAATTTATGTAGAGACTTTAGGCATAATAACTTCCTTTGCTCTTGCAGAACCACGGTATTGATTACGGAGACATATCACAGAGGGTTGCACTGAGGAAGAGTCTGCAATGTAAGAGCTTTCACTGGTACCTAGACAACGTTTACCCAGAGATGAAGAGGTACAACGATACGCTGTTCTACGGTGAGGTGAGCCATGAAGGACAAAGACACAGGAAAAAGTAAGTTTGTAGATGTAAGATCTGATGTACAAATTAAACCACTGAAATTAAATAAATGATACTTACACAAAGTCCTAAGAAACTTGTATCTCCTCCACAGACCAAAATATAACAAGAAAGCAGGGACTCAGACAGCATGTACATCCACATCTTCTCAGCTGTTAATAGAAAATAAATGAGATTTAGAACTTTGTCTGATCCACACTGACACATCCTTGTTTTTAGCCTTTATACATTTTTAATCGGTAATTATTTTGGGGAATATTCATATTTTATGAATTAAGTCTGACTCTTTTTTTTTGTGTATTTAAGGTCCGCAATTCTAAAGCAAGCCACCTGTGTATGGATCAGGGTGTGAAGGAGAACCACACAGCCACCCTGCACCCATGCCATGGGTGGGGTCCTCAGGTACAACACTCTTCCTCACCACCATACTAAAGAGTATACTCCATCTTTTTCCAGTTGCTTTGCTTTCTCATGAAAACATACAGTGAGCTTCTCCGGTGATGTGATTTGCAGCTGTGTCTCAATCACAGGCTCAGCTGAAATCCTCCAAGGAGCGAGTTCTGCTGTCAGAATAAAATTGTGTCTTGCACTTTTTGTGTTGAAGCCCTGAGTCAGCCAGTGTCAGCTCTTCATCCCTTCAGCCCTAAGGGCCTCTCTTTTTAGCTCACAGTGGTAAACAGGTGCTTTAGGCAGAAAGTCAAGGCTTCAGTGGTAAAATGCTAAAGGAGCTAAAATTTCAATTCAATTCTGGAAAAATGAGTGCCGCTGATAGGTTTGTAGCTTGAACCCATCCGCTGGAACGTTAAAGGCAATATAATTACACTGCAAAGCAAGACACGAAGTAGGCAAGCTTCATGTTACTCGTGCACGGGAGAGAACCGGACAATCGCCGTTCCTTCGCTTGGCCCCAGTTGCTCTCGTCCGTCCTCCCGTACCACTGTCCTTTTATTGAGGTTACATGAATATGCATAAGTTCGTTAACATATGACGTCTACATACACACAAAGAGTAATAAATTCAAATTCAAATTTTATTTGTCACATACACAGTCATACACAGTACGATATGTAGTGAAATGCTTGGACAACTGCTCGTGACCTAAAGAAAACAAAAAAGGAAAGGCTATGAATAAGGTAGGAAATAAATATGAAAAATTAAAAAGGGGTAAATTTAACTAGGAAGGAATAAAATATAAATTAAGGTTAAAAATGAAATAACTGTACAACACAAATTAGAATGAAGGGTAAATTTAACTGGGAAGAATAAGATAAAATATATAAATTAAAGTTGAAAATAAAATAACTGTACAACAAAATACACCAATACACAGTATAGAACTATATAAGAATGTATGAAGAAATCTAAATATAAATAAATATATACACAATAACAGCAGCTGTACAAGTATTAACCGGAAATGAAGAATATAGTGACCAGTGTTGTGCAAAAACAAAGTCCAGAAAGTCCAGTGTGTGTGTAAGAACTGTATGTGTGGGTCAGTACTGTGTGGTGGTGTGATTGAGAGACCGTATCGCCTGCGGGAAGAAGCTCCTCCTCAGTCTCTCTGTGTTGGTCTTCAGGGAGCGGAATCGCTTTCCTGACCTCAACAGAGAGAACAGTCTGTTGTTGGGATGGCTGAGGTCCTTCACGATCTTCCTGGCCTTGGTCCAGCACCGCCTGCTGTAGATTGAGTGCAGGTCAGGGAGCTCGGAGCGGATGGTGCGCTCAGCTGACCGCACAACCCTCTGTAGAGCTCGTCTGTCCTGCATGGTGCTGTTCCCGAACCAGGTTAAGATGTTTCCCGCCAGGATGCTCTCTATGGTGCACGAGTAAAAGTTCCTGAGCACTTTGGAGGGCAGTTGGAAGTCTCTCAAGCGTCTGAGGTGGTAGAGACGCTGACGGGCCTTTTTCACCACGGTGTTGATGTGACAGGACCATGACAGTTCCTGCGTGATGTGAACTCCGAGGTATTTGAAGCTGTCCACTCTCTCCACTGGGCACTCGTTGATGACGGGGGTCTGGTAGTTCCTCTCCTGCTTAGTGCTGAAGTCCACTATCAGCTCCTTTGTCTTACTGACGTTTAGAAGGAGGTTGTTCCTCTGGCACCAGTTCTCCAGATTCCTAATCTCCTTCAGGTAGGCCGTCTCGTTGTTATCAGAGATCAGGCCCACCACGACGGTGTCGTCAGCAAACTTGATGATGGTGGTGGAGCTGGTAGTGGCCACACAGTCATATGTGTACAAAGAGTACAGCAGGGGGCTCAGAACACACCCCTGGGGGGCTCCAGTGCTGAGAGTGGTGGAGGCTGAGACATGTCCGCCCATCCTTACTGCGTGCGTGTGTGTGTGTGTGTGTGTGTGTGTGTGTGTGTGTGTGTGTGTGTGTGTGTGTGTGTGTGTGTGTGTGGACTGCTGATCAAAGGGTCAAACATCCTTGGTCAGGAAGAGGGTAGCCTCCCCCTCACCCTAGATGGTTCATCCTAGATAACACGGTGAGGAAGTCCTGCAGTTCATCTAAACAAAGACTAGACTAGAACAGACGCAACTACGTTAATCCTACCATAAAACAATAAAACACGGTATGACCTCTCATGCTCCCAAAGTGCTGTCTAATACACACACAGTTTGCAGACTATCAAGGATCAAAACCTCTACCAATCTACAATTAATTACAAAACTCTAAGCATATATAAGTAAATATTTCTAAGCATAAATGACAATCAACAATACAAATCTAACAGCCGCATCACACTTTCTTCACAAGACATGCTTCAGTTGCATTTTTTAAAGTTATCCTTTTGATGGAACAAAAAGTCTTCAGTTTTTATTAGACCACCAGTTTTTCACACTTGCACTTCCACGGAGATAAAAGCGACCCCATGGTGTCTTAGCGTGGGTTCTCTCCAGGTAGTCCGGCTTCCTCCCACAGTCCGATGACATGCACGTTAGGTTAAATGGTGACTGGCTGTAGGTGTGTATGCAAAACAGATAAAGCACATAAGTGCATAAAATAAAGTGCGATATGAATATCTGTGAAAAGATGAATGTAACTTGTAGTGGTCAAAGATACTAGAAAAACATTTTAATAAATACTCTGTTCTTAAGAAGAAGCAGTGACATCTAGGGACCACAAGTGGGATTTTTTAAGATTTTGAGTCCAAACGCTGTTAAATCACCTAACTTTTGTATGATGTACTGCAAACAGGATGCAGTTACTCTGCAAAAAGACCCAAACTGGGCTGACTGGGTGGTTGATGGAAAGCTTTATCTTTATATCTTTTGCAAGGCATTGCAACCACTATTCATGCTTTGTTAGGAACAGAATGCGATATAAACAATTTCCCAATCAGTCTTTATCGTCAGCACACTCAAAGCCTCAGAGCTAGATGCAACCAAAGGAACTGTTTTATCTGCACTGCTAAAGTGGAAATTACTATTAATCTGAACGAAAAAGCTGAAGTGAAAGACACAAAGGTTAGAAAACAGAGCGGGAAGAATCTGACTCACTTCTGCTTTTTCTTTCTGTCAAGTTGAGAAAACTGCAGAATTTGGTGTATATAAAATGTTAGGGCTATATGTGGGTTAGAACTCTGCTGAAACAACACTGTGATTAGCAGTGATGTACAGGAAAATCTTTGTGTTTAGCACTCAGTGAAGAACAAAGACATGTTTTGCCTCTCAGCAGTATTGGGAACAACACCATCCTCTTGTTCAAAGCAGCAAAAAAAAAACCCAACAGCTTGCATAATCAAGGAAAATTCCTGCCAGGTTACCTTCAACTTGTACATCATCACATACTTATTTCATCGTTAGCTAATAAAGAGAAGAGTATTCACTCAGCCAGTTCAGTAACTTTCCGTTTACTGTATGTGTGACGTATCTGTTTTCCTCTTAGTTAGGACGCTACACTAAAGAAGGTCAGCTGTTTCTGGGACCCCTAGGCAGCACTGGTGAGGACACTCGTTGTGTGGTGTACGATCAGATGAGCAACTTTCCTCAGCTCCTCAATTGTGAAAAGGTGACCAACGTGAAACAGAAGACATGGCATTTCTCTCAGGTCAGAAGTGTAAAGAAATCTCTTTTTCAATGATATAACTGAGTGTTTATAAGAGAAACTAAAATTTACTGGCATAGAGTTGAGAGGAAAAGTATCTATATGTCAGATTTTAAAAGGGACCTATTGAGCTCATGTCTGGGTCCATTCTTTTTTCTCTTGGACTCTAATATGAGAGTAGCTTTGCATGAATCTTCATTTCTCTCATACTCAGCATTGCTGCAGCCCCGTAGTTCATGCTTTATCTGACAGAACCGCCTTTATATTCCGAATACCTCCGTTGAAGCCACCTTTCTTTGTGTTAAAACCCTCACAAACAGAAGGTTTTAACACCGGGGCCAGTAGGACTTCACAGATAGATCTGTCTGTTTGTGATGACTATATTAGGATATCATCTCTGCTATTACTGAAATCAAAGCAGTCTGGTTAACGGGGATTATTTGCACATAAATTGAGACTTTGGCTATGATTAATATGAACAATAACTGTTGTAAAATTATATTTATGCTAGAAAATAAGGGGTCCTCTTAAGACAACTAAACCCAGACTGCTTAAAGGGTAACAAGCGACTCAATATACCTTTTACTTTGGCATTGATTCTCTTTTTCTTTTAATGTGAAAAACCTTTTGTAAGTCAATTTTCTGTTGGTCTTTTAGTTCTGTTTGGGTAACCTTTAAAAACTAAAGAGTTACAGCCTGTAGCACGGGAAGAGGAGAGCTTGAACAGTGATGCTGCAGACCTTCTGCCACATCGATTCTTTGTCACACAGCAGGACAAGCAGTGAAGAGTCCTGCAGACGTAGAAGTCTTAGGGAAATAGGGAGACCTTACTTATTTTATATAGATGTAAGGTAAAAAGTTAGTGCCATTTGTTTAAGAAAGAGGTTGCAACAGTTCACATAAGGCCCGGTCTGGTTACATACTGTTCTGTCACCATCACGCATTGTTCACAGACCATCTGTGAAATCTGTTAAAACCAAAGTATTGTATCTCCTTCTGCCTTGCAGAACGAATCGATCATAAATCGGGCTACTGGACGCTGTCTGGAGGTGGTGCCGGCTAATGTTTACTCCGGCCACCTGCTGGTCCTGCAGCCCTGCTCGGGGCAGAGGTGGACCATCAAGAACACTATGAAGCAGTGATCGCCTGGCCAGTTTCATTGGGACCAATTACAAAGGCTATTTCCAAGAGCTGTCACCTGACGTTACCTTGGCCAGTGGACAATCAATGATGCGGGGGCTCCTTAGCTTTTGAAATAAGACTCAAAAATAGATGGCTTTAAGGAGACGAGTGATGAGGTGGTTTGGAAACAATTGATGTTTTTTTGTTTTTGTTAGTTTTTTTTTAAAAACATGGACATTCAACGTGGTGAAAGTTTAGCATGAGGACCATTTCTCTATATGAATTTTACAAACTTTCAATGTGATGTTGCCATAATTCCTGTGTGCCACTTCTTTACAGTGTTTAAGTTTTAGTAGACATTTAATCGACCAAAAGCGTGTTCTTTCTTATGTGAAGGGGAAAAAAAGTTTCCATCTTCCATCAGTCTTTCTGCAATATTTCATTCATTTTGTGCCACGGACCGGCCCTAAATAACTAAAATGTGTTCATAACACACGGGAAAAGACACAGGGGAACTGAGGTAACGATAAAAACAATAAATATGAACGATAAAACGAAGAAAAAAACCCCCGGTAAACCATAAATTGCACACCTGAACCTCAACACTCGCGGCCCGGTACCAAACGACTCACGGACCGGTACCAGTGCATGGCTCGGGGGTTGGGGACCGCTGGTCTATGGTACTTAGAAATTAAGGAATGGCTACTCGTGACAGGAGAAAATTTTACACAGTTTAGCAAAAATGCCTGAAAAGTGATTCTTATGTTTTTCAGAAAATTCAAATCCTTGTAAATATTTATAATTTGAAGAAAAATATGCTAAAAATATTACTTGGTGTACTTTTTTTTTCAAATCACCCCAACAAGGACTCTGGGCTAAATCTCACTTCTATGTTTTATGGATTCTGACTTTTATTGCTATTTTTCCACCAAGCATTCTGTAGCATCAGATGCAATATATCTCGTAGCATGAAGTACTGTAAGCAGTTGGGTACAAAGTTTCTTTGCGCTAAGTTAATTTATTTGGTTAACTGCTGTGTGCCATAACTACTGAAAACCTAGTCAAACATAGGAAGCACTTTTTTGGACAAAGGGTTGGAACATGAACGAGAGAGGAGGATTGAATCAGGAATGCACAAAAGTACCAATAGTGGAAATGCAGGAGGCCTTAAAGGCTGAAATTATTAACGTACTGAGATGTATATGATGTCATATATTAAATTGCATAAGTGTGATCAGCTGGATTTTTGCTCCCAAGATTGTCTTCCAATAAACAACTGGTTTCCTGGGTTGTGCTTTGTTACTGTGTTTTAGGATACATCTGCAGTCTTTAAATTTGTCATACTTTAATTAGTATGCTTATTTTTTTCAGTTTAATTTTATTTTCAAGCTTGTTTGTAATTTTTTGCTGCTAAACTCATGCTTTATTTTGCTTTTCTGGACTATAAATAAGGTAGAGACAGCAAAGATGAGCTACCATGCTGGCCTGCTCTCCTTTTAACTGCTCCATCCATTTTCATGGTTGTGGTCAAAATATTTTCGGCATGCTGTGAGATTAGTCCTCAAAATCATCCCCCAAAATAGACTACTTCAAAAGAGATTTCACCCTCAGCTTCCAGCTGCATGGCATCTGCTGTAACTTACACCAACTCGACTTAAGAGTACTTTCATCACATTTTTTATAAAAGCGCTTCTACACAATATTACCCAGCCACAAATAAAGCAGCCAGGTGGCCGAACATTAAAGGGACTGTTCTATAAATGACAAGTTATGGGTTCAATCCTGAAGCAACCATATGTCCTGTAAATAGTGTCCTTGAATCAGACACTGACCTCCTACTGCTTACTCTCGCTAAACTGCTCTGGATGAAGCATCAGCTTAAATGCTTAAGATGTAAATAAAACAGGAGGAGACTGCTGGGAGCACAAGGGCCTGTTTCTAGCAGAGAGGGGGAGAGAGGAGTGAGGCGGCTCTGAGGGACAGAGCCTGCATGCTAACATAACACTGAATGCTGATCAGACTCTTAACGAAGAGACTGCTCATCGTTCTCTGGCGTGAAATAGGATTACCATATGTTGGTTAAAGTCCTGCTAAATGTAAGCCAGCAGTAAATGCTAACAAGGACAAACTGATCAAATAAACTCACTGCGTTACTTAGATAAGGTTGTATTTATGGGGATGGAAATTTGTATAATTTGTAGATTTTAGCATGTAAAAAAATGGAGCTATTTTTAAAGGATGACAAAAAATCTAGAAAATGAATGTAATTCATTGACATTATTGTATCATAGTTTGCATTGTTCTGACCAGCAGTGTCCTGCAGCTCCCTGTGAGCACTTAATGAAAGAGGTTATGGTTTAATGTCAGAGCAGAGAACTCACAGTTGTCAAATATGATTTTGCTCTAATATGCACCATGTGGCGCTGTATGTTTTCTGTGATTGGAGGGTAGTGTCACTGCAGCTGTCACCCCAGCCTGCTCTCTGCTCTGCCTCGGGAAAAAAGCAGCAGAGATACAGATGTAATTACTTGACAGAACAGCAACACTGTATGAAAATGTGACAATTTCATAAAACCCACTGCAGCAAGGGTAACAGATGATACAACACACAATACTGTGCACAACTCTTTAGGCACAGATGTTGGCAGCGAAGCATGGTGAAGCATCCCGCTGTTTTAGTTTTTGTTGTTTTGGGGGTTTTTTTGCAGAGAGCATGTCAAAACTAGAGACTAGAACTACAATTAGATCTTTTATCATGCAAAATAATCAGATCGCTTAAGTTCATTCTGTAGCGTGACAATGACCCCAAACAGAGCCAGAGTAATAGCTTCAGAACATGTACTGAATGTGCTTTATTAAAGGGTTTTTATCAGACTGTGATTTACGTTTACTTCACCTTATGTGTTCATTGTTGAGTAAAAGCTATTGATACCAATTATTTTTATACTATATCCTCACTTCACAGTGAGAATCAAAATCTGTTTCTTCTTTCTTTTGTACTAAACATGTTCTCACACTCTGGAGCCATTTTGGTAACATCTCCAGGCACTTATTTGTCCAATTATTTTTAAGCTATATCTATATTAACTTTAATTTCAGTGATCATAAAAGTTATATACTAGAATAAAAACAGTTTTAAAGTTTTAGAATAGAATAGGATAAACCTTTAATACTGCACAGATGAGAAATTTGGGTGTTACCCAGCTCTTATGGCAAGGGGAATATAAAATATAAAATTGAAAAATTTATAAATTATAAAATTTGCTGACTTTGCACCAAAATGGCTCCAGAGTGTGAGAACATGTTTAGTACAAAAGAAAGAAGAAACAGATTTTGGTTCTCACTGTGAAGTGAGGATATAGTATAAAAATAATTGGTATCAATAGCTTTTACTTTTACTTTTACTGTTAGCGCCGGTGTCCTTCTATTATAGTGATACTAAACAAGGCAGGAAATTATATTTTTATTCTACAAAATGAAATGAATGTATCTACTCTGCAGAAGTGTTTGTGAATTTCAACAGATCGATTAGCTTGCTGCATTATATGTATGAACTGCATTTTTATCAGTTGCAGTTTCACCATCTCAGTGCCTAATGCTTCCCTCTTGTGGTGTCATGGTGGTTAGAAATAAATATGATATGTTATATGAAGTATATAATAAAAGCAAAGGCTTCACGTAAAGAGGGATTGGGACAGCTTTTAAGCAGGGTGACCTGCAGTATCCCACTGATTAACAGCCTCAACTGACACGTTCATGATGACTTTTGCTTTGTTCCCATTCCTCAGATCGATTTTCCCTTTATAAGGTTTGCTAAACCAGATGCTATATTTATGCTAAAAGTGGCCATAAAGAGTAAGGTCAGAAGGAGGAAAGGTAATACAGCAATGAAGAATAAAGGCAAAGTCAAAGACCGATTCCAGCTTTAAAAGCTATCTATGTATTTTTTTGTACATAGATTTATATGAAAAAGATGATCTGATTTCTAGCAGCAAAGGGCACATGCAAAAAAGCATTGGCAGGATAAATTCAGTTAAAGGGGAAAATCAGTGCAAAGGTACAGAAAAATACTTATATTAGTTTGGAAATCAACAAGCAAAGAAATCCAGATAGATGTGATTTTTCCCATTCAATAGTACTTTTAATGTTCATAATTAAAAATGCTTTTGATTAATTTTGTCAGTAGGAGTAAAAGTTTGATGATTTTTTTCTCAGTGTTACTGCTCCATTAATAATAAGTGTTTAATAATTAATAATAAGTGAATCCAAGTTTTACCCCAATGTTTCCACCATTCCTCTCACCTAACCCTCATTTCCTCTTCAGGCCTTGCCTTTCAACCACACACACCCTCTACAGCAAATTAACAATATCTGAAAGTCATGTCCTTAAGAAATAAGAGGGGAAAATCGAGTTAAGACCCAACACAGGACCTGAAAGGTGCATCTAGCCCTTCAGCTGATTCATCTACCGTTTGCTGAACCCTTGTCAGAAATTGTTAGAAGAAGAAGAAGCTATTCTTAAGGATGGGAAACTCTTGATTGATGGAATCTTGAATATAGAAAAGTAACAATGGATTTTAATCCACAATGTAATGCCATTGGGAAAGCATGTGATTGGCAAATGCATCATTTTTCAGGATAGCAATGATCCCCAAAATACTGTCAGTACAGTAAAAGCATACCTGGATAGAAAAACATACAATAGAACAGCATCAGTCATGGCTTGGCCTCCCCAGAGCCCAGACCTCAATATTACTGAAGCAGTGTGGGATCATTGTGACACGAGAACGGAACAAAAGGCGGACAACACCCAAAGACGTGCTCTGAATATCCTTCAAGAAGCCTGGAAAACTGTTCCTGTGGAAATGACAAGAAAACTAGAACTGAAGAATAACAGTTACAATGCCAAATATTGACTTTCAAGCTTGTTATATTGTTATAAACTCTATTTTACGTATATTTCCATTTATGTTTGCACATGTTCAATAAAATCATTGCTCCTGAGGCAACGAGGAATGGCTAAAGATTTCTGCCACTACTCCATAACAAACATCAACTAAAAGTGTTTGATAAATGCATTCTATTTGCTTTTTTAAAAATCACAAAGTGAGAGATTTTTTTTCAATTTAAGTGAGCATTATGTTAATGTTTTAAATGTCATGGCATAGGATCAGATCGCTTCAAAGTAAATTATATTTTGAAATGTACAATCCCTTAAACACTGTGTCCTGATCTTGAACTAATAACTACTGAGATCTCAAGTCTACTGCATAATAAGACAAACAGCACCATTTAGAAAATTTCTTTTTATTGCAAGTATTCTTAATGCTTTGATGTTTTGTACAGATTTTCATATTTACAGTGATAATTAGTATTCGTCTAATAAATAATACAACTGAAAGTCATTCTCTAGCCTACATGTTTAAATATTGCACGTGCAAAGTATGTATAATATGTGCTTGTCCAATAGATATGCTGTCTTAGCAGCTATTTACAATGTTACATAAGAAACAAATGTGGGATCCAACCACCATGCTACTAAAGAGACACTGTGCGTTTCCCCTCCAAAGCAAACCCTCCACTTCAGTGATGGAGTCATGCAATTATTCTACTGGGGTGAAGACAGTTTAATTACAGCATCACTGCAATAACAGTATCCATCCAAAAAAAAAAAAACATCAAATAAAATTTTAATTATTTCTAAATAAGAAATTCGTGATAAAACAGTTTTCCAATTAACCACTACATAACAGTAGTGTCTAGTTCTTATTTGGTAGGAAATGTCCACCAGTGCTGTAACGTTTTCAAAAATAATAGTAAAAGAAAAAAAGCATTTTGATGAAAAACTAAACCAGCGTGACCTACTGTACAAGTTTGTTTAGGCTGCTTTTGCAGCAGTGCTCTTTATAAAGTCTCCAGGGTGTGATAGTAATAAATCATCTGTGAATGAAACCTTTTACACGTTTAAAATCACTTTGTCTGCCATAGGCAAGAAATCTGTTCCTATAAATACACCGTTTAATTATGTGTTCGCATTGCAACTGCTGCTCTGCCAGAAGTGTAGGTAGAGCAAAGTCAACCTATACATTATACATATCCTCATATTTGAACATTCAATATCAATATATTTTCCACATATTGTGAATATAACGCTGAGTGTGCAGAGAGGGAGAAACACGCAAACACCGTGACGAGACAAGAGCACGGGCAGTGTGATGTTACTTCACCTCTAGATGGCACTATTGCACAACCTACAACCTTCTGCATCGTTTCACTGGAATGGATGACAAGTACAGTGCAAAAACAATAACAGGAACAAACTGAGTCCGATATGATATACATATTTATGCCAAAAAAAAATGCCCGTTTGATCTTGTGTTTCCATGTAGGAACAGGGAAAAATGTCTATATTGTGTTGTCTGGTTCACCTCGGCAGAGTTCTATGGCTTTGGCAGGAGGGTTGAGAGGAAACAGAAAGGGCCTTTACCGCCTGCACCTGGCATGTTTGTGATGAAGCAGCTGCCTCTACTCCTGCTGAGCCTCCTCCCTGTACCTCTGAACCCGAGTGAGCAGAGAGCACCGACGGTCATGCACACACACAGATACTGTACACTTCAACAGACACTGGAGATACAAATGATGGGCCATTTGCTAAACCTGCAGCACACACTGCTTTCTATGTGAAAGAACCATTCTGTGAGAAAAACTCTACTGCTCATTTGATCTATGACCTCTGAAAAACAGTTCATGATTTCCATTACTATTCAATTATAAAAAAAAAAAAAGTACATTCCCTGGGTTATACAGCACTGATATGCAAAGCTTAATTGTATATCTGTAACTCTAGAACTGCAGTATTTATAGTTTTCTTAGTTTAATATTTCAATTTCATATTCTTCTTCTAAGTATAAAATCCCTTTTGTTATATTTGTCTCATTAATTTAACTGAAATACACTGAAAATTGCTCACAAATTAAGGTTTATGTGTCAATACAAATGCAGGTTTTATTGCTGGGAGCTTCCCGTGATGCACTGACTATTTCTTCTTCCATGACACTAATGTTTTGTCTTTGCTTCATCATTTATGTACTGTACTGTATCCCCAGTTTTCCAGCGAGGGCTGCGTACATTTTGATTGCATTAACGTTTTTATCCAGCCTTTATGTGCAAGCTTGAGCTGCAAAATTCAAATGTAGTTACTGACAGGCCAAAGTGCAACAGGGAAGAGATTAAATGGGATCAAAGGGAGTGGCATTATAAATTCCTTCCTTCCTGAGATTCAAATCCTCCAATCAAAACGGTGCCAGCAATGCAAAGACAGATTTCTTTAAAAGATTGGACACAATAACAAAGTCAGTCGTTTATTTATTAAAGCACTGTTAATAATTTTAGTTGCTGCTATTTCAAATAAATGTTTGGTACAACAAATTTCTCCGTGTTCTGTCTCAGGCTTTATTCGGGCCCTGGTACTAGAGCTATGGTCTGTTCTTGAGTGCAGCAGTGACGACATCAGAGTGGTCCGTCCCAAACCAACTCCCATTGACCCCACAGATAGGAGTTGCATTAAGGTATTGTATGTATGTGCGTGCGTGTGTGTGTGAGAGAGAGAGGGAGAAGGAGAAACTTCCTGGAGCCCACAATGCCCCAATTTTTAGATATCTACATAATAGTACAGACACAGATCTCTTAGAAGTTTTGCTTTTCCATCATGTTTTTAGCTCACTGGTTACAAAGGTGTTTAAATTGATTAAAATTAAATTGATTCCAATTATTATTAACCCAGGACTCAGAATAGTGGTCCATGTGTTGCTGTGATACCAGCAGCCATGTAGAAAATTCACTTGTGAATATTCATATTTAAGAAACTGGCAATAGTGATTTTGTTAACAAGAAAGGCTTTTTGCTGATTGGTTTATGGGTGTCTGGGCAAATAAGCCTTACTTTCATAAGACTGCATTTTTAGTTATGTTTTTGGCAGAATTTCTCTCAGGAAAGCTTCAACAAGCTCCAGCGTGAGCCTGTCTGTGTGTGTCTGATGCTTGGCCTCTGACAGCAGCCAAGTCATCTCTCTCAGAGAGACTAGCCAAGTGAATACGGACAGCCAGTGATGTGTAAACTGTGTCCTGCCACAGGCGACTTTAAAGTCTGCCTTATCAGTGGGTTATACATATATGCTGAGGTCAAAGGAAAACTAAATATACACACACCAGCACTTTGGTGAATTAACTCGAGTCTTTGCTTTAATCTGTGCTAAGTACAGTAGGAGGTTTGGTAGTACATATGAAGATAAGTTCACACATGCACAGAAACATCAGAAGACACATGAAAGTATAGATATTTCTATTTTAGAAAAAAAAATCCATCGTATCTTGTTTTTTTCTTTACGTTTCTTTGAAGCTGTTTAATATAATCTAAGTTGTAGCTCGTTTGTGCAAGTGTCTCTCTTTTTTTCCTTTGATGCTTTTGATGATATGTTTTCCCTGTTCTACCAGACCCAGTGAAAAATGCAGGGAGCTTTCCTGTAGTTTAATATTCTTCAGGCTGCAATAGGTTTCTGCTCAACCACTCTGCTCAGAATATATGTCTTATTCAGTTTTGAGAGTGTGGTAAACCATGTTTTATCTTTGCAATCATAAATTCTTTTTACATTTTGTTTTGCTTTGAATACTACAGATATTATTTGTCATATTATCGGTAGTGTTTGTAGTTGAATAGTGTTATATTATTATTATGTGTTAGGATTTGATCAATCCATGACGTGCACAAATGCATTCACAATGGTCTTTAAAAGCAAATACATTTTTTCTCTCTAACAGCTGCTGTATTTACTTTCCTCTTCAGTCCTTCCTGTACTTGGTCAACCTCCTCTCCTCTTCCCAGTCGGTGTGGCAACTGCTGGGCCGACAGTCTTTGGCCAACAAAAGCGAATACACCCTGAGGGAGATGCCAACCTCCATACCTGTAAGTGTTTTTCTTCTTCTTCTTTTCCACACACTGCAGTTTTTTTTTGTCATCCATCTGAGGGCATGTTTGCACTTTTTATTTGGCCTCCAAACACCACCCACCCATTTGTTTTACTTCAAACGCATTCAAATAAACCCTCTCACACTGAGACTGATATACGTTCTCCACCTTACCCATTGTAAATTTCCACACAGTTTTCGTTTTGCACCCTATCCGGTGCATTCTTGTTCAAAGCCTCTCATTTTACTCCACAGGATTTGATTGACAGACTGATTGCCGTGAATTCGGATGGGAAGATTCATTCTCTCTTCCACTACGAAGAGAGTCACACATTCGGCCTAAGGTGGGATTCATTATTTTTTTCATATTACTTAACATCAGTGGGGAAGTAGACGATATCAGATTATCACCTGGTGACTGCACACACACTTCAGCCTCTGGCAATAGGAGACTGGCATGGTGACGTAATCGGCCTTAAAATGCGGCCTTTAAGGCTGCAGACCCTGAATTGGGATACAGCCTCTGAATCGCTGCATCTTGTAGCTGTGTCGTCTTAAATTGGTCATGTGATTTTGACGCGCCGGCGCGTCCGGCAACCCCAGAGGTTTAACTTAATATTTAAGTGTCTCTTGGTTTTAGACTAGTTGTTTAGTCTAATTTGATGTTTTAAACCAGAAAAGGAAGAAGAGGGCTTAGAATTACAGGTAAGAACTGCTCAGTGGTATGTGATAAACTGTAAATGTAAAGCTTACAGGTCAGTCCTCATGTTTTTAAATCAGATTTTGAGTCTGTACATGGCACATTATGCTTTTGCATGTTGTGAAATGTGCTGCAAAACAAACTGAGGTAAACTAACTGGTTTACTGTGATGGATTTAAAGTGCGTGTGACTGGTGCGCAGTGGCTGTGGTGCTCACGGTCAGAGTTCAGTCACAAAGAGGGTAACAGAGATGAATTTAAAGTTAAGGTGATGGTGCTTAGATTCATTCACAGACTGAAACCTTCACACCAACTTTATCCTGTGTCTCTTAGTTTTAGACTAGTTGTTTAGTCTATTTTGATGTTTTAAACCATATCACAGGGTTTTTACTTCACCATTTACGGGGTTTTAACAAGCAAACAAAAGACAGATCGTGATGTTTGAAAATGTTTTGGAAATATTCTTTAAAGATTAGATGTAAAATACGCAGAGGATAAATTCAATTGGTTTATTAGTTTATTACATAAGTTGAAAAAAAGTTAAACAAGTAAATAAAGAAACAACGTAAAAGAAAAGTAAACAAAACAAATCGGTAAATAAAGGAAAATGGTAATAAGAAGGGGAAAAAAAAGAAAAGAGAAAACCCCAACAATCCCCTCTGAGCAAGCACTAGGCGACAGTGGGGAAGAAAAACTGCCTTTAAACGGGCAGAAACTTCCGGCAGAACCAGGCTCACGAGGGGCAGTCAACTGCCGGGACTGGTTGGGGTGAAAAAAGATGAAGGAGAGAGGGAAGAAGTGTTAGGAGAGAAGGGGAGAGGAGAGGTGAAAATTAAGATGGAACAGAGGTGGAGGGAGACGAGGTGACGTCAGCAGTAGAAAAAATAGAAAGAGTAGAAAAAGCAGGAGTGTCCCTCCTCCAGAAGAAGCGGAAACGTTTTTTCTTCTTTTCCATGAGCTTTTCCACGACCACTTTTTTCTCTAGGATGAGGGTTCTCAACTGATCGGTTGTTTCTTCAACTTCCTTCTCAAGTTTCTGGCATCTTTGCTCCATTTCTTTTAATAGATTGCACTTGTCTGTATTTTGCTGTTGTTTTTCCTTGTGCATCTTTTCTAACTGCTCATTTCTTCTTGTGATTTCTTGAAGCTTACGCTGCAGGTCTTCATTTATTTTCTCTTGTTGCTGCTTTTGTGCAAGCATTTCAGCGTTTTCACACTTCAAGTTGTCTGAGTTCAACAACATCTCATTAATGACCTCTGAGTGTTTTTTCGCCATTTCATTGATCCTACGCTGCATCTTTGAACGTCGTTTTTCCAATACTTCTCCTTCCAGTTCAGGTGTTCTGTCCTTCATTGTATTAATTTGTTCAGTTGTAGATTTCTTCTCTCCAAGTCCTGGAGAATACGTTTTTTTTCTTTTTCCTGTTGCTCTTTCTCTTGAAGAAGCTCTTTATTTTTGCACTCTGTTTCATCCAGCCTGACTGGATTTGGATTTATTGAAGAAGGACCACCAAAATCTTTGTTCTATTTGGTGTACATGTTAAGAGTTGCTGGACTAACAGTTGGTTTGATTTGCTTCAGAGAATCCTCAAAGTCTTTTATCTTAATGTTGCGCACCTCAGCAGCAGCTATAACACGGACTTGTTCTGGTGCCAACTCTCTTATTGGGCCAAGTGCAGCATCTTTGGCTAATGCTGTCAAATCGCTCCCTGAATATCCTTCAGTCACTTTTGCAAGACAGGACAGTTCGTCTTGGCTCAGTGGACTCCCGTGCGTTCCCAAAAGATTTTTCAGCAGCGTAAATCTTGTCTTCTCATCGGGTAAGGTCACATATACTCTTTTTGCAAAGCGCCTTAATATTGCTTCATCGAGCTCCTGGGGCCTGTTCGTTGCTCCCATTACAAGTACTCTGTCATCCTTTCCTGACTGCAACCCGTCAAACTCAATGAGGAACTCAGTTTTTAAACGGCGAGAGGCGTCGTGCTCCCCCTCCCTCCTTTGACAGAGCAAGCCGTCCACTTCATCGATGAAGATTACTGAGGGCTGTCTCTCTCTTGCAACTGCAAAGAGTGCTCGTACGAGCTTCTCGCCTTCTCCCACATATTTGGAGGTCAAACTAGCAGCACTGATGTTGAAGAATGTTGCATTAGACTCTGCAGCAACTGCTTTGGCGAGCATGGTCTTCCCATTTCCTGGTGGGCCAAATAAAAGCAAGCCACGTGCAGGAGCTCTCAGACCAGTAAAGAGATCAGGTCTTAAGGCAGGAAGGATGACAATTTCTTGAAGTGCTTGCTTTGCCAGATCCTGCCCTGCGATGTCATCAAATGACACAGTCGCTCCACTGTATACAATTTCATTTGTAATTAAGCTGACCAGTTTACTGTCCACATTCTTTTTCATATCCCTCTTCGGGGGCTGTTTCACAGCTGCCGGTCTTCCATTCTGAGTTTTTCCCACCCGAGTGGTTTTCTTTGCATCAGTTATTCTTAATGGAGGTCTTACAGAAGTGGAGGGTCTGATGGTGGTGGAAACACCTGCGGGTTGACTTTTAGGAACTGACTTTGGCTTACTTGCAATTGTTTTGGTCGACATTTCTCTTGCGCGACTTCCCCCCTGTTCACAGTCATAACACGGTAAACTAGTCATAAACGAAAACGTTTAGGCTATTTATCGCATTTAAAGGTCTTTCTTTGGGACAACGTCACAGAACACAGAAACGTCACAGGGCTTTGGAGCGTGATGTTACAGAGGTTTACAAATACTTTCAAATATAGCTCTGGTCGAACGTTTGAAGGCTGCGAACAAACTGACTAAAACTTGCTGCTCCTGACCCCTATTTATAGAAAAACTTCAAAGGCTCAAAGGCATGTGCTTGTGACATCATCACATGTCCTTGTGACATCATCACATGTCCTTGTGACATCATCACTCTTCATGAATCAGATTGTCACATGACATTTTAGAATGGGGATGTTTTTTTTTAAACCGTTTTCAAATTTAACCCTCTGTGGTCCAGGGTATAATTGGCCGTTCTTGACTATTTTTGATTTTACCTCTATATTTCACCTTTAAAATATGTTTTTCTTGCCTTATTTGGCACCATTATTTTCAGCACAACCTCAAATATCTGAAATTTGAGTTATTGTTTTCATTTTGGTATACTATATTAGCACAGTTGATCTAAATTAATAACACAATAAATTGTGTGTGCATCTCCTGTTTTGTCATGGTTGTATGTCCCGGTTCGTGACAGGCTGCATGAGCTCATCTGGTGGGAGTGTAGTACTGTAGTATTTCAGGCATAAAAACGTGGTTTTCACAGACCTTGTCACAGGGTCTGAGTCTAAGATTCAAATTGTAAACACACAAACACTCAGGCTTGCTGCAAACCTTAGCTGATCCCCCGTGGGCTTAATTTACTGCCATTGTTTACGCACCATTGTAATTGCTTCTCTAGTTTGGCATTACACTTTAATTATGGAATGTAATTATATTTTGTCTATTTTTAGTTGTGGCATTGTGTTGTAATTAATGAAGGGCCTGCACACTCCAATATCAATTTACAATTTAAATTCTCCACAGCATGTTTAACTACATTATGTTGTGCCTTTCCAGAATCCCAGATTTACTTACACATCTCCCTTTATGATACATTAGTACTACATTTGACCTAAACCTTTTCCATCCTTTTTCCAAACTCTCATTCATTTTTTACCTGATAACCAAAAACTGTGATAGTGAAAGGCTGAAATATTTCTAGGGGTATGAGATTTCTGTGTGTTTTCTGTAGGTGAGCAGCTGCGAGAAGTTTGGCTACGGGGTGATGGTGACACAGGTGGCAGCAACTGCTCCGGGAGTTGTGGCTCTGCACAGTTCAGGTACTATTGCAGTTATTTGGACACAACAAACACTTGTCAGCTGTGATGCTTAAGGCTTATATTATAAGTTGTTGTTGTTGTTTTTGTGTTGTCGGTATAAAGGAGACTTAAGGCAGCTTAGGGAGAAATGTATTTGTCAAACCGTTTTTGTTTGGGTAAGAAAGAGTAAGAAGAGGCGTTCTTTTTTGATAAATGGATTCACATATCAGTTGTATACTGATACTAGGTTTATCCATATGCAAAAGGCTCCAGGAAATACCGTACTCTTGTCAAAAGAGGTCAAAAAATGAAGCTAGTGAACAAATATTTTAATCCTGCATTCTTTCTATTGGCTAGAAGGGGCGACTCAACTGGTTATGGGAAAAGAAGTCTGATTACTTATCAGCCCTTCGCTTATAACAGCACCGCTGCGTTCTGAAACCTATTCTCTCCTATGACTTTACCCACGCAAGAACAGTTCCCTGCTGTGTTGAGCAGCGCTGGCTGTGGAGCACTCATGTGTTCCATGATGTGACATATGTTTGTGCCATCGATAAAAAGGCAGACTGACAGAAAGAAGGATGACCTCAAAAAGTGATATAGTCCAGACAGAGCTTACAAATGATGGGCCATTTGCTAAACCTGCAGCACACACTGCTTTCTATTAAATACTGCACGTGCAAAGTATGTATAATATGTGCTTGTCCAATAGATATGCTGTCTTAGCAGCTATTTACAATGTTACATAAGAAACAAATGTGGGATCCAACCACCATGCTACTAAAGAGACACTGTGCGTTTCCCCTCCAAAGCAAACCCTCCACTTCAGTGATGGAGTCATGCAATTATTCTACTGGGGTGAAGACAGTTTAATTACAGCATCACTGCAATAACAGTATCCATCCAAAAAAAAAAAAAACATCAAATAAAATTTTAATTATTTCTAAATAAGAAATTCGTGATAAAACAGTTTTCCAATTAACCACTACATAACAGTAGTGTCTAGTTCTTATTTGGTAGGAAATGTCCACCAGTGCTGTAACGTTTTCAAAAATAATAGTAAAAGAAAAAAAGCATTTTGATGAAAAACTAAACCAGCGTGACCTACTGTACAAGTTTGTTTAGGCTGCTTTTGCAGCAGTGCTCTTTATAAAGTCTCCAGGGTGTGATAGTAATAAATCATCTGTGAATGAAACCTTTTACACGTTTAAAATCACTTTGTCTGCCATAGGCAAGAAATCTGTTCCTATAAATACACCGTTTAATTATGTGTTCGCATTGCAACTGCTGCTCTGCCAGAAGTGTAGGTAGAGCAAAGTCAACCTATACATTATACATATCCTCATATTTGAACATTCAATATCAATATATTTTCCACATATTGTGAATATAACGCTGAGTCCTGCCTGACAGCACATTCCCATGAGTGTGCAGAGAGGGAGAAACACGCAAACACCGTGACGAGACAAGAGCACGGGCAGTGTGATGTTACTTCACCTCTAGATGGCACTATTGCACAACCTACAACCTTCTGCATCGTTTCACTGGAATGGATGACAAGTACAGTGCAAAAACAATAACAGGAACAAACTGAGTCCGATATGATATACATATTTATGCCAAAAAAAAATGCCCGTTTGATCTTGTGTTTCCATGTAGGAACAGGGAAAAATGTCTATATTGTGTTGTCTGGTTCACCTCGGCAGAGTTCTATGGCTTTGGCAGGAGGGTTGAGAGGAAACAGAAAGGGCCTTTACCGCCTGCACCTGGCATGTTTGTGATGAAGCAGCTGCCTCTACTCCTGCTGAGCCTCCTCCCTGTACCTCTGAACCCGAGTGAGCAGAGAGCACCGACGGTCATGCACACACACAGATACTGTACACTTCAACAGACACTGGAGATACAAATGATGGGCCATTTGCTAAACCTGCAGCACACACTGCTTTCTATGTGAAAGAACCATTCTGTGAGAAAAACTCTACTGCTCATTTGATCTATGACCTCTGAAAAACAGTTCATGATTTCCATTACTATTCAATTATAAAAAAAAAAAAAGTACATTCCCTGGGTTATACAGCACTGATATGCAAAGCTTAATTGTATATCTGTAACTCTAGAACTGCAGTATTTATAGTTTTCTTAGTTTAATATTTCAATTTCATATTCTTCTTCTAAGTATAAAATCCCTTTTGTTATATTTGTCTCATTAATTTAACTGAAATACACTGAAAATTGCTCACAAATTAAGGTTTATGTGTCAATACAAATGCAGGTTTTATTGCTGGGAGCTTCCCGTGATGCACTGACTATTTCTTCTTCCATGACACTAATGTTTTGTCTTTGCTTCATCATTTATGTACTGTACTGTATCCCCAGTTTTCCAGCGAGGGCTGCGTACATTTTGATTGCATTAACGTTTTTATCCAGCCTTTATGTGCAAGCTTGAGCTGCAAAATTCAAATGTAGTTACTGACAGGCCAAAGTGCAACAGGGAAGAGATTAAATGGGATCAAAGGGAGTGGCATTATAAATTCCTTCCTTCCTGAGATTCAAATCCTCCAATCAAAACGGTGCCAGCAATGCAAAGACAGATTTCTTTAAAAGATTGGACACAATAACAAAGTCAGTCGTTTATTTATTAAAGCACTGTTAATAATTTTAGTTGCTGCTATTTCAAATAAATGTTTGGTACAACAAATTTCTCCGTGTTCTGTCTCAGGCTTTATTCGGGCCCTGGTACTAGAGCTATGGTCTGTTCTTGAGTGCAGCAGTGACGACATCAGAGTGGTCCGTCCCAAACCAACTCCCATTGACCCCACAGATAGGAGTTGCATTAAGGTATTGTATGTATGTGCGTGCGTGTGTGTGTGAGAGAGAGGGAGAAGGAGAAACTTCCTGGAGCCCACAATGCCCCAATTTTTAGATATCTACATAATAGTACAGACACAGATCTCTTAGAAGTTTTGCTTTTCCATCATGTTTTTAGCTCACTGGTTACAAAGGTGTTTAAATTGATTAAAATTAAATTGATTCCAATTATTATTAACCCAGGACTCAGAATAGTGGTCCATGTGTTGCTGTGATACCAGCAGCCATGTAGAAAATTCACTTGTGAATATTCATATTTAAGAAACTGGCAATAGTGATTTTGTTAACAAGAAAGGCTTTTTGCTGATTGGTTTATGGGTGTCTGGGCAAATAAGCCTTACTTTCATAAGACTGCATTTTTAGTTATGTTTTTGGCAGAATTTCTCTCAGGAAAGCTTCAACAAGCTCCAGCGTGAGCCTGTCTGTGTGTGTCTGATGCTTGGCCTCTGACAGCAGCCAAGTCATCTCTCTCAGAGAGACTAGCCAAGTGAATACGGACAGCCAGTGATGTGTAAACTGTGTCCTGCCACAGGCGACTTTAAAGTCTGCCTTATCAGTGGGTTATACATATATGCTGAGGTCAAAGGAAAACTAAATATACACACACCAGCACTTTGGTGAATTAACTCGAGTCTTTGCTTTAATCTGTGCTAAGTACAGTAGGAGGTTTGGTAGTACATATGAAGATAAGTTCACACATGCACAGAAACATCAGAAGACACATGAAAGTATAGATATTTCTATTTTAGAAAAAAAAATCCATCGTATCTTGTTTTTTTCTTTACGTTTCTTTGAAGCTGTTTAATATAATCTAAGTTGTAGCTCGTTTGTGCAAGTGTCTCTCTTTTTTTCCTTTGATGCTTTTGATGATATGTTTTCCCTGTTCTACCAGACCCAGTGAAAAATGCAGGGAGCTTTCCTGTAGTTTAATATTCTTCAGGCTGCAATAGGTTTCTGCTCAACCACTCTGCTCAGAATATATGTCTTATTCAGTTTTGAGAGTGTGGTAAACCATGTTTTACCTTTGCAATCATAAATTCTTTTTACATTTTGTTTTGCTTTGAATACTACAGATATTATTTGTCATATTATCGGTAGTGTTTGTAGTTGAATAGTGTTATATTATTATTATGTGTTAGGATTTGATCAATCCATGACGTGCACAAATGCATTCACAATGGTCTTTAAAAGCAAATACATTTTTTCTCTCTAACAGCTGCTGTATTTACTTTCCTCTTCAGTCCTTCCTGTACTTGGTCAACCTCCTCTCCTCTTCCCAGTCGGTGTGGCAACTGCTGGGCCGACAGTCTTTGGCCAACAAAAGCGAATACACCCTGAGGGAGATGCCAACCTCCATACCTGTAAGTGTTTTTCTTCTTCTTCTTTTCCACACACTGCAGTTTTTTTTTGTCATCCATCTGAGGGCATGTTTGCACTTTTTATTTGGCCTCCAAACACCACCCACCCATTTGTTTTACTTCAAACGCATTCAAATAAACCCTCTCACACTGAGACTGATATACGTTCTCCACCTTACCCATTGTAAATTTCCACACAGTTTTCGTTTTGCACCCTATCCGGTGCATTCTTGTTCAAAGCCTCTCATTTTACTCCACAGGATTTGATTGACAGACTGATTGCCGTGAATTCGGATGGGAAGATTCATTCTCTCTTCCACTACGAAGAGAGTCACACATTCGGCCTAAGGTGGGATTCATTTTTTTTTTCATATTACTTAACATCAGTGGGGAAGTAGACGATATCAGATTATCACCTGGTGACTGCACACACACTTCAGCCTCTGGCAATAGGAGACTGGCATGGTGACGTAATCGGCCTTAAAATGCGGCCTTTAAGGCTGCAGACCCTGAATTGGGATACAGCCTCTGAATCGCTGCATCTTGTAGCTGTGTCGTCTTAAATTGGTCATGTGATTTTGACGCGCCGGCGCGTCCGGCAACCCCAGAGGTTTAACTTAATATTTAAGTGTCTCTTGGTTTTAGACTAGTTGTTTAGTCTAATTTGATGTTTTAAACCAGAAAAGGAAGAAGAGGGCTTAGAATTACAGGTAAGAACTGCTCAGTGGTATGTGATAAACTGTAAATGTAAAGCTTACAGGTCAGTCCTCATGTTTTTAAATTAGATTTTGAGTCTATACATGGCACATTATGCTTTTGCATGTTGTGAAATGTGCTGCAAAACAAACTGAGGTAAACTAACTGGTTTACTGTGATGGATTTAAAGTGTGTGTGACTGGTGCGCAGTGGCTGTGGTGCTCACGGTCAGAGTTCAGTCACAAAGAGGGTAACAGAGATGAATTTAAAGTTAAGGTGATGGTGCTTAGATTCATTCACAGACTGAAACCTTCACACCAACTTTATCCTGTGTCTCTTAGTTTTAGACTAGTTGTTTAGTCTATTTTGATGTTTTAAACCATATCACAGGGTTTTTACTTCACCATTTACGGGGTTTTAACAAGCAAACAAAAGACAGATCGTGATGTTTGAAAATGTTTTGGAAATATTCTTTAAAGATTAGATGTAAAATACGCAGAGGATAAATTCAATTGGTTTATTAGTTTATTACATAAGTTGAAAAAAAGTTAAACAAGTAAATAAAGAAACAACATAAAAGAAAAGTAAACAAAACAAATCGGTAAATAAAGGAAAATGGTAATAAGAAGGGAAAAAAAAAGAAAAGAGAAAACCCCAACAATCCCCTCTGAGCAAGCACTAGGCGACAGTGGGGAAGAAAAACTGCCTTTAAACGGGCAGAAACTTCCGGCAGAACCAGGCTCACGAGGGGCAGTCAACTGCCGGGACTGGTTGGGGTGAAAAAAGATGAAGGAGAGAGGGAAGAAGTGTTAGGAGAGAAGGGGAGAGGAGAGGTGAAAATTAAGATGGAACAGAGGTGGAGGGAGACGAGGTGACGTCAGCAGTAGAAAAAATAGAAAAAGTAGAAAAAGCAGGAGTGTCCCTCCTCCAGAAGAAGCGGAAACGTTTTTTCTTCTTTTCCATGAGCTTTTCCACGACCACTTTTTTCTCTAGGATGAGGGTTCTCAACTGATCGGTTGTTTCTTCAACTTCCTTCTCAAGTTTCTGGCATCTTTGCTCCATTTCTTTTAATAGATTGCACTTGTCTGTATTTTGCTGTTGTTTTTCCTTGTGCATCTTTTCTAACTGCTCATTTCTTCTTGTGATTTCTTGAAGCTTACGCTGCAGGTCTTCATTTATTTTCTCTTGTTGCTGCTTTTGTGCAAGCATTTCAGCGTTTTCACACTTCAAGTTGTCTGAGTCCTGGAGAATACGTTTTTTTTCTTCTTCCTGTTGCTCTTTCTCTTGAAGAAGCTCTTTTTTTTTGCACTCTGTTTCATCCAGCCTGACTTTCAGCACTTCGTATTTTTTCTTTATGCCTTTGAGTTGGTCCTGCATTTGTGTGACCCCTTCCTTTTTCTGTCCGAGGATTTGTGCAGTTTGTTCCATAGCTTCATCAAGCGTTCCTTGGAGCGCCTGATTCTTTTGCTCCATGTTTTGGAGATCCCTTTGCATCTCCCCAATAGTAGCATTCGCGCGTTGAAGCTGGGCAGACGTTTCTTTTAATTCAGCACTCTTTGTCTTGTTTTCCTTCATCAGGAACAAAATCTTCTGTCGTGCTTCACCAAACTTTCCTTCCCAGGCCTCACTAATAATTTTTGTGTAAGGCTGGCGTTGCTGTTGTTTTTCCAGCTCTTGATTTCGTGCTTCCAATTGTCTGCACTTCTCCTCCAGTTGAAGCTTCTCTTCTTCAATTTGTTTAATTTTTGCATGTAGGTCGGAGTTTTCCTGTAATGTCCTTTGGACTGATGAGGCACCAATGGATCGTGTCATATCAGGCTTCCCTCTTGAAGTGAGTGGCCGGCCAGACCTCGAAGGAGAGGCAGCAAGATTGTTTATTCTTTGTTGGCATTTTCGTGGATACATTTTTAATCCTGTGCACAGTGACTCTGAAGAGGTTTACAAATACTTTCAAATATAGCTCTGGTCGAACGTTTGAAGGCTGCGAACAAACTGACTAAAACTTGCTGCTCCTGACCCCTATTTATAGAAAAGGCTCAAAGGCATGTGCTTGTGACATCATCACATGTCCTTGTGACATCATCACATGTCCTTGTGACATCATCACTCTTCATGAATCAGATTGTCACATGACATTTTAGAATGCGCCCCCTGCCGCCATCACAGTAGGCCAGACAAAGGATACAGCTTCAGCTATGGTGGTACGTGTGTAGTCGGTTGCAATGTTAGATCTCACGATCGTGAAGGCAAGAAACTGGATTAATCTTTTAATCGTTTTCCATCCTGGCGGCAACGTGAGGGATCCCATGTATCCGATATCACCAAACAAAGACGCCAGGCATGGATTGCAGCGGTGAGACGAGCGGATATCGAGTTCCGTGCAATCCCCAGCTTTTTGTTGGTTTGCTCGCGGCATTTTCTCTCCGGTGAGTTCTAAAGTAATTCATATCACTATCCGATTGTTGAGTCTGACGTCACTAGCCGTGTCTGGGCCTAAACTCTGCTGCAGGTCCATATATCAAATGATCACTGTGGCATTACTGAGAGTTAAAACACTGTCTTAAGTCTTTCATCTTTAATAAAATTATCAGCGTTCTGCTCTACCAGGTGTAACAACTGAGTTAAACATCCAGGCATCCATGACAATGGAATTTATGACATATGAGTTAGAAGTTAGCAGCAAGTTAGCTCGCTAGCTTCTATCTAAATACAATATAGCATGTCCTGACTGCGGGGTTTTGGAAACAAATTAAAACGTACAGCTTTCTTATCACTTCCAACATAAATGAAGACAGAAAACTAAACAGCAGTGACAGTGGCTGCAAATTTTACCAGGGTTTTAGTCAAATGCCCCCCTGTGATTTTACCTGCACCCTGCGATTTGATTTTTAGTTATTTTAACAGCAAACTGAAGAAAAGCCTTGACTCCGTTGCTCCACTCACCACCAAAAAGATTAACGTAAAACATGCATCACCCTGGAGAAACGAAGAAGTCAAAAAACTCAAAAGAAATTGCAGGGCAGCAGAAAGGAGATGGAGGAAAAATAAAAATAATATCAACCATCAAATATTTTCCGAGCAATTTAAAATGTACAATAATACATTAAGGAAGTCAAGAAATTCATACTTCGCCAAAATAATCAGTATTAACAAAAATAATCCCAAGGTCCTCTTTTCCACCATAGATCATTTATTTAACCCTGATTTTAACAGCTCCCAAAGAACCCCCACAGACTCGCTCTGTGAGCAGTTTGCAGACCACTTCAGGGGAAAGATCAGCGCCATCAGATCTGATATTTTATCTAATCGCGATATGATTGTAAACACATCTGAGGGCTCGATTGTACCTGAGGAGACACTGGACAGCTTTGTCCTGGTTAATGCTGAGAACTTTCAGAAGGTTTTCTCCACAGTGAGACCCACCACATGTCTTTTAGATCCAATCCCCTCTTCACTCTTTAAAACACTTTATGGATTTTTTGAGGCTGAGCTTTTATACATGATGAATTGCTCTCTTCAGTTGGGTGTCTTCCCTGCTGCCTTTAAAACGGCGGTGGTGAGGCCCCTTCTGAAGAAGAGCAATTTGGATTGTAATGATTTTAATAACTACAGACCTGTATCCAACTTACCATTTTTAAGTAAAGTCTTAGAAAAACTTGTTTTTACTCAGATTACTGATTTTCTCAATGATAGACAGATCCTGGAGATATTCCAGTCTGGATTTAGGGTGAACCACAGCACAGAGACGGCTCTCCTAAAGGTTTTAAATGATCTTAGATGTAACTGGGACGCCCAAAAGCTCTCAGTCCTGGTGCTGCTGGATCTAAGCGCAGCCTTTGATACAGTAGACCACGCTATTCTTTTAAACAGACTAAAACACATGGTGGGCCTCTCTGGTGCTGTACACAACTGGTTCACTTCCTATCTCTCTGACAGATCTTTTATGGTGAGTATGGATACATGCTCCTCTAAGATCCATAAAATGACATGTGGTGTGCCTCAAGGGTCGGTTCTAGGCCCTGTACTTTTTAATTTGTATATGTTGCCTCTCGGCAGTGTCATCAGGAGGCATGGAGTGAACTTCCACAGTTACGCTGATGACACGCAGCTGTACATCTCCGTGTCTCCTGATGACACCAGACCAATGGATGCCCTTTTTAACTGTATCTTGGATATAAGATCTTGGATGGCAGAAAACTTTTTACAGCTTAACCAGGACAAAACTGAAGTTTTAATTGTCGGTCCTGAAGCTCAGAGAGAGAAACTCTTGTCTAAATTAGAGGCATTTTCACTATGTCCTTCGCTACAAGTGAAAAACCTGGGTGTTATTTTTGACTCTGAGCTTGGTTTTATCCCACATGTTAAACATGTAACCAAAATTGGATTTTATCATCTAAAAAATATAGCCAGAGTCCGCCCTATTCTCTCTCGGGCCAACACGGAGATGCTGATGCATGCTTTTATTGCCAGTCGCATTGATTACTGTAATGCCCTGCTCTCTGGTCTTCCTAAGAAGAATATTTCAACTTTACAACTCTTGCAAAACTCGGCAGCTCGTGTGCTGACGAAGACCAGAGGGCGGGCCCACATTACACCGGTTTTAGAATCGCTGCATTGGCTCCCCGTGTGTTTCAGGATCGATTTTAAAGTTCTTTTATTGGTTTTTAAATGTCTTAATGGTCTTGGGCCTTCTTATCTCTCAGATCTGCTTTTACCATACGAACCCTCGCGGACCCTGAGGTCCTCTGGTACTGGCCTTTTGATTGTCCCTAAAGTCAGGACACATACTCACGGAGAGGCAGCTTTTCAGTGGTATGGTCCTCGTCTGTGGAACAGCCTGCCGGAGGAGCTCAGGGCCGCAGAGAACGTACATGTTTTTAAGAACAGGCTCAAGACCCACCTTTTTAATTTAGCTTTTACTTAGCGTTTATTTATTTTTTATGCTTATTTATTCTATCCTGTTATTCTATTATTAATTTAGGATTTACCTAATATTTTTTGATTTTATTCTTATTCATTTTTTAATCTTCTTACTCTATTTATATTTATATTTATATTGTATCCTGTTCTTATTTATTTTATCATTTTACCCTGTATATATCGTATTGCGTCATATCTCCAGTGTTTCCTCGGAGGGCGCTCTCTGCACCGGGGCTGTTATTGACCGTGGCTGCTGGTCTCTGGGGTCCTCTCAGCCTGGTTGGGGGGCTCCTTGGCCTCCCTCCGGCTGTGTGCCCAGCCCGGAGGCTGCGGTCTGTGACCGGCTCCCGGTGCAGACGGCTCTCTGTTATAATGTTTCCTCACTTGGCTCATGCGAGCCCAGCCCAATTTTTACTCTTTAAGTGTGCGCGTGTGTGTATGTGTGTGTGTGGGTGGGGGTGGGGGGATATATGTGTATTGAGAGTGTGGGGAGTGAGTTGGAGGGTGGGGTGGGCTGCTTTTAACTATGTAAAGCACTTTGTGCTACATTTTTTCTGTATGAAAAGTGCTTTATAAATAAAGCTTGATTGATTGATTTGTAGGGTTACTGAAGTTGGGCTAGCTGGTATATAATGATGTGCTACGTGACCGCTAGTAACACAGCTATGTTAGCACAATATAAACACGCTAACTTTTTTTCCACTCGATAAAAGTTAACGTGAGTGTTCTCGGTGGTCAGGAACAAATGTAATCGCATGGCAGGATGCTGTAAAAGGACCAAACCAAAAGGCTTTTAGTGGGGTTTTTTTCAATGCGCTGCGGTCATAGATAATGAGATAAAACATGCTAATGTGTGATGCTGCAGAACCACGTCATGTCGACTGAGTAGCTTTTGATTTGGCATTATTGCAGGCAAACCAGCATATGAAATGGATGTAACAAATCCAGACTGGGCACCAACACTGCACATGGGGCACGACGACAAACCTGTGTCAGACTCGGACCGGCACGCAAGGCGTATGCAACGGAAGCGAAAAAGAGCACCCATTGCAGGTAAACACCCCCCTCTGAAAACATACTAAATTGCTCTTATGGTACACTAATCCGCACATAACTTAAAGATGAATCACACACCTGTCATTGGAATATTGGTGTACATTAACCTTAAGTCTATGCACTATTTTTTATCTTACAGGCTTGATGATCGATGAAGGTCTGACAGAAGAACAACAACCATGTCATGGAGGCAGTGGACAGCAGTTGTGTTGGACAAGTGGAGGTTGACGTACCAGCTGCAAATGTGGACAGTGGTGATGGGAGTGACAGCGTCACGGAAGCTGAAGGGCAGACGAAGGACTGTGTGTGCAGTCAACAGGGCAGAGCAGAAATAAACCGGCTGTTGGAGGAGAACAGACTGCTTCGAGCACAGTTGCAAAAGACAGAGCTGAATGAAACTTTCTTAAAGGACGATACCGAAAAAGTAAGATATTACACTGGACTATATTGTTATGCAGTCTTAATGTCCCTCTTCAACACTGTCAAAGATTTCCTGCCAATACCGAAGAAACTGACAGGTTTCCAAATGCTCTTACTCACACTAATGCGTCTGAGACTTGATCTTCCAGTCCAGCATCTTTGTCATCTATTCCATGTGTCGCACAAAACACTGTCTTCTGTCTTCACCGATACCATTGATGTTTTGTATGCCCACTTAGGAGCACTGGTGCACTGGCCTGAGAGGCACTGTCTGCAGGCGACAATGCCTCCACAGTTTACTGAAACTTTTGGAAAACGAGTAGCAATCATTGTTGACTGTTTTGAGATTCGAACAGAAAGACCATCTAATTTAAAGGCACGCGCACAAACATACTCTCATTACAAGGGTACACAGACCATAAAATACCTCATCGGGATTACACCCCATGGAGCTATTTCTTTCATTTCCAGGGGATGGGGGGTCGTGCATAGAGCAGGGCGATATGGCCAAAAATATTTATCACGATATATATTTGAAAATTTGCGATAACGATATAACCGACGATATAATTGATGCGAGACAAAATACAACTCCACAACATTACTAGCGCAAAAAGACAACCTTCCATTTATTTTCACCTAAACAAGAAGCTGGTTTTTATGTACATTAAAGCTTTATAAAAATGTAACAGTGCAAATGCAAATTCCTTGCTGAAAGTTTAACCAAAAGGCATTTCCAGTAGAAATGGGCTGACATATCCTGAGCATAACCATGTATAATATCCACTGAAGTTAAAAAGAGGTGCTTTGCAACATTAAACTGCAGTGTGCAGTACGCATTTTTCGGACCATAAGGTGCACGGGATTATAAGGCACATTAAGCGAAACAAAGCAGTCAGATAAATCAAACTTTATTAAACTCATTCTTCTTGCTTCCTCCACTTCTGTACCATTGATTCATTAATGTTGAATTCTCTGGCAGCTGCTCTATTCCCATGTTGTTGCAGTATATTAATGACTAACCTGGTATTGTGGATAGATTATCTCAGTTGTTCTCCTGACTGAAGTTTGGTCCGTTTACAGCATCCTGCCATGCGATTGCATTTGTCTCTAACCATGAAGAACCTTCACGTTAACTTTTATAAGTGGAAAAGTGTTAGTGTTCGTCCTCCAGCTTCACTGTTTATGTTATGCTAACATAGCTGTGTCGCTAGCGATCACGTAGCACATCATTATATACCAGCTAGCCCAACTTCAGTAACCCTACAAACGTCACTGCTGTTTAGTTTCCTGTCTTCATTTATGTTGGAAGTGATAGCAGAGCTGTACGTTTGATTTTTTTCAGAAATCTCTCAGTCAGAACATGCTAAATCATGCTTAGGTAACTAGCGAAACTAGCGAGCTAACTTCCGCTAGCTTCCTGCTAACTTCTAACTCCATTAAATGTAATAACTTTTTGTTTTCATGGAAGTTAAACTTTATAGTTACACCTGGTAAAGCAGCAATGCTGATCGTTTTACTAAAGATGAAAGAATTTAGACAGTTTTTAACTCTCAGTGATGCTGCAGTGTTGTTTGACCTGAAGCATACGGAGTTTAGGACCCAGATTACTCCCAGATTTAAGAGCATCTTAGTCCGACAAATACGACAATAACGACGACCGCTTGCATGTTCTGCAAAAAAATGTGCTTTGTCGTGTATCTGACAGACAAACACCAAACCAGTTCCACATCACGGAAGTTGCACCATTTTTACAAACCAATTCTGGTTCATCTGTTTCACTCAACAATCGGCCATGTGCGTATGAAAACAAAGGCACTGCGCATGCGCGTTTTACTCCCATTCTATCGCGATATTTCATTTTCCTATCGTTGCCTAACATTATACCGGTATTACCGTGAATGGTATAATATGGCCCAGCCCTAGTCGTGCATCAGATAAACACATCATAGAGAGATGTGGCATTCTTCAAAAGCTGTTACCAGGGGACGTAGTATTGGCTGACAGAGGCTTTGACATCAGAGATGCTGTAGGAATGATGTGTGCGGAGGTCAAGATTCCAGCTTTCACAAAAGGCTACTGTCAACTTGATGCAAGGGACGTTGAACAAACGAGAGCAATTGCCCACCTGAGAATTCATGTTGAGCGAGTAATAGGTAGTTTGCGCAACAAGTTCAAAATGTTACACACAGTCTGATTACTCTTATCATGTGAGGCTGAAGACACAACACTTCTTGATAAGATCGTTAAGGTTTGCTGTGTTTTTGTTAATATGTGCCCCAGTGTTGTTGTCAAACCAGGGCCAAATGACACTTGCTCCTGTTGAGTATTCTTAAAGCTGTTCTTTTGGATGTACTGTACATTGTAAATAGTTGTACTTTGTGTGAAGTTGTTTTAATAAAACAAAAAAGAATAGTATATTTGTTTGTTTTTCTTTATTATAGATCTATTCACATGTACACAGCAATCACATAAAAATGAAATGCAAACTATTTACATCGCACCACACAGCTGTCATCAATCTTTAACCACAACATGAAACATTACAGGCTATTTAGAGCAGCACGTTGTTTCGAGAAGTATTTCCCAACAAGTTCAGGAAGGCACATTTTACGAAAGAAGTCTTGTGCTTTCTTTAAGCGCGGTTTCCAGAAATCCACAGCAGGGAAGACGCGAGTCACAGCAAGGTCTCTCTGTGTCCACACAACGAGGCCACAGTGGCTGGCGCCCGTAACAAAGACTCAGCGTCTCTGTTGTGTAAACACGCCAGTGATTGGGGTAATGTGGGTGACTGTGTAGTGTAGTTGGTGTAATAGTTTTCGACTCCACACAGTCACTGCTTTGCTGTGCTTCTGCAGCGTATCCAGTAATGGTGACAAATCCTCCAGCGTTGCAATAGGAAGCTGCTCTTAAGCGCAGAAAGAATTGTTTCCAGGGATTTCTATTTGTATCCAGCTTGGCGTGCAGGATCCTTTGTGTAATCTATGCTTACATATGTATTTTACACACAGACAATGTGAAAAATACAACACATTGCTATGGATTGATGCTGAAAGTGCTAATTGCACTAAAAAATTTAGCTGAAAAAAATAACACCAACTAAATAGATAAGCATGTCTGTTAACAAAAACCCCCAAACGCTTTACCCAACTGGGGTTTTTCAACTACCTCACTGACAGAATGAGCCCAGGTATTGCCAGTGCCACTGATGGAAATGAGCCACAGCAGCTCTTCAGCACCTACAAATGAGACCTGCCCACACCAACAAGCAAGAAGGGAGACCAGGTGGCGAGCATCGCCACACTTTCCAATCCAATAAACTACCATTGCAGTTAGTAGTAAGTGGTTGATTAGTGCAGCAACAACAAAAACACACTGAATGTCATTTTAAAATACACAAAATGTTTTATTTTACATTCTATCGAAGTTCCTGCTGGAAAGTGCTGTACTGTACAAGATGCTTCCCTCACCGCAAACTCAGGTTTACTGCTGGATAAATTTTATTTCCACATTAGTCAACTCAACAACCAAGACAGAGCACAATAGAGACAATAAGGGGGTGGCTGTAGCTCAGGCGGTAGAGCAGGTCATCTGCTGATCGGAAGATTGGTGGTTCGATTCCTGGCTTCCCCCAGTCTGCATGCCAAATATCCTTGGGCAAGATATTAACCCCAAATTGCTCTCCGATGCATCCATCGGAGTATGAATGTGTGTGAATGTTACTTAGAAAGCACCTAGAACAATGTGCTTGTGCGAATGGGTGTGAATGGGTGAATGCACAAGTTGTGTAAAGCGCTTTGAGTGCTCAGAAGAGTAGAAAAGCGCTATATAAGAACCAGTCCATTTACCAATATGTGCACTGGTCTAATGATGTTTATGGCTCCCAAAGTATCGAGTATTGAGGTCTATTGCACTGTTGACTATTTACAAAAGTATTGCACAAAAGGTATTGCACAGTGAGGTGAAGAGGCACTACAGCTTAGTTGTTCCCCCCTCCTTTGTCCTCCTGTTTCCCCTCCCTCTCCCCTCCAGAGAGGAGTTAAACAGTCTGATGGCGTGTGGGACAAAGGAGTTTTTAAGTCTGTTAGTTCTTGTCTTGGGGAGAAGCAACCTGTCACTGAACAGACTCTTCTGGTTGTTAATGGCCGTGTGCAGAGGATGCCTGGCATTGTCCATAATGTCCATCAGTTTCTTTAGTGTCCTTTTCTCTGCCACTGTCACCAGGGTGTCCAGCTTCATGCCGACCACAGAGCTAGCCTTCCTGATCAGTTTTTCCAGCCTGGATGAGTCCTTCTTTGCTGTGCTGCTCCCCCAGCACACCACAGCATAGCACTTTAAGAATCTAAAAGATAACAAAATCTGATAGGTAAAAATAACATTTTGAACCAACTAGGTGGTTCCCAAAAATCTGGCGTGCTGTGAGTCCTTAAAAAAATTGAGGAAACCGGAAAAGTAGCAGGACTAAATAACTCTGTACAGCAGATGAACTGTATCTGGAAATCATGTCCTTAAGATGTAGAAAAATATAAAGAAAAGCAAAGACTTGAAGTACCTGAGAGATGCACTGGCCCTTTAATGGATCCATCTGCTGTTTGCTGAAGCCTCATCAGAAACGGTCTCAGTGGAAGGCTGTCAGGAAGCCATTTTTAGTGAAGAGAAACAGGGAGAAAAGGCTGAGGTATGGTAAATTACACGAGAACTGGACTATATCAGTGGCAACAGGTCTTACAGCATTATGAATTCATATTTGACATTTTTGGTTCAAATAATTGTTGATATGACTCCAACAGAGGGTGTTTACATCCATCTGTAAAACACGATGAAGGCTCTGCCAGTGGTGTTGGGAATCTTGAGAAAGCTGATGGAAATATGAACCAGATATTAAGATTTTCATTAATCATGCAGTCCCAGCTGAAAAGCATCTAGTTGGAAAAGGCATATTTTTATTCATTACGACAATGATCCCAAACACACGGTGAATGCAGTAAACGTATACCTAGATCAGTCATGGATTGGCCTCCCCAGAGCCCAGACCTCAACATTTATTAAAGCAGTGTGTTCCGGAAAGAGAGAGTCCAGGCTATGTTCGATAGTAAAGGTGGCCATACCAAATATTGACTTTCAAGTACATTTTTGCCTTATGTACTGTATTTCCATTTATGTTTGCACGTTTCAGTGAATTGCTCTGCCTATTTCCCATTTTCCCAGCAGAATATAACGAAATGAGGATGCCTCAAGACTTTTGCAATATTGTATCAGAAGGAGAAAAAAGGTGACAAATGTCCCAGTTCTTCGTGGTTAATCTTGTTAATGTTGCCTTCTGTTTTCTAATGGTTTCCTGCCAAAAACCCTAAAAAAGTGTTCTCCAACCTCGTGAATTGAAAACACTGGATTTGTTATAGAATAACTTCTAATTAGCTATTATTTCACAGAGGAAATAAGATAATCGATAAAAGAAAAAAAGACGTGAAAAGGAGACAATAAAAGAAGCCCCTTCCTTTCCCACATGTGCTAAACTTAGAGCCAAAGCCTCACCCTGCCGCTTTCCGCTTCATTAGAGCTGTTTAAACAAAACAAGTTTAAAATAGGGTTTCTATCTGAAACAGCACATGCAGTTAAAAGGCCAATGTGGAAAATAAATCCTTGTGATTATAGTTGAACAGGAAGCAGCACTTGCTCTGCCTTTCAGCCCCATTGAACAAGACGTCAGCAGCTCTATGGAGGTAGTTTAGTCTTTTTTACAAATTCAAAATTAAATATGCGAGCACTCAAAAATTAAGGTTCACTGAGAAATGTCCTCATTTTTTAAAAAGAAAGGCATATTCCTTGTTATTTAATACAACATTCAATTGATCAGAAATGTTAGAAATCATGGTAAATGGGCTCATCAATACAAAATCATGATTGTCTTTTTAATTGTATAACTTTGTAGACTACTTTTCCCAAACCATCACTCTAGTGCTCCACTGGCACCTCGTATTACTTAATGCAAGTAGTTTACAGGTGTTGTGTCGTGTCTTTCTACAGATGTAGAAAGGTCAGCTACTCAAGAGACCTTCCCCAAATCTCCCTCATCTTCATCTTCGTCAACGAGGCTCTGTCGGTGATCCTGCGCTCAGTCCACTCAGCTGTCAATCACACACTTGCTCAAGGAGGTCATCCTGGTGGACGACAACAGCGATGACGGTCAGTATAGATTAAATATTTTCTTCAGCTAATACCAAATAAGAAGAGTGGCTTTTTCGCCCTCTGATTAGAAGATGGTTTATAGTGAGTGAAACACAGAATTTCCATCTAAAATCCACTGAGTCATCAGCAGGATTTCTACTGAAAGCAACAAAATACACATCAAATTGTCATTCAGCATCCCAGAAATAATTATCTTATACAATAAGTGTCATGTAACCTGAATATAATTATATAATTAAGTTTTATATTATTATAAAACTGAAACTAGTGAATAACCTTTGCACTGTCCTCTTCCTGCTGTGACAAAACAAATTTCCCACGTGTGGGACTAATAAAGGTTATCTTATCTTATCTTATCTTATCTTATCTTATCTTAAAAAGGTGGCGCGGTCGTTGATGCTCAGGAAGCAGTAGACCCCCGTTGGTGTTGTTTAGAGTGAGTTGGAGCTTAAAACAGCACCGCAGGGAGCTGAGTGAGAACTTTTATGTCATCTCTCTATTTGCATGTGTGCTTCTGTATTTCTTTATTTATCAACTGTGTTGTTGTGGTGATGAATTTGTATGTTTTTTATGTTTGTTTTCAGCTTTTGATAGTGTAGCAGTGACAATAGTTGGCATACATTAGTGGTTATTTAGGATAGGATGAGCTAATAAGCCATCATGTCTTTGTATTTTGCTAGGAAAATGGGAAATAGATGCAGCAGTTTACTGAAACTTGCAAACATAAGATGCCAGATGCATCTCTCAGGTTGTGTGTCAGTTTTGTGTTATTTCTTAAGGACACAACTTTCAAATTCTGTTCGTCTGCTGTAGATGTTTTTATTTAAGCTGCCAGTTCTTTTGTCCTCTACTTGTTTAGTTTCTTGACATATGTCAAGTTTTTGGCTAATAGCTCTTTGGTAATCACCTTGCTGGTGTGTTATCGTTGTCATTTTTTGTGCAGGAAACAAATTGTGTATTTGTGACAAGCTGCTGGTAATGTGCCAGTAACGAATTTGTCCCTTGAGTTAGGTGCCTTTATTATGTGTGAATGATTCATAGGAACAAACAAATAAAGGACTGCACTGAAAATTATAATAAAATGATGTCCAAAGAAAAATTTGAAGGAGCTTCAGAAAGCCTGAAGAACGTGAAATAAATTACAGAATTAAAAGACAGTTCGGTTCCTTGGAAGCAAAATGTAAAGACAAAATGTTCACACATGGCTCTATGCAACTAAATAAGAGCTTTAGGATTGTCTGAAAGTATTTGTTTGGGTTTTTGCTCGTAATTATCTGCTCCACTCTATGTTCACCTGTTCCTTATTACCCGGCTGCTCTAAAGTGATTTCTGCCAATCTTTGTCAGCTCATCTGTGAGCTTGTTTCACTCATGCGCTCTGCAACAGTCCCTCATGTTATTCTCTGCTTCACAGGTTTTTTACTCATTTTCCACCCCTTGGGCTTTGTTCTCCCAATATCAGCTTTATTTAAATAAGCTTTCTTTATGGTGGTTTTGCTGATTTTCTGTATTCATTTGGAAAAGCTTACAAACCTAACACAAATAATTGGGGTATAACCCTCAATCTCATTGGGCCTGTTTGAGTGCACATATGTCAATGAACTTAAAAAGGGCTAGTATGTGCACTTTGCTAAAGAAATGCTTTGATTATATATATATATACAGTGAGTATATTTTCATAGGTACAGTGGGGCAAAAAAGTATTTAGTCAACCACCGATTGTGCAAGTTCCTCCACCTAAAATGATGACAGAGGTCAGTAATTTGCACCAGAGGTACACTTCAACTGTGAGAGACAGAATGTGAAAAAAAAATCCATGAATTCACATGGTTGGATTTGTAAAGAATTTATTCGTAAATCAGGGTGGAAAATAAGTATTTGCTTGGTGTGCAAAAATCAACTGTGGGAGCAATCATCAGAAAATGGAAGACATACAAGACCACTGATAATCTCCCTCGATCTGGGGCTCCACGCAAGATCTCATCCCGTGGGGTCAAAATGATCATGAGAACGGTGAGCAAAGATCCCAGAACCACACGGGGGGACCTGGTGAATGACCTGCAGAGAGCTGGGACCAAAGTAACAAAGGTCACCATCAGTAACACACTACAACGGCAGGGAATCAAATCCCGCAGTGCCAGACGTGTTCCGCTGCTGAAGCCAGTGCATGTCCAGGCCCGTCTGAAGTTTGCCAGAGAGCACATGGATGATACAGCAGAGGATTGGGAGAATGTCATGTGGTCAGATGAAACCAAAGTAGAACTTTTTGGTATAAACTCAACTCGTTGTGTTTGGAGGAAGAAGAATACTGAGTTGCATCCCAAGAACACCATACCTACTGTGAAGCATGGGGGTGGAAACATCATGCTATGGGGCTGTTTTTCTGCCAAGGGGACAGGACGACTGATCCGTGTTAAGGACAGAATGAATGGGGCCATGTATCGTGAGATTTTGAGCCAAAACCTCCTTCCATCAGTGAGAACTTTGAAGATGAAACGAGGCTGGGTCTTCCAACATGACAATGATCCAAAACACACCACCCGGGCAACAAAGGAGTGGCTCCGTAAGAAGCATTTGAAAGTCCTGGAGTGGCCTAGCCAGTCTCCAGACCTCAACCCCATAGAAAATCTGTGGCGGGAGTTGAAAGTCCGTGTTGCTCGGCGACAGCCCCAAAACATCACTGCTCTCGAGAAGATCTGCATGGAGGAATGGGCCAAAATACCAGCTACTGTGTGTGCAAACCTGGTAAAGACCTATAGTAAACGTTTGACCTCTGTTATTGCCAACAAAGGTTATGTTACAAAGTATTGAGTTGTATTTTTGTTATTGACCAAATACTTATTATGTAGTGTGAAGCGCTTTGGGGTCCTTAGGGACTAGAAAAGCGCTATACAAATGCAGGCCATTTACCATTTAGTGCTTAGTGGGTTGCCCTTTGTGTTCTTATCATGTTGTTTCACACAACCAATACTAAGGCTTGATGTGAGGTTTATAAAGGAGTGCAGGCTGCCAGTGAGAGAAGTGAGACAAAAGAGTTGTCATACTGGGAATGGTTGCTTAAGCTCACTCTGCTGTCCTTTCATATTTATCGACATGAATTCCAATTATTGTGATTGCATGAAAATAATTATGCAAGCTAGGCATAATGTGTCAGGCTTTGATTGTTGCTGCCAGAGGGGACTCTGGAACAGCATTTTTCTTTTTTTCCTCCTTTCTTCAGTAAAGAGGGCTGCAATGGATCTGATGTTAGAGAAGCTAAGAAAAAAATACAAGCACTTTCTTTAGCATGTAGGGATTCTTCTTAAACTCGCCAACTTAGCTGCAATGGTGATATATTCTTTTCAGGCTTTATTAGTCCTGACATCAGATCAAATACTGGAAAACTCCAGCTGGCAGACTGTTCAAGGATAGATGTGCAGATTATAAGCTAAACTGCAGATTCAAAGATCAACTAAAGATCAGTCTTTATAAGCATTTCTGACTTGTTTTGTTTGATGTGTTATCTTCATTTTCTGAACTGTAGAGCAACTGAAAGGTCCACTGGAGGAGTATGTGAACAAACGCTATCCCGGCCTGGTGAAGATTGTAAGGAACCAAAAGAGAGAGGGATTGATCAGGGCCAGGATCGAGGGTTGGAAGGTAGCCACTGCTGAGGTGACAGGATTTTTTGATGCCCATGTGGAGTTCACCCCATCATGGTGAGTGGGTCCTATCATCTAGCGGGAAGCACGGTGTTATTAACAGTCAGGAGTGAATTTTTGGTATTTGGAAAAAGGCTTATTTTAGTGTAAATTAAAGTGAAACACAGCATTCAAAAACAAAAATGACATGTACTCAAAATTAAATCTGGAAAAAAACATATCTTTGCCAAATGTATGAACATTGGAATAACTTATAGAGAGATACTCCCATACGGTTTATGACAAAATTTAATCCAAAGTGATTGATGGCCCTAATCATGACCTTTTGACCTCCCCCCTCCCCCCCGGAAGCGAGTAATGACCGTGACGAATTGCATCCGGAGAAGGGGGGGGGGCGGGAACCCCCCGACATCCGGAGAAGGGGGGGCGAACCCCGGAAGCGCGCCATCTGTCGCTAAGCGTGTCGAATTGCATCCTGAGAAGGGAGGGGGGGTAAACCTCCGGAAGCGCGCCATCTGTTGTTGGGAAAAAAAAAGAAAAAAGTTTTTAGAGGGAGGAGAATAAAAGCAGAGAGGAGGAGTTCACAATTTCTAAGCCTCAGACACACAAGATGGATTTCATTCTGCAGCCCAGCAGCTCTCCTGTGTCCGATGAGATCTGCTCTCCCAAAGAAGAAGGCTTTGAATATGCCATATTCAATTACAGCATATTTACTAAGGAAGGCCTCGATCCGGACCTTATGACACTTCCGGAAATACTCCGGAATTGTCTAGTCATTTTCAGACCTGATGCGTCATGTTCCATATACATGAGGGGAGGGGTTTGGTTCCTGAAGCACAGCGGTGATGCAGCAGCTGATTTTGTGCTGTATAGAGAGACAGAGCGGCAGCTAGTTTTCCGCAAACTCATAGTCTGAATTCTGTTTCAATATTATGACGATTTTCTCTGTATTTCTTAATGGGAATAAAGAGTGACTTCCTGTAGAGATTTCAATAGTATTTTATTTTCCTATAATACAGACGCAGTAAAAAAAACCTTTAAGATGATCTGCCTAGCAACAAATTGCATTTTTAGGCTACACCATAGCTTGTGATGAAAAGAAGAACTTTCTATCCGCTTGTAACCTACAGGCTGCCTACCCCGTATGTGTAAAAATGAATAAATATCCCTTAGTGAATACTTTTCTTTGAATACTACTTTTCCTTTTGAGAATCCCTTTTACAAGGGACTGAAAAAACAAACCATAATTGCCGTGACAGGCGATCTTGTTTCACACACACACACACACACACACACACACACACACACACACACACACACACACACACACCGCGGGTCAAGGAGGAGTGAGATATCAGATATCAGTTTTTTCTCAATGCTTATAACCTATAACGCGCCCCCCAAAACAATATTATTATTATTAAAACATCTATAAGGTAGGTTTTGCGCAGCCTGCTCCTTGTCAGACCAAAGTTTTTTTCTTCATTACTTTTAGCTACTTTTACACTGGGTTTTCTCAATAGACAGAAAATGAAAATGAGGAGTCAACAGCCGATATTATCATTGCTTGTAACCCGGTAAATAATTTCGTACATCTCCCCATAAAATAAGCCTTAGTGGAAAAAAGCTCATATTCGAATAAGTTTATTCCCCTCTGTGGGAAAGAGTTTTTTTCTCAGAGTCAACCATGAGGCGAGTTTTGTCAACAGCAATTGTCCATTTGGTAAAACAAATATCCGCCTCTAAGTCGTATTTTACCGTTGCAGAATGTGGAAAACAGACAGCCCTCACAGGAGGCACCCAGGGGCCCACCTCACACACCATAGTTAAAATATTTAAATTTCAACTAAATTTGTAGTAATGATCGGATTTCCTCACTTATCTACACCACACTCCTTGATTTCTTATCGTTTCTTATCGTTCCTCTGTCCCTTAATAGAAACTATCCTCCCTTTCAGTTGTCTTTTGCACTTCCATATCGCAAAGCAGTTACTGTAGGTTATTTTCTGCTTATGCATTAATGTAATTAATTAACTTATTTATCCTTAAGTACGGTAATGACTTGAGTTCTAATGCTTTTTGTCTCTTGAGTTAGCCGTCAATGTGGGATTTTTTTACCCTTTTGTTCAGTTAAAGCTGCCTTTCATTCTTCAACGCAGCTTAAACTCTAATAGGTAAGCTTTCTTGTAATTTCTTAGTTCTGCAGGCTTCTTGAAAGACATCCGAGACTCTTCTTTGGATGCTGGATGCCTTTTGTTTTGTTTTCTGTCAAGATGATCCCACACTGCTTCGATTATCTTGAGGTTCGAACCCTGGAGAGATCAATCCATGACTGATGCGTTGTTTCATCCAGGCATACTTTGACTACAATGGCAGTATGTTTGCGATCATTGTCGTACTGAAAGTTGCTGCCAATCAGACATTACTTGGTATTACATGGTCGATCAAAATCTGGTGGAACTTTTCTACATTCATAATTTGATTAATTTGGATAAGAGCTCCAACAACACTGGCTGAAATCCAGCCTCAAAGCACGGTAGAGTATCCACGCTGTGTTAAAGACGGCTATAGACATTCACTGTTGTATCTCTCTTCGGACCTCTTCCATGCATATTTCAAATTTGGATTCATTACTCCATAAGACATATTACAGCTGATTTCTTTTTCCAGTCAATTTCTTGTGTAATTTGGCACACCTCAGCCTTATTTTTCTCTGTTCTCCTTCCTTAAGAATGGCTTATTAACAGCCACCCTTCCAACTCAGATAACTTTTGATGAAATGTTTACAGCACTTGAGTTACTCGCCACGGCCATCCTAAATGCTAAGAACACTAAACTTTAATTCTAAATTACGTTAACCAGAAAAAACAAGCCAAAGTCGAGATGTTGCTGAGCTGACCTGTGCTATGCTATGCCTTCTAAAGCACGTATAATGTAAACAGAACTGGTCTTTGCACAGAAGCCTGTGGAGCTTCATAATTAACCTCAGTGTGTGAAGAGCACTCTCCATTTAATAATAGCTGTAATAAAATGTTATGGCCGACGGTGTTAAACGCTGCACTTGGGTCTAGCAGGGAAGATTTCAACTTTTCAATACGAATGAAGGCTGAAAACTGATTAGATTAATGTCTGATGATCTTTTCTGTGCTTCTTCAAGTTTGTAACACCAAACATATTAAAGGATGATGTAAGGCTCACAGGAAGAGTTTAATTAGACACACATTTACTATTTTCTTTATACTCTTTCTTTCTTGACATGTTTAATATGATTACTATCAGAGGAGAAAATGACCCTTGTGTAGTTTAAAAAAGTTTTATTTAATCAAACTGTAATGTTGTTGAACTCTGACGGATGTGTCTTTTAATCTTGTCAACAAATCCTTAATCATCTAAATCTGCCATTTATCATCTAGTAAAATGTTCCCTCTGCTTCTGCTGCACATCTCCCCGGACACTCTCCGCTTCACCTGTCCTGTGCAGGTGGTCCAACCCCTGCCTGCCTCCTTAAACTGGGGTGTTTAAATCTCTTTACCTCTGTTGTGAACTTCACACAAAGTTTGTGGTAACAAAATCAAACTGACGAGGATCTCGTTTGAAAAACACACACTCACGAGACAAAATAAAAACAGACTGCTCAAAGCAAAAGCAGAGCCCTCACAGCTGGTAGTACAAAACACAGCGACAACATGCGTATTAGATACCCTCAGTGCCAGAAGCATAAATATGAAAAAATGTGATCACCAAGAGTATCCTAACAACGGCGTTGAGGTGGGTGTTACAGTAAAAAAAAAAAGTAGCCAAATTTTCATCTGAAAATGTTGAATTTTAGTAAAAACAATGCTCTGTAGTTTGATACTGTCGTTACAGACTAAGCAGATGTTTAAAGCCTTCGGACGCTCATTTGAAACGCACTCATTCTCCTTATCAGCTGGAAACATTAAAGCCGTAAAATGACTTTTTCAAACGGATAAAAACTATTGAACAACAGCAATGTTGAGCCTGTTCCAAAATTTGGATGTACATGTGTTGAAGGTGTGGGTCTTGTTGAATTATTAAACATACATTCTTTAATTTTTCGAGCCACAAAAACAACAACTTTTAATTTTCTTCTGCTTGAGTATCGGCCTCGGGTAGCTCTACTTATCATTGCTCAGTCAGTTGTCTGTTTGTGCTACTTTTTTAAGGAGCAGCGTATTATTGGTAAGGGTGACTTTATGTGTTTAGCTACTTAAGTGGAAGTACTGTGGATAGTTTTACCTTACATACATAGATCTACCAATACAGCTTCTGAGGTAACTGTTTACAAAATGTTATAATCTATTCAAAGGTTCTTTGCAATTTTACATTGATAAACATTATCCTTAACACATTTGGCCCACATAAAGTACTATGGCCATCACACTGTCATTTAGAATTGTTTAAATAACTCCTGTCTTAAGTCCTTCCATCAAAAAAAAAAAAAAAAAAAAAAAAAAACATGGTTCACTTTTACATCACAAAATGTTAGAAATATAAGTCGTTCATAACAAACTGAAAGGTTGGGAGTTTAAAAATCCAAACCGATGGAAGAATCAGAATCAGAATACTTTATTGATCCCTGGGGGAAATTATTTTTTGTTACAGTGCTCCATTATAAACCAACATTAAGACAAGACAGACAATACACTAACTAAGAATAGTACAATATATACATATATATACATACATACATACATACATACATAAGTCACTCATAAATAAATAGCTGGAAAAGAAACATGTGTAGCTGTAGCAGCAAACAGTGTGTTAAGTGGATGCGTTGTACAGGGAGATGGCCACAGGCAGGAAAGATTTCCTGTGTCGTTCAGTGGTGCTTTTCGGTAATCTCAGTCTCTCACTGAACGTGCTCCTGTGACTGACCAGCATGTCATGGAGTGGGTGGGAGGTGTTATCCAACATTGTCTTTATCTTGGACAGCATCCGCCTCTCCGACACCACCTTGAGGGTGTCCAGCTCCATCCCCACAACATTGCTGGCCTTACGGATTAGTTTATCGAGTCTGTTGGCATCTGCGACCCTCAGCCTGCTCCCCCAGCATGCAACAGCATAGAGGATCGCACTGGCCACAACAGACTCATAGAAAACTCATAGAAAATAGGAAGCAGAAGTAGAAGACTATAACGTCTCAGAGCACACGGTGTCTATTATTGTGTAGACATGTATAAATAAGAGCTTAATAAAGATGCTTAATTTCTTAAGAAATAAACAGGTGGAGTGATCTTTATCAAAAGTGGATGTTGCATCTGTGGCTAAACCACTGTACCCAAAAAAACTTTAAAAATCTACTGTGTGTGAGGCTGTGTAAGTAAAGCTTGCCCTTCACACCCGCGTGTAATAAACCATTTGTTGGGGGGTTGTGGATTTGGCACCTCAGCATTGTGAAAGTGGGGAAACATGTTTCTGGCTGTGCATAAGATTTCTGCTTACAAATTAGAATCTCAGTTCTAAATGAAATTCAGATGTTTTTTTAAGTATGGCTAATGTATTATTTGACTTCTAAGACACACACACACACACACACACACACACACACACACACACACACACACAAGAACAACACAGAGAAGAAGAAGAGGGGGTCGTTTTACTACGCATCATAAAAACGCAATCATTCATAACATGGACAGTGAGAAGTAAAACTCGTCGTCTTACCACATGTTATATTCTGTAAACTTAAAATAATCCGCAGAAATTAGAGTTTAGTGTTTTAATTCATCTATTAAAAAACACGAGTCAACATTACTGAAGTGACGCTTTAACGATGCGTCTTATCATCGTGTTTATGATGATAAAACATGTTCTCTCGTTAGTAGATGTCTGCGCTGTCACTTGTCACGAAAATGTTCAGAGCCAGGGTTCCTCTTTAATTACCATTGATCGTTAATAGGGTCACAAAAGATTTGTCGCATTATCCCCATAAACAAAATGCTTTTATAGAAATCATTGTGATACAAATATTTAGATTCTTGATTCACAATGTGCACGAACTCAAAATCTTTAGAGGTTCATATTTATAAAGTATCGCAAATAATACATTTATACCATTGTATGAGCTACACTTCTTGTAAAAACTGATTGAAAAAAGCTCCTGTCGTGACCTTCCTTCTGTGAGGACACACACACACACACACACACACACACACACACACACACACACACACACACACACAGAGAGAGAGGGAGAGGGGGGGGGGGAGATCATTAGGATTGGAGGCGTTTTTTGGATTTTCACTTATTGTCGGCTTTACAGTCACATAAAATTCATTCCAATTTTTTGCCTTTGCTTCAATTAAGGTGTTTCTTTAAATCTACAGCAGCTCCCTTTTCAAAAGGTTTACTGACAACTGACAACGATCAATAGCAGCATACGTGGGGGGAAGAGTATGAGTCTTACGGTGACAGCGGGGCCGTGGGAGCCGGAGGGAGGGGTGAGGGTCCGCGCTAAATTTGCAAAGTTACTGATTTAAAAATTATATTTTTGAATTTTTAATTGCATGACAAACATACGATAGACTCTTGAGCATATTTATATAGCTAAATACACAACGGTATAACCGTGCTAAATAAAAGAGGTCCAAGTACCAAAGCACTCTAATGCAAGCCTCTAAACTGCATGTTGATAAGTACGTGAAGCGTACCTCTACAGCTGAAAACAGATTGTATCCATACTTTGAGGATCTGCTGAATTGTTTTTTTTTTTTGATGAACTGCAGATGATGATGAATTCCTCTTTATTGTAGAAACAGTCCCTAAGCTGTTGTTGCTCATACTTACCGAGTTCCCTAGCTACTTCCTTACTATGTCAGTAAACCTTTTGAAAAGGGAGCTGCTGTAGATTTAAAGAAACACCTTAATTGAAGCAAAGGCAAAAAATTGGAATGAATTTTATGTGACTGTAAAGCCGACAATAAGTGAAAATCCAATCACAGAAGGAAGGTCACGACAGTATCAGTAAATATGAACCTCTAAAGATTTTGAGTTCGTGCACATTGTGAATCAAGAATCTAAATATTTGTATCACAATGATTTCTATAAAAGCATTTTGTTTATGGGGATAATGCGACAAATCTTTTGTGACCCTATTAACGATCAATGGTAATTAAAGAGGAACCCTGGCTCTGAACATTTTCGTGACAAGTGACAGCGCAGACATCTACTAACGAGAGAACATGTTTTATCATCATAAACACGATGATAAGACGCATCGTTAAAGCGTCACTTCAGTAATGTTGACTCGTGTTTTTTAATAGATGAATTAAAACACTAAACTCTAATTTCTGCGGATTATTTTAAGTTTACAGAATATAACATGTGGTAAGACGACGAGTTTTACTTCTCACTGTCCATGTTATGAATGATTGCGTTTTTATGATGCGTAGTAAAACGACCCCCTCTTGTTCTTCTCTGTGTTGTTCTTGTGTGTGTGTGTGTGTGTGTGTGTGTGTGTGTGTGTGTGTGTGTGTGTCTTAGAAGTCAAATAATACATTAGCCATACTTAAAAAAAACATCTGAATTTCATTTAGAACTGAGATTCTAAGTTGTAAGCAGAAATCTTATGCACAGCCAGAAACATGTTTCCCCACTTTCACAATGCTGAGGTGCCAAATCCACAACCCCTCAACAAATGGTTTATTACACGCGGGTGTGAAGGGCAAGCTTTACTTACACAGCCTCACACACAGTAGATTTTTAAAGTTTTTTTGGGTACAGTGGTTTAGCCACAGATGCAACATCCACTTTTGATAAAGATCACTCCACCTGTTTATTTCTTAAGAAATTAAGCATCTTTATTAAGCTCTTATTTATACATGTCTACACAATAATAGACACCGTGTGCTCTGAGACGTTATAGTCTTCTACTTCTGCTTCCTATTTTCTATGAGTTTTCTATGAGTCTGTTGTGGCCAGTGCGATCCTCTATGCTGTTGCATGCTGGGGGAGCAGGCTGAGGGTCGCAGATGCCAACAGACTCGATAAACTGATCCGTAAGGCCAGCAATGTTGTGGGGATGGAGCTGGACACCCTCAAGGTGGTGTCGGAGAGGCGGATGCTGTCCAAGATAAAGACAATGTTGGATAACACCTCCCACCCACTCCATGACATGCTGGTCAGTCACAGGAGCACGTTCAGTGAGAGACTGAGATTACCGAAAAGCACCACTGAACGACACAGGAAATCTTTCCTGCCTGTGGCCATCTCCCTGTACAACGCATCCACTTAACACACTGTTTGCTGCTACAGCTACACATGTTTCTTTTCCAGCTATTTATTTATGAGTGACTTATGTATGTATGTATGTATGTATGTATATATATGTATATATTGTACTATTCTTAGTTAGTGTATTGTCTGTCTTGTCTTAATGTTGGTTTATAATGGAGCACTGTAACAAAAAATAATTTCCCCCAGGGATCAATAAAGTATTCTGATTCTGATTCTTCCATCGGTTTGGATTTTTAAACTCCCAACCTTTCAGTTTGTTATGAACGACTTATATTTCTAACATTTTGTGATGTAAAAGTGAACCATGTTTTTTTTTTTTTTTTTTTTTTTTTTTGATGGAAGGACTTAAGACAGGAGTTATTTAAACAATTCTAAATGACAGTGTGATGGCCATAGTACTTTATGTGGGCCAAATGTGTTAAGGATAATGTTTATCAATGTAAAATTGCAAAGAACCTTTGAATAGATTATAACATTTTGTAAACAGTTACCTCAGAAGCTGTATTGGTAGATCTATGTATGTAAGGTAAAACTATCCACAGTACTTCCACTTAAGTAGCTAAACACATAAAGTCACCCTTACCAATAATACGCTGCTCCTTAAAAAAGTAGCACAAACAGACAACTGACTGAGCAATGATAAGTAGAGCTACCCGAGGCCGATACTCAAGCAGAAGAAAATTAAAAGTTGTTGTTTTTGTGGCTCGAAAAATTAAAGAATGTATGTTTAATAATTCAACAAGACCCACACCTTCAACACATGTACATCCAAATTTTGGAACAGGCTCAACATTGCTGTTGTTCAATAGTTTTTATCCGTTTGAAAAAGTCATTTTACGGCTTTAATGTTTCCAGCTGATAAGGAGAATGAGTGCGTTTCAAATGAGCGTCCGAAGGCTTTAAACATCTGCTTAGTCTGTAACGACAGTATCAAACTACAGAGCATTGTTTTTACTAAAATTCAACATTTTCAGATGAAAATTTGGCTACTTTTTTTTTTTACTGTAACACCCACCTCAACGCCGTTGTTAGGATACTCTTGGTGATCACATTTTTTCATATTTATGCTTCTGGCACTGAGGGTATCTAATACGCATGTTGTCGCTGTGTTTTGTACTACCAGCTGTGAGGGCTCTGCTTTTGCTTTGAGCAGTCTGTTTTTATTTTGTCTCGTGAGTGTGTGTTTTTCAAACGAGATCCTCGTCAGTTTGATTTTGTTACCACAAACTTTGTGTGAAGTTCACAACAGAGGTAAAGAGATTTAAACACCCCAGTTTAAGGAGGCAGGCAGGGGTTGGACCACCTGCACAGGACAGGTGAAGCGGAGAGTGTCCGGGGAGATGTGCAGCAGAAGCAGAGGGAACATTTTACTAGATGATAAATGGCAGATTTAGATGATTAAGGATTTGTTGACAAGATTAAAAGACACGTCCGTCAGAGTTCAACAACATTACAGTTTGATTAAATAAAACTTTTTTAAACTACACAAGGGTCATTTTCTCCTCTGATAGTAATCATATTAAACATGTCAAGAAAGAAAGAGTATAAAGAAAATAGTAAATGTGTGTCTAATTAAACTCTTCCTGTGAGCCTTACATCATCCTTTAATATGTTTGGTGTTACAAACTTGAAGAAGCACAGAAAAGATCATCAGACATTAATCTAATCAGTTTTCAGCCTTCATTCGTATTGAAAAGTTGAAATCTTCCCTGCTAGACCCAAGTGCAGCGTTTAACACCGTCGGCCATAACATTTTATTACAGCTATTATTAAATGGAGAGTGCTCTTCACACACTGAGGTTAATTATGAAGCTCCACAGGCTTCTGTGCAAAGACCAGTTCTGTTTACATTATACGTGCTTTAGAAGGCATAGCATAGCACAGGTCAGCTCAGCAACATCTCGACTTTGGCTTGTTTTTTCTGGTTAACGTAATTTAGAATTAAAGTTTAGTGTTCTTAGCATTTAGGATGGCCGTGGCGAGTAACTCAAGTGCTGTAAACATTTCATCAAAAGTTATCTGAGTTGGAAGGGTGGCTGTTAATAAGCCATTCTTAAGGAAGGAGAACAGAGAAAAATAAGGCTGAGGTGTGCCAAATTACACAAGAAATTGACTGGAAAAAGAAATCAGCTGTAATATGTCTTATGGAGTAATGAATCCAAATTTGAAATATGCATGGAAGAGGTCCGAAGAGAGATACAACAGTGAATGTCTATAGCCGTCTTTAACACAGCGTGGATACTCTACCGTGCTTTGAGGCTGGATTTCAGCCAGTGTTGTTGGAGCTCTTATCCAAATTAATCAAATTATGAATGTAGAAAAGTTCCACCAGATTTTGATCGACCATGTAATACCAAGTAATGTCTGATTGGCAGCAACTTTCAGTACGACAATGATCGCAAACATACTGCCATTGTAGTCAAAGTATGCCTGGATGAAACAACGCATCAGTCATGGATTGATCTCTCCAGGGTTCGAACCTCAAGATAATCGAAGCAGTGTGGGATCATCTTGACAGAAAACAAAACAAAAGGCATCCAGCATCCAAAGAAGAGTCTCGGATGTCTTTCAAGAAGCCTGCAGAACTAAGAAATTACAAGAAAGCTTACCTATTAGAGTTTAAGCTGCGTTGAAGAATGAAAGGCAGCTTTAACTGAACAAAAGGGTAAAAAAATCCCACATTGACGGCTAACTCAAGAGACAAAAAGCATTAGAACTCAAGTCATTACCGTACTTAAGGATAAATAAGTTAATTAATTACATTAATGCATAAGCAGAAAATAACCTACAGTAACTGCTTTGCGATATGGAAGTGCAAAAGACAACTGAAAGGGAGGATAGTTTCTATTAAGGGACAGAGGAACGATAAGAAACGATAAGAAATCAAGGAGTGTGGTGTAGATAAGTGAGGAAATCCGATCATTACTACAAATTTAGTTGAAATTTAAATATTTTAACTATGGTGTGTGAGGTGGGCCCCTGGGTGCCTCCTGTGAGGGCTGTCTGTTTTCCACATTCTGCAACGGTAAAATACGACTTAGAGGCGGATATTTGTTTTACCAAATGGACAATTGCTGTTGACAAAACTCGCCTCATGGTTGACTCTGAGAAAAAAACTCTTTCCCACAGAGGGGAATAAACTTATTTGAATATGAGCTTTTTTCCACTAAGGCTTATTTTATGGGGAGATGTACGAAATTATTTACCGGGTTACAAGCAATGATAATATCGGCTGTTGACTCCTCATTTTCATTTTCTGTCTATTGAGAAAACCCAGTGTAAAAGTAGCTAAAAGTAATGAAGAAAAAAACTTTGGTCTGACAAGGAGCAGGCTGCGCAAAACCTACCTTATAGATGTTTTAATAATAATAATATTGTTTTGGGGGGCGCGTTATAGGTTATAAGCATTGAGAAAAAACTGATATCTGATATCTCACTCCTCCTTGACCCGCGGTGTGTGTGTGTGTGTGTGTGTGTGTGTGTGTGTGTGTGTGTGTGTGTGTGTGTGTGTGTGTGTGTGTGTGAAACAAGATCGCCTGTCACGGCAATTATGGTTTGTTTTTTCAGTCCCTTGTAAAAGGGATTCTCAAAAGGAAAAGTAGTATTCAAAGAAAAGTATTCACTAAGGGATATTTATTCATTTTTACACATACGGGGTAGGCAGCCTGTAGGTTACAAGCGGATAGAAAGTTCTTCTTTTCATCACAAGCTATGGTGTAGCCTAAAAATGCAATTTGTTGCTAGGCAGATCATCTTAAAGGTTTTTTTTACTGCGTCTGTATTATAGGAAAATAAAATACTATTGAAATCTCTACAGGAAGTCACTCTTTATTCCCATTAAGAAATACAGAGAAAATCGTCATAATATTGAAACAGAATTCAGACTATGAGTTTGCGGAAAACTAGCTGCCGCTCTGTCTCTCTATACAGCACAAAATCAGCTGCTGCATCACCGCTGTGCTTCAGGAACCAAACCCCTCCCCTCATGTATATGGAACATGACGCATCAGGTCTGAAAATGACTAGACAATTCCGGAGTATTTCCGGAAGTGTCATAAGGTCCGGATCGAGGCCTTCCTTAGTAAATATGCTGTATTTGAATATGGCATATTCAAAGCCTTCTTCTTTGGGAGAGCAGATCTCATCGGACACAGGAGAGCTGCTGGGCTGCAGAATGAAATCCATCTTGTGTGTCTGAGGCTTAGAAATTGTGAACTCCTCCTCTCTGCTTTTATTCTCCTCCCTCTAAAAACTTTTTTCTTTTTTTTTCCCAACAACAGATGGCGCGCTTCCGGAGGTTTACCCCCCCTCCCTTCTCAGGATGCAATTCGACACGCTTAGCGACAGATGGCGCGCTTCCGGGGTTCGCCCCCCCTTCTCCGGATGTCGGGGGGTTCCCGCCCCCCCCTTCTCCGGATGCAATTCGTCACGGTCATTACTCGCTTCCGGGGGGGAGGGGCGAGGTCAAAAGGTCATGATTAGGGCCATCAATCACTTCGGATTAAATTTTGTCATAAACCGTATGGGAGTATCTCTCTACTTATTCATGATAACAACAATGACAATAATAGAGCTTTGGGTATCAGTGTTAAAAGAGTGCTACAAAGTGCAAAGAAACCATGGAAAGAGAAGACAAAGGATAGCTGAAGCTGCATAAAAGGAAGAGCCAAGCTATTTCACGCCTGAGAAGTTTTAAAATGAGACACTTGAGGCTGTGGGATCAGGTTGAACGGATTTTATTTAAAAAAAAACATCACAAGCACACATAAAACACACACCAAAACAGGACCCCTCTTGGAGAACTTGTCGTAAAAGTAAATTTTTAGTAACCATAAAAAATGAAGGTTTTGTACTAATTCAAAAAAGCTGAGCGCTTGGTGGTGAACTGAATCAAAGGCTAAATACTGTCAAGAAATTAGCATGCAATGAGGGACCTTATTAACCCCGCTAAGACAACTGCCACATCCTGTTGATGTCTTTTTGTGGATCTCATTTTCGAGCTCAGTGCATAACTTAAGGTATACCGTGCAGTTCTCTCACTGCCCCCTGCAGAGCTCAACTCGGCTGAATCAAACAGAATTAGTGATAAAACTGGGACGACACAAGGAACTTTCTATTTGACTGAAGTGGATGAAAAAAGTGGTGCTCTTAAAAGATGTTATAAACTTTGTTTCTGCACAAAGTAAAGTCAACTAAATGTGTGAGTGTGTGTGTGTTTGCACTTTTTTCAGGTCAGAACCAGTTCTAGCTAGAATAAAAGAAAACCACAAGAGGATTATCTTGCCGTCAATCGACAACATCAAGCACGATACCTTTGAGGTGGAGCGCTATGAGAACTCTGGCCATGGCTACAACTGGGAACTGTGGTGCATGTACATTAATCCACCCAAAGAGTGGTGGGAGGAGGGAGACATGTCTGCACCAATAAGGTATGCCAGCTTCTCCCATTTAAACGTGAACACAGATCTCACACTTCTGAGATGTATTTTTTTCCACTTCTTTAAGATTTTCAATAAAACTGCCACCAAGTTCTTTTTTTAGTTTTGGGGAAGATTAGGGGAAAACAAGAAAAAAAGCTCCTGATGGGAAACCAGACTTCATTAAAGCAATAAAAAAATTACAGCCTAAATTAGAGAGTGGTGAAAATAGGATTTTAATTATCTGATTATCACCCATATATTTGTGTTAAATTGGATTTCCTTCCATTCTTTAATTAAAAATAAGAATAAATTGCATGAGTATGCACAAAAATGTTTAGATTTACCCTCCACATAATAGGCTGAAATATAAAGTGTGAAACTTTGCATAGTGGAGATTTGGGTTGTAGAAAAGTACTCCAAAATAAACATCAGATAAAGCCACAAAAAAACACATTCTGGTGTTTGCAAACGCTCAGTGTCACATGATAGTGTGTTTTCCTGGCTGCAGGACGCCTGCCATGATTGGATGCTCCTTTGTGGCCAATCGGGACTACTTTGGAGAACTCGGTCTACTCGACTCAGGCATGGACGTCTACGGAGGGGAGAACATCGAACTAGGCATCAGGGTTTGTGTGTCACCCAGTTTCCTCTTGTTCCTGCTCCCTCTTTACCCCTGTAGGTTTTAAGTGGAGCAGTGGCCACCGTAGCGTGGCACCACTGATGAGGCCCCATTAAGAGTCCTGGAGGACCAGTCCTGTGTGAGCAGCTCACAGCAGGGCAATGGAGATAAATAGGTCACGTAGAGCAGAGCAGGAAGGTTGGAGTTTGTTTCTGTACATTTTGAGAGATTGGAGAGTCTTTTGTTTTTCTGCAAGGTTATTAGATTTTTCCTGAAAAAATAACGTCAAACATTTTCACAACCCGAGTGTGTTGGCTTTTATCCAGCAAGCTAAACAATCAAATATTTTTAGAAAGACAAAAACGGTTGCCTTGTCTTTGAGTTGACTTGGTCATAACTTGAATCTGAAATGGAAAGTTCTTATATCTTGTCATCAAAAATATCAAGATTCCCCCCAAAATTAAGTCTAGATAAGTAAACGTGTACAGATGCAATAAAACAGCTAAAATTCAGCTTCAACGCACCTATAAATATATTACAACTGCTGGAGATGAAGTATTAGCAAAGACATGAATCTAGCCCACAATGTCACATCTCAAGAACCACATTTCTTTCTGTTCCTCTTTTACTACAAAGCAGTGGGACACATATCCAGAGTTGCCCTGCGACAACAACATTTCTACATTTCACTACAACCCTTACAAGAGGATTGTTTGGATGTGTCCAGGGAGAAGGCCCTCATTCAGAGAAACTCTTTCATAACAAGCACTTGAATCAATGACTGTTTGGGTTTTAACAGGATTCTTGGGATAATGAATGTTAAGCGGTAGATATCAGCACCTCTATGGGGCAATTTTGCATGGTTGTTGTCCAACATCTTTTACATGAAATCATAGTACTGCTTATTTATCTTAGAGTGTGGCAGAGAGCAGTAAAATGTTTTTTTTTGGCATACCCTCTGTTGGTTAGCACCCGTGTCCTTGGGTAACAGAAACACATAGGTTATCTTTAAAACCTATGTGCCCATTTTCTGTTTGTAGTGCTCCTTATCTGTGGATGGAACATGTTTCATATTGTTCCCAGTGTGAAGAAAGACTGACGGACCTACTTTTTATCCAGTAGGAATGTTTGTCAGGAGTGAAATAGGTTGCATCTGTGCAATTGTTTGGCGACCTGTCAGTTTGAAGTTTCTGTTACGCTCACATCACTTTGACGTGGGTTCAGATAGCTTGGATATCCATGTCTTCATTATGTTCACAGCAGAAGGCTCGTGGGTTGGACACACTCAGCAGATACTTTATTAGATACACCTTGTCAGTATTAGGTTGGACACTCTTTTGCCTTCAGAGCTGTTTTAATTCTTCATGGCATAGATTCAACAAAGTACTGGAAACATTCCTCAAAGATTGATCGTGGCATGATGGCCTCATGCAGTTGATGCAGATTTGTCAGCTGTGCATTCACGATGGGAATCTCCCATTGCGTCATATACCAAAGGTGATCTATCTGATTGAGATCCCCTGACTGTGGAGACTTTCCTGTTAGCTCACAAGAGTAGCACCTGATATGGTCCTCTGCTGCTCTAGCCCAAATTCTTCAAGGTTCACGGTTCAAAGTAATGCAAAAGTGGTTTTTAAGAAGAAGTTATCTGTTTTACTGTTGCCTTCTTGTCAGCTCAAAGCAGTCTCTGGTCGGGTCTGGTATCAACAAGATATTTTCACCCAGAGAACTGTCTCTCATTGGATATTTCCTCTTTTTTGGACCATCCCTTGGGATAACCCTAGAGATGGTAATACAGAAATATCCTAGTAGATCAGGAGTTTCCAAAATACTCAGACCAGTCCTTCTGTCAACAACAACCATGCCTAACGTGTCTTAAATCTTCTTTCTTTTCCATTTTGATGCTCAGTTCTTCTGTGAGTACCCTGCCGAGATCCACTTTCTGGGTAAATTATTCATTATGAGAGCAGTTAATCTCCTTTTGAAGCTTGTGGATGTGCACAACAATTCTACCTAACAGTGAGAGGTCAATTCAGGGTCCAGTGGTTTGATCTCACTCACAGTCCTGCATGAATGAATTCACAGCACCATGTCCTGTTCTCATCTGTTCTTCAAGGGGTTTTCCTCTGAAGCCTCTGTGTTTGTTTAAGGGCTGTGTTTTTCTGTGGCTGGGATAGTTCCTAATTGGTCAGTTGCTGGCTTTGCACATTTGTTCTCCAAACCTGCAGAGGATACCTCAGTCTTGACCTGCTGATTTTGATGGCTATCATTGTGAATGAAGTAAGGATTACAGCTAGGTCATTGGATTCCACCACTGATCAACTTAGAGATTGTAGCTACATGATGCCCTTATTTGGGCATGTCCATTTTTCCTGAGGTTGTGTAGAAGCTTTTGGAAAAAGGGATGAGTACCACTGGCTGTTTCCAGAGAGGATCCTGGGAGGAAGTTATCTTGTTCAGCTTCCTATTTCTTCAATAGCAAGTCTGCTAGGTCAAAAAGCTCTTTTTTAAAGTTTTGCATTAAGAGCTGTTTCAGTAGCTCTAGATGCACCATAACATTGTTCTAGCCATTCTGATATCATTTTCAGCTCAGCTGCTGGGTGGTTTGTATGAGGAGATAATTGATTCAACCTTCATGCTCTGAGGTTTCTTTTCTAAACCACTTCACAAGCAGGTGAAGCTCTTCTGCTGCAGTTAATTCTTAAACCTTTAGCACCAAAAATGAATGATGTCCAGTAGTTCTCCACTTTATCATTATACTTTCTTTGACCTCTGTTAATGAGAAGCAACAAAAGGAACGAATCTTGGTCAGGAAGAAGAAATACTCTTGTACACATTTAAGGCTATTCATCATCTCTCTCCTCCATATCTCTCTGATCTGGTTCAGATCACTGCCCCATCTCGATGTCTTAGATCTTCTTCTTCCCTTTCTCTCTCCGTCCCTTCCCCCCGTCTTGCCACCATGGGGAGCAGGGCTTTCAGCTGCTCTGCTCCACGACTCTGGAATTCCCTACCTCCTGATTTAAGAAATATCTCTTCCATCTCTCTCTTTAAGTCCCAACTCAAAACTCACTTGTTGTCTTATGCTTTTATGATTGTGTAAACTGCTTGCTTTTATGCTTCTTTTTTTATTCTGTTGTTGTGTAGCTCTTGGGGCTATGCTAGCATTCATGTCTTATTGTTCTGGCCCGCTGTCCTACATCAAAGCTGGGAAATAGCATGGTGAACTGTAGAAGATGTTTTGGCCACATCTTCAAGCATGACTTGTGCTTCTGACCGTCTCTTCTTGTTGATCTTTAATGACATGCCTGGAATCATCATGGTGTATTCGCTGACTGGGAGAGTGCTCTGGATGATACGTTGTCACAGCAAACAATATAAGTAAAAAAACATGCATTTATGTATGTATACTCACAGTTGGAGCTTAAAAGTTAACCCAGTGCTGAAGTGCCGAAAACCTCAGCTCCTCTTGATGCCCCTTAAGGTTGGCTAGAAAAAAATGAATAAAAGCAACAATTAGATATTTTTTATATAACAGAAAACAAGAAGAAAAACCGAGAAGGACTTCTAAATGTACAGATTTAGCTTTCATTAGTTCCAGCACAAAGAAAACACGTCCTTCCAGGTGCTCTATGCTCCAGCTGTTAGCTGTAATTGACTTTATAAATCAGGACATCGCGGCGACTGTGCATCTGCCTATTTATATTTCCTGCTGCCCAGCAGCCAGCAGTATATTATTGTGAGCTTTAATTCATACTCCTACTACCCACAGGTGTGGCTGTGTGGAGGCAGTATGGAGGTGCTGCCTTGCTCCAGAGTGGCTCATATTGCACGAATGAAGAAACCTTACCACAGTAACATAGCTTTCCACACACGCCTTAATGCCCTGCGTGTGGCAGAGGTCTGGATGGATGAGTACAAGTCCAATGTCTACCTGGCCTGGAACATCCCCATGGAGGTGAGAACGGCATTTTTCTGCACCAAGACCTCTCTTAGAGAGGATGCTGTCAGTCATGCTTGTCTGTTTGTGACTATCAGATGTCCATGTTCAGAGCCAAACAGTTTTTCTTTTGGTTCCACAATTTATGTAGAGACTTTAGGCATAATAACTTCCTTTGCTCTTGCAGAACCACGGTATTGATTACGGAGACATATCACAGAGGGTTGCACTGAGGAAGAGTCTGCAATGTAAGAGCTTTCACTGGTACCTAGACAACGTTTACCCAGAGATGAGGAGGTACAACGATACGCTGTTCTACGGTGAGGTGAGCCATGAAGGACAAAGACACAGGAAAAAGTAAGTTTGTAGATGTAAGATCTGATGTACAAATTAAACCACTGAAATTAAATAAATGATACTTACACAAAGTCCTAAGAAACTTGTATCTCCTCCACAGACCAAAATATAACAAGAAAGCAGGGACTCAGACAGCATGTACATCCACATCTTCTCAGCTGTTAATAGAAAATAAATGAGATTTAGAACTTTGTCTGATCCACACTGACACATCCTTGTTTTTAGCCTTTATACATTTTTAATCGGTAATTATTTTGGGGAATATTCATATTTTATGAATTAAGTCTGACTCTTTTTTTTTGTGTATTTAAGGTCCGCAATTCTAAAGCAAGCCACCTGTGTATGGATCAGGGTGTGAAGGAGAACCACACAGCCACCCTGCACCCATGCCATGGGTGGGGTCCTCAGGTACAACACTCTTCCTCACCACCATACTAAAGAGTATACTCCATCTTTTTCCAGTTGCTTTGCTTTCTCATGAAAACATACAGTGAGCTTCTCCGGTGATGTGATTTGCAGCTGTGTCTCAATCACAGGCTCAGCTGAAATCCTCCAAGGAGCGAGTTCTGCTGTCAGAATAAAATTGTGTCTTGCACTTTTTGTGTTGAAGCCCTGAGTCAGCCAGTGTCAGCTCTTCATCCCTTCAGCCCTAAGGGCCTCTCTTTTTAGCTCACAGTGGTAAACAGGTGCTTTAGGCAGAAAGTCAAGGCTTCAGTGGTAAAATGCTAAAGGAGCTAAAATTTCAATTCAATTCTGGAAAAATGAGTGCCGCTGATAGGTTTGTAGCTTGAACCCATCCGCTGGAACGTTAAAGGCAATATAATTACACTGCAAAGCAAGACACGAAGTAGGCAAGCTTCATGTTACTCGTGCACGGGAGAGAACCGGACAATCGCCGTTCCTTCGCTTGGCCCCAGTTGCTCTCGTCCGTCCTCCCGTACCACTGTCCTTTTATTGAGGTTACATGAATATGCATAAGTTCGTTAACATATGACGTCTACATACACACAAAGAGTAATAAATTCAAATTCAAATTTTATTTGTCACATACACAGTCATACACAGTACGATATGTAGTGAAATGCTTGGACAACTGCTCGTGACCTAAAGAAAACAAAAAAGGAAAGGCTATGAATAAGGTAGGAAATAAATATGAAAAATTAAAAAGGGGTAAATTTAACTAGGAAGGAATAAAATATAAATTAAGGTTAAAAATGAAATAACTGTACAACACAAATTAGAATGAAGGGTAAATTTAACTGGGAAGAATAAGATAAAATATATAAATTAAAGTTGAAAATAAAATAACTGTACAACAAAATACACCAATACACAGTATAGAACTATATAAGAATGTATGAAGAAATCTAAATATAAATAAATATATACACAATAACAGCAGCTGTACAAGTATTAACCGGAAATGAAGAATATAGTGACCAGTGTTGTGCAAAAACAAAGTCCAGAAAGTCCAGTGTGTGTGTAAGAACTGTATGTGTGGGTCAGTACTGTGTGGTGGTGTGATTGAGAGACCGTATCGCCTGCGGGAAGAAGCTCCTCCTCAGTCTCTCTGTGTTGGTCTTCAGGGAGCGGAATCGCTTTCCTGACCTCAACAGAGAGAACAGTCTGTTGTTGGGATGGCTGAGGTCCTTCACGATCTTCCTGGCCTTGGTCCAGCACCGCCTGCTGTAGATTGAGTGCAGGTCAGGGAGCTCGGAGCGGATGGTGCGCTCAGCTGACCGCACAACCCTCTGTAGAGCTCGTCTGTCCTGCATGGTGCTGTTCCCGAACCAGGTTAAGATGTTTCCCGCCAGGATGCTCTCTATGGTGCACGAGTAAAAGTTCCTGAGCACTTTGGAGGGCAGTTGGAAGTCTCTCAAGCGTCTGAGGTGGTAGAGACGCTGACGGGCCTTTTTCACCACGGTGTTGATGTGACAGGACCATGACAGGTCCTGCGTGATGTGAACTCCGAGGTATTTGAAGCTGTCCACTCTCTCCACTGGGCACTCGTTGATGACGGGGGTCTGGTAGTTCCTCTCCTGCTTAGTGCTGAAGTCCACTATCAGCTCCTTTGTCTTACTGACGTTTAGAAGGAGGTTGTTCCTCTGGCACCAGTTCTCCAGATTCCTAATCTCCTTCAGGTAGGCCGTCTCGTTGTTATCAGAGATCAGGCCCACCACGACGGTGTCGTCAGCAAACTTGATGATGGTGGTGGAGCTGGTAGTGGCCACACAGTCATATGTGTACAAAGAGTACAGCAGGGGGCTCAGAACACACCCCTGGGGGGCTCCAGTGCTGAGAGTGGTGGAGGCTGAGACATGTCCGCCCATCCTTACTGCGTGCGTGTGTGTGTGTGTGTGTGTGTGTGTGTGTGTGTGTGTGTGTGTGTGTGTGTGTGTCTGTGTGTGTGTGTGTGTGTGTGTGGACTGCTGATCAAAGGGTCAAACATCCTTGGTCAGGAAGAGGGTAGCCTCCCCCTCACCCTAGATGGTTCATCCTAGATAACACGGTGAGGAAGTCCTGCAGTTCATCTAAACAAAGACTAGACTAGAACAGACGCAACTACGTTAATCCTACCATAAAACAATAAAACACGGTATGACCTCTCATGCTCCCAAAGTGCTGTCTAATACACACACAGTTTGCAGACTATCAAGGATCAAAACCTCTACCAATCTACAATTAATTACAAAACTCTAAGCATATATAAGTAAATATTTCTAAGCATAAATGACAATCAACAATACAAATCTAACAGCCGCATCACACTTTCTTCACAAGACATGCTTCAGTTGCATTTTTTAAAGTTATCCTTTTGATGGAACAAAAAGTCTTCAGTTTTTATTAGACCACCAGTTTTTCACACTTGCACTTCCACGGAGATAAAAGCGACCCCATGGTGTCTTAGCGTGGGTTCTCTCCAGGTAGTCCGGCTTCCTCCCACAGTCCGATGACATGCACGTTAGGTTAAATGGTGACTGGCTGTAGGTGTGTATGCAAAACAGATAAAGCACATAAGTGCATAAAATAAAGTGCGATATGAATATCTGTGAAAAGATGAATGTAACTTGTAGTGGTCAAAGATACTAGAAAAACATTTTAATAAATACTCTGTTCTTAAGAAGAAGCAGTGACATCTAGGGACCACAAGTGGGATTTTTTAAGATTTTGAGTCCAAACGCTGTTAAATCACCTAACTTTTGTATGATGTACTGCAAACAGGATGCAGTTACTCTGCAAAAAGACCCAAACTGGGCTGACTGGGTGGTTGATGGAAAGCTTTATCTTTATATCTTTTGCAAGGCATTGCAACCACTATTCATGCTTTGTTAGGAACAGAATGCGATATAAACAATTTCCCAATCAGTCTTTATCGTCAGCACACTCAAAGCCTCAGAGCTAGATGCAACCAAAGGAACTGTTTTATCTGCACTGCTAAAGTGGAAATTACTATTAATCTGAACGAAAAAGCTGAAGTGAAAGACACAAAGGTTAGAAAACAGAGCGGGAAGAATCTGACTCACTTCTGCTTTTTCTTTCTGTCAAGTTGAGAAAACTGCAGAATTTGGTGTATATAAAATGTTAGGGCTATATGTGGGTTAGAACTCTGCTGAAACAACACTGTGATTAGCAGTGATGTACAGGAAAATCTTTGTGTTTAGCACTCAGTGAAGAACAAAGACATGTTTTGCCTCTCAGCAGTATTGGGAACAACACCATCCTCTTGTTCAAAGCAGCAAAAAAAAAACCCAACAGCTTGCATAATCAAGGAAAATTCCTGCCAGGTTACCTTCAACTTGTACATCATCACATACTTATTTCATCGTTAGCTAATAAAGAGAAGAGTATTCACTCAGCCAGTTCAGTAACTTTCCGTTTACTGTATGTGTGACGTATCTGTTTTCCTCTTAGTTAGGACGCTACACTAAAGAAGGTCAGCTGTTTCTGGGACCCCTAGGCAGCACTGGTGAGGACACTCGTTGTGTGGTGTACGATCAGATGAGCAACTTTCCTCAGCTCCTCAATTGTGAAAAGGTGACCAACGTGAAACAGAAGACATGGCATTTCTCTCAGGTCAGAAGTGTAAAGAAATCTCTTTTTCAATGATATAACTGAGTGTTTATAAGAGAAACTAAAATTTACTGGCATAGAGTTGAGAGGAAAAGTATCTATATGTCAGATTTTAAAAGGGACCTATTGAGCTCATGTCTGGGTCCATTCTTTTTTCTCTTGGACTCTAATATGAGAGTAGCTTTGCATGAATCTTCATTTCTCTCATACTCAGCATTGCTGCAGCCCCGTAGTTCATGCTTTATCTGACAGAACCGCCTTTATATTCCGAATACCTCCGTTGAAGCCACCTTTCTTTGTGTTAAAACCCTCACAAACAGAAGGTTTTAACACCGGGGCCAGTAGGACTTCACAGATAGATCTGTCTGTTTGTGATGACTATATTAGGATATCATCTCTGCTATTACTGAAATCAAAGCAGTCTGGTTAACGGGGATTATTTGCACATAAATTGAGACTTTGGCTATGATTAATATGAACAATAACTGTTGTAAAATTATATTTATGCTAGAAAATAAGGGGTCCTCTTAAGACAACTAAACCCAGACTGCTTAAAGGGTAACAAGCGACTCAATATACCTTTTACTTTGGCATTGATTCTCTTTTTCTTTTAATGTGAAAAACCTTTTGTAAGTCAATTTTCTGTTGGTCTTTTAGTTCTGTTTGGGTAACCTTTAAAAACTAAAGAGTTACAGCCTGTAGCACGGGAAGAGGAGAGCTTGAACAGTGATGCTGCAGACCTTCTGCCACATCGATTCTTTGTCACACAGCAGGACAAGCAGTGAAGAGTCCTGCAGACGTAGAAGTCTTAGGGAAATAGGGAGACCTTACTTATTTTATATAGATGTAAGGTAAAAAGTTAGTGCCATTTGTTTAAGAAAGAGGTTGCAACAGTTCACATAAGGCCCGGTCTGGTTACATACTGTTCTGTCACCATCACGCATTGTTCACAGACCATCTGTGAAATCTGTTAAAACCAAAGTATTGTATCTCCTTCTGCCTTGCAGAACGAATCGATCATAAATCGGGCTACTGGACGCTGTCTGGAGGTGGTGCCGGCTAATGTTTACTCCGGCCACCTGCTGGTCCTGCAGCCCTGCTCGGGGCAGAGGTGGACCATCAAGAACACTATGAAGCAGTGATCGCCTGGCCAGTTTCATTGGGACCAATTACAAAGGCTATTTCCAAGAGCTGTCACCTGACGTTACCTTGGCCAGTGGACAATCAATGATGCGGGGGCTCCTTAGCTTTTGAAATAAGACTCAAAAATAGATGGCTTTAAGGAGACGAGTGATGAGGTGGTTTGGAAACAATTGATGTTTTTTTGTTTTTGTTAGTTTTTTTTTAAAAACATGGACATTCAACGTGGTGAAAGTTTAGCATGAGGACCATTTCTCTATATGAATTTTACAAACTTTCAATGTGATGTTGCCATAATTCCTGTGTGCCACTTCTTTACAGTGTTTAAGTTTTAGTAGACATTTAATCGACCAAAAGCGTGTTCTTTCTTATGTGAAGGGGAAAAAAAGTTTCCATCTTCCATCAGTCTTTCTGCAATATTTCATTCATTTTGTGCCACGGACCGGCCCTAAATAACTAAAATGTGTTCATAACACACGGGAAAAGACACAGGGGAACTGAGGTAACGATAAAAACAATAAATATGAACGATAAAACGAAGAAAAAAACCCCCGGTAAACCATAAATTGCACACCTGAACCTCAACACTCGCGGCCCGGTACCAAACGACTCACGGACCGGTACCAGTGCATGGCTCGGGGGTTGGGGACCGCTGGTCTATGGTACTTAGAAATTAAGGAATGGCTACTCGTGACAGGAGAAAATTTTACACAGTTTAGCAAAAATGCCTGAAAAGTGATTCTTATGTTTTTCAGAAAATTCAAATCCTTGTAAATATTTATAATTTGAAGAAAAATATGCTAAAAATATTACTTGGTGTACTTTTTTTTTCAAATCACCCCAACAAGGACTCTGGGCTAAATCTCACTTCTATGTTTTATGGATTCTGACTTTTATTGCTATTTTTCCACCAAGCATTCTGTAGCATCAGATGCAATATATCTCGTAGCATGAAGTACTGTAAGCAGTTGGGTACAAAGTTTCTTTGCGCTAAGTTAATTTATTTGGTTAACTGCTGTGTGCCATAACTACTGAAAACCTAGTCAAACATAGGAAGCACTTTTTTGGACAAAGGGTTGGAACATGAACGAGAGAGGAGGATTGAATCAGGAATGCACAAAAGTACCAATAGTGGAAATGCAGGAGGCCTTAAAGGCTGAAATTATTAACGTACTGAGATGTATATGATGTCATATATTAAATTGCATAAGTGTGATCAGCTGGATTTTTGCTCCCAAGATTGTCTTCCAATAAACAACTGGTTTCCTGGGTTGTGCTTTGTTACTGTGTTTTAGGATACATCTGCAGTCTTTAAATTTGTCATACTTTAATTAGTATGCTTATTTTTTTCAGTTTAATTTTATTTTCAAGCTTGTTTGTAATTTTTTGCTGCTAAACTCATGCTTTATTTTGCTTTTCTGGACTATAAATAAGGTAGAGACAGCAAAGATGAGCTACCATGCTGGCCTGCTCTCCTTTTAACTGCTCCATCCATTTTCATGGTTGTGGTCAAAATATTTTCGGCATGCTGTGAGATTAGTCCTCAAAATCATCCCCCAAAATAGACTACTTCAAAAGAGATTTCACCCTCAGCTTCCAGCTGCATGGCATCTGCTGTAACTTACACCAACTCGACTTAAGAGTACTTTCATCACATTTTTTATAAAAGCGCTTCTACACAATATTACCCAGCCACAAATAAAGCAGCCAGGTGGCCGAACATTAAAGGGACTGTTCTATAAATGACAAGTTATGGGTTCAATCCTGAAGCAACCATATGTCCTGTAAATAGTGTCCTTGAATCAGACACTGACCTCCTACTGCTTACTCTCGCTAAACTGCTCTGGATGAAGCATCAGCTTAAATGCTTAAGATGTAAATAAAACAGGAGGAGACTGCTGGGAGCACAAGGGCCTGTTTCTAGCAGAGAGGGGGAGAGAGGAGTGAGGCGGCTCTGAGGGACAGAGCCTGCATGCTAACATAACACTGAATGCTGATCAGACTCTTAACGAAGAGACTGCTCATCGTTCTCTGGCGTGAAATAGGATTACCATATGTTGGTTAAAGTCCTGCTAAATGTAAGCCAGCAGTAAATGCTAACAAGGACAAACTGATCAAATAAACTCACTGCGTTACTTAGATAAGGTTGTATTTATGGGGATGGAAATTTGTATAATTTGTAGATTTTAGCATGTAAAAAAATGGAGCTATTTTTAAAGGATGACAAAAAATCTAGAAAATGAATGTAATTCATTGACATTATTGTATCATAGTTTGCATTGTTCTGACCAGCAGTGTCCTGCAGCTCCCTGTGAGCACTTAATGAAAGAGGTTATGGTTTAATGTCAGAGCAGAGAACTCACAGTTGTCAAATATGATTTTGCTCTAATATGCACCATGTGGCGCTGTATGTTTTCTGTGATTGGAGGGTAGTGTCACTGCAGCTGTCACCCCAGCCTGCTCTCTGCTCTGCCTCGGGAAAAAAGCAGCAGAGATACAGATGTAATTACTTGACAGAACAGCAACACTGTATGAAAATGTGACAATTTCATAAAACCCACTGCAGCAAGGGTAACAGATGATACAACACACAATACTGTGCACAACTCTTTAGGCACAGATGTTGGCAGCGAAGCATGGTGAAGCATCCCGCTGTTTTAGTTTTTGTTGTTTTGGGGGTTTTTTTGCAGAGAGCATGTCAAAACTAGAGACTAGAACTACAATTAGATCTTTTATCATGCAAAATAATCAGATCGCTTAAGTTCATTCTGTAGCGTGACAATGACCCCAAACAGAGCCAGAGTAATAGCTTCAGAACATGTACTGAATGTGCTTTATTAAAGGGTTTTTATCAGACTGTGATTTACGTTTACTTCACCTTATGTGTTCATTGTTGAGTAAAAGCTATTGATACCAATTATTTTTATACTATATCCTCACTTCACAGTGAGAATCAAAATCTGTTTCTTCTTTCTTTTGTACTAAACATGTTCTCACACTCTGGAGCCATTTTGGTAACATCTCCAGGCACTTATTTGTCCAATTATTTTTAAGCTATATCTATATTAACTTTAATTTCAGTGATCATAAAAGTTATATACTAGAATAAAAACAGTTTTAAAGTTTTAGAATAGAATAGGATAAACCTTTAATACTGCACAGATGAGAAATTTGGGTGTTACCCAGCTCTTATGGCAAGGGGAATATAAAATATAAAATTGAAAAATTTATAAATTATAAAATTTGCTGACTTTGCACCAAAATGGCTCCAGAGTGTGAGAACATGTTTAGTACAAAAGAAAGAAGAAACAGATTTTGGTTCTCACTGTGAAGTGAGGATATAGTATAAAAATAATTGGTATCAATAGCTTTTACTTTTACTTTTACTGTTAGCGCCGGTGTCCTTCTATTATAGTGATACTAAACAAGGCAGGAAATTATATTTTTATTCTACAAAATGAAATGAATGTATCTACTCTGCAGAAGTGTTTGTGAATTTCAACAGATCGATTAGCTTGCTGCATTATATGTATGAACTGCATTTTTATCAGTTGCAGTTTCACCATCTCAGTGCCTAATGCTTCCCTCTTGTGGTGTCATGGTGGTTAGAAATAAATATGATATGTTATATGAAGTATATAATAAAAGCAAAGGCTTCACGTAAAGAGGGATTGGGACAGCTTTTAAGCAGGGTGACCTGCAGTATCCCACTGATTAACAGCCTCAACTGACACGTTCATGATGACTTTTGCTTTGTTCCCATTCCTCAGATCGATTTTCCCTTTATAAGGTTTGCTAAACCAGATGCTATATTTATGCTAAAAGTGGCCATAAAGAGTAAGGTCAGAAGGAGGAAAGGTAATACAGCAATGAAGAATAAAGGCAAAGTCAAAGACCGATTCCAGCTTTAAAAGCTATCTATGTATTTTTTTGTACATAGATTTATATGAAAAAGATGATCTGATTTCTAGCAGCAAAGGGCACATGCAAAAAAGCATTGGCAGGATAAATTCAGTTAAAGCAGTTAAATCAGTGCAAAGGTACAGAAAAATACTTATATTAGTTTGGAAATCAACAAGCAAAGAAATCCAGATAGATGTGATTTTTCCCATTCAATAGTACTTTTAATGTTCATAATTAAAAATGCTTTTGATTAATTTTGTCAGTAGGAGTAAAAGTTTGATGATTTTTTTCTCAGTGTTACTGCTCCATTAATAATAAGTGTTTAATAATTAATAATAAGTGAATCCAAGTTTTACCCCAATGTTTCCACCATTCCTCTCACCTAACCCTCATTTCCTCTTCAGGCCTTGCCTTTCAACCACACACACCCTCTACAGCAAATTAACAATATCTGAAAGTCATGTCCTTAAGAAATAAGAGGGGAAAATCGAGTTAAGACCCAACACAGGACCTGAAAGGTGCATCTAGCCCTTCAGCTGATTCATCTACCGTTTGCTGAACCCTTGTCAGAAATTGTTAGAAGAAGAAGAAGCTATTCTTAAGGATGGGAAACTCTTGATTGATGGAATCTTGAATATAGAAAAGTAACAATGGATTTTAATCCACAATGTAATGCCATTGGGAAAGCATGTGATTGGCAAATGCATCATTTTTCAGGATAGCAATGATCCCCAAAATACTGTCAGTACAGTAAAAGCATACCTGGATAGAAAAACATACAATAGAACAGCATCAGTCATGGCTTGGCCTCCCCAGAGCCCAGACCTCAATATTACTGAAGCAGTGTGGGATCATTGTGACACGAGAACGGAACAAAAGGCGGACAACACCCAAAGACGTGCTCTGAATATCCTTCAAGAAGCCTGGAAAACTGTTCCTGTGGAAATGACAAGAAAACTAGAACTGAAGAATAACAGTTACAATGCCAAATATTGACTTTCAAGCTTGTTATATTGTTATAAACTCTATTTTACGTATATTTCCATTTATGTTTGCACATGTTCAATAAAATCATTGCTCCTGAGGCAACGAGGAATGGCTAAAGATTTCTGCCACTACTCCATAACAAACATCAACTAAAAGTGTTTGATAAATGCATTCTATTTGCTTTTTTAAAAATCACAAAGTGAGAGATTTTTTTTCAATTTAAGTGAGCATTATGTTAATGTTTTAAATGTCATGGCATAGGATCAGATCGCTTCAAAGTAAATTATATTTTGAAATGTACAATCCCTTAAACACTGTGTCCTGATCTTGAACTAATAACTACTGAGATCTCAAGTCTACTGCATAATAAGACAAACAGCACCATTTAGAAAATTTCTTTTTATTGCAAGTATTCTTAATGCTTTGATGTTTTGTACAGATTTTCATATTTACAGTGATAATTAGTATTCGTCTAATAAATAATACAACTGAAAGTCATTCTCTAGCCTACATGTTTAAATATTGCACGTGCAAAGTATGTATAATATGTGCTTGTCCAATAGATATGCTGTCTTAGCAGCTATTTACAATGTTACATAAGAAACAAATGTGGGATCCAACCACCATGCTACTAAAGAGACACTGTGCGTTTCCCCTCCAAAGCAAACCCTCCACTTCAGTGATGGAGTCATGCAATTATTCTACTGGGGTGAAGACAGTTTAATTACAGCATCACTGCAATAACAGTATCCATCCAAAAAAAAAAAAACATCAAATAAAATTTTAATTATTTCTAAATAAGAAATTCGTGATAAAACAGTTTTCCAATTAACCACTACATAACAGTAGTGTCTAGTTCTTATTTGGTAGGAAATGTCCACCAGTGCTGTAACGTTTTCAAAAATAATAGTAAAAGAAAAAAAGCATTTTGATGAAAAACTAAACCAGCGTGACCTACTGTACAAGTTTGTTTAGGCTGCTTTTGCAGCAGTGCTCTTTATAAAGTCTCCAGGGTGTGATAGTAATAAATCATCTGTGAATGAAACCTTTTACACGTTTAAAATCACTTTGTCTGCCATAGGCAAGAAATCTGTTCCTATAAATACACCGTTTAATTATGTGTTCGCATTGCAACTGCTGCTCTGCCAGAAGTGTAGGTAGAGCAAAGTCAACCTATACATTATACATATCCTCATATTTGAACATTCAATATCAATATATTTTCCACATATTGTGAATATAACGCTGAGTGTGCAGAGAGGGAGAAACACGCAAACACCGTGACGAGACAAGAGCACGGGCAGTGTGATGTTACTTCACCTCTAGATGGCACTATTGCACAACCTACAACCTTCTGCATCGTTTCACTGGAATGGATGACAAGTACAGTGCAAAAACAATAACAGGAACAAACTGAGTCCGATATGATATACATATTTATGCCAAAAAAAAATGCCCGTTTGATCTTGTGTTTCCATGTAGGAACAGGGAAAAATGTCTATATTGTGTTGTCTGGTTCACCTCGGCAGAGTTCTATGGCTTTGGCAGGAGGGTTGAGAGGAAACAGAAAGGGCCTTTACCGCCTGCACCTGGCATGTTTGTGATGAAGCAGCTGCCTCTACTCCTGCTGAGCCTCCTCCCTGTACCTCTGAACCCGAGTGAGCAGAGAGCACCGACGGTCATGCACACACACAGATACTGTACACTTCAACAGACACTGGAGATACAAATGATGGGCCATTTGCTAAACCTGCAGCACACACTGCTTTCTATGTGAAAGAACCATTCTGTGAGAAAAACTCTACTGCTCATTTGATCTATGACCTCTGAAAAACAGTTCATGATTTCCATTACTATTCAATTATAAAAAAAAAAAAAGTACATTCCCTGGGTTATACAGCACTGATATGCAAAGCTTAATTGTATATCTGTAACTCTAGAACTGCAGTATTTATAGTTTTCTTAGTTTAATATTTCAATTTCATATTCTTCTTCTAAGTATAAAATCCCTTTTGTTATATTTGTCTCATTAATTTAACTGAAATACACTGAAAATTGCTCACAAATTAAGGTTTATGTGTCAATACAAATGCAGGTTTTATTGCTGGGAGCTTCCCGTGATGCACTGACTATTTCTTCTTCCATGACACTAATGTTTTGTCTTTGCTTCATCATTTATGTACTGTACTGTATCCCCAGTTTTCCAGCGAGGGCTGCGTACATTTTGATTGCATTAACGTTTTTATCCAGCCTTTATGTGCAAGCTTGAGCTGCAAAATTCAAATGTAGTTACTGACAGGCCAAAGTGCAACAGGGAAGAGATTAAATGGGATCAAAGGGAGTGGCATTATAAATTCCTTCCTTCCTGAGATTCAAATCCTCCAATCAAAACGGTGCCAGCAATGCAAAGACAGATTTCTTTAAAAGATTGGACACAATAACAAAGTCAGTCGTTTATTTATTAAAGCACTGTTAATAATTTTAGTTGCTGCTATTTCAAATAAATGTTTGGTACAACAAATTTCTCCGTGTTCTGTCTCAGGCTTTATTCGGGCCCTGGTACTAGAGCTATGGTCTGTTCTTGAGTGCAGCAGTGACGACATCAGAGTGGTCCGTCCCAAACCAACTCCCATTGACCCCACAGATAGGAGTTGCATTAAGGTATTGTATGTATGTGCGTGCGTGTGTGTGTGAGAGAGAGAGGGAGAAGGAGAAACTTCCTGGAGCCCACAATGCCCCAATTTTTAGATATCTACATAATAGTACAGACACAGATCTCTTAGAAGTTTTGCTTTTCCATCATGTTTTTAGCTCACTGGTTACAAAGGTGTTTAAATTGATTAAAATTAAATTGATTCCAATTATTATTAACCCAGGACTCAGAATAGTGGTCCATGTGTTGCTGTGATACCAGCAGCCATGTAGAAAATTCACTTGTGAATATTCATATTTAAGAAACTGGCAATAGTGATTTTGTTAACAAGAAAGGCTTTTTGCTGATTGGTTTATGGGTGTCTGGGCAAATAAGCCTTACTTTCATAAGACTGCATTTTTAGTTATGTTTTTGGCAGAATTTCTCTCAGGAAAGCTTCAACAAGCTCCAGCGTGAGCCTGTCTGTGTGTGTCTGATGCTTGGCCTCTGACAGCAGCCAAGTCATCTCTCTCAGAGAGACTAGCCAAGTGAATACGGACAGCCAGTGATGTGTAAACTGTGTCCTGCCACAGGCGACTTTAAAGTCTGCCTTATCAGTGGGTTATACATATATGCTGAGGTCAAAGGAAAACTAAATATACACACACCAGCACTTTGGTGAATTAACTCGAGTCTTTGCTTTAATCTGTGCTAAGTACAGTAGGAGGTTTGGTAGTACATATGAAGATAAGTTCACACATGCACAGAAACATCAGAAGACACATGAAAGTATAGATATTTCTATTTTAGAAAAAAAAATCCATCGTATCTTGTTTTTTTCTTTACGTTTCTTTGAAGCTGTTTAATATAATCTAAGTTGTAGCTCGTTTGTGCAAGTGTCTCTCTTTTTTTCCTTTGATGCTTTTGATGATATGTTTTCCCTGTTCTACCAGACCCAGTGAAAAATGCAGGGAGCTTTCCTGTAGTTTAATATTCTTCAGGCTGCAATAGGTTTCTGCTCAACCACTCTGCTCAGAATATATGTCTTATTCAGTTTTGAGAGTGTGGTAAACCATGTTTTATCTTTGCAATCATAAATTCTTTTTACATTTTGTTTTGCTTTGAATACTACAGATATTATTTGTCATATTATCGGTAGTGTTTGTAGTTGAATAGTGTTATATTATTATTATGTGTTAGGATTTGATCAATCCATGACGTGCACAAATGCATTCACAATGGTCTTTAAAAGCAAATACATTTTTTCTCTCTAACAGCTGCTGTATTTACTTTCCTCTTCAGTCCTTCCTGTACTTGGTCAACCTCCTCTCCTCTTCCCAGTCGGTGTGGCAACTGCTGGGCCGACAGTCTTTGGCCAACAAAAGCGAATACACCCTGAGGGAGATGCCAACCTCCATACCTGTAAGTGTTTTTCTTCTTCTTCTTTTCCACACACTGCAGTTTTTTTTTGTCATCCATCTGAGGGCATGTTTGCACTTTTTATTTGGCCTCCAAACACCACCCACCCATTTGTTTTACTTCAAACGCATTCAAATAAACCCTCTCACACTGAGACTGATATACGTTCTCCACCTTACCCATTGTAAATTTCCACACAGTTTTCGTTTTGCACCCTATCCGGTGCATTCTTGTTCAAAGCCTCTCATTTTACTCCACAGGATTTGATTGACAGACTGATTGCCGTGAATTCGGATGGGAAGATTCATTCTCTCTTCCACTACGAAGAGAGTCACACATTCGGCCTAAGGTGGGATTCATTATTTTTTTCATATTACTTAACATCAGTGGGGAAGTAGACGATATCAGATTATCACCTGGTGACTGCACACACACTTCAGCCTCTGGCAATAGGAGACTGGCATGGTGACGTAATCGGCCTTAAAATGCGGCCTTTAAGGCTGCAGACCCTGAATTGGGATACAGCCTCTGAATCGCTGCATCTTGTAGCTGTGTCGTCTTAAATTGGTCATGTGATTTTGACGCGCCGGCGCGTCCGGCAACCCCAGAGGTTTAACTTAATATTTAAGTGTCTCTTGGTTTTAGACTAGTTGTTTAGTCTAATTTGATGTTTTAAACCAGAAAAGGAAGAAGAGGGCTTAGAATTACAGGTAAGAACTGCTCAGTGGTATGTGATAAACTGTAAATGTAAAGCTTACAGGTCAGTCCTCATGTTTTTAAATCAGATTTTGAGTCTGTACATGGCACATTATGCTTTTGCATGTTGTGAAATGTGCTGCAAAACAAACTGAGGTAAACTAACTGGTTTACTGTGATGGATTTAAAGTGCGTGTGACTGGTGCGCAGTGGCTGTGGTGCTCACGGTCAGAGTTCAGTCACAAAGAGGGTAACAGAGATGAATTTAAAGTTAAGGTGATGGTGCTTAGATTCATTCACAGACTGAAACCTTCACACCAACTTTATCCTGTGTCTCTTAGTTTTAGACTAGTTGTTTAGTCTATTTTGATGTTTTAAACCATATCACAGGGTTTTTACTTCACCATTTACGGGGTTTTAACAAGCAAACAAAAGACAGATCGTGATGTTTGAAAATGTTTTGGAAATATTCTTTAAAGATTAGATGTAAAATACGCAGAGGATAAATTCAATTGGTTTATTAGTTTATTACATAAGTTGAAAAAAAGTTAAACAAGTAAATAAAGAAACAACGTAAAAGAAAAGTAAACAAAACAAATCGGTAAATAAAGGAAAATGGTAATAAGAAGGGGAAAAAAAAGAAAAGAGAAAACCCCAACAATCCCCTCTGAGCAAGCACTAGGCGACAGTGGGGAAGAAAAACTGCCTTTAAACGGGCAGAAACTTCCGGCAGAACCAGGCTCACGAGGGGCAGTCAACTGCCGGGACTGGTTGGGGTGAAAAAAGATGAAGGAGAGAGGGAAGAAGTGTTAGGAGAGAAGGGGAGAGGAGAGGTGAAAATTAAGATGGAACAGAGGTGGAGGGAGACGAGGTGACGTCAGCAGTAGAAAAAATAGAAAGAGTAGAAAAAGCAGGAGTGTCCCTCCTCCAGAAGAAGCGGAAACGTTTTTTCTTCTTTTCCATGAGCTTTTCCACGACCACTTTTTTCTCTAGGATGAGGGTTCTCAACTGATCGGTTGTTTCTTCAACTTCCTTCTCAAGTTTCTGGCATCTTTGCTCCATTTCTTTTAATAGATTGCACTTGTCTGTATTTTGCTGTTGTTTTTCCTTGTGCATCTTTTCTAACTGCTCATTTCTTCTTGTGATTTCTTGAAGCTTACGCTGCAGGTCTTCATTTATTTTCTCTTGTTGCTGCTTTTGTGCAAGCATTTCAGCGTTTTCACACTTCAAGTTGTCTGAGTTCAACAACATCTCATTAATGACCTCTGAGTGTTTTTTCGCCATTTCATTGATCCTACGCTGCATCTTTGAACGTCGTTTTTCCAATACTTCTCCTTCCAGTTCAGGTGTTCTGTCCTTCATTGTATTAATTTGTTCAGTTGTAGATTTCTTCTCTCCAAGTCCTGGAGAATACGTTTTTTTTCTTTTTCCTGTTGCTCTTTCTCTTGAAGAAGCTCTTTATTTTTGCACTCTGTTTCATCCAGCCTGACTGGATTTGGATTTATTGAAGAAGGACCACCAAAATCTTTGTTCTATTTGGTGTACATGTTAAGAGTTGCTGGACTAACAGTTGGTTTGATTTGCTTCAGAGAATCCTCAAAGTCTTTTATCTTAATGTTGCGCACCTCAGCAGCAGCTATAACACGGACTTGTTCTGGTGCCAACTCTCTTATTGGGCCAAGTGCAGCATCTTTGGCTAATGCTGTCAAATCGCTCCCTGAATATCCTTCAGTCACTTTTGCAAGACAGGACAGTTCGTCTTGGCTCAGTGGACTCCCGTGCGTTCCCAAAAGATTTTTCAGCAGCGTAAATCTTGTCTTCTCATCGGGTAAGGTCACATATACTCTTTTTGCAAAGCGCCTTAATATTGCTTCATCGAGCTCCTGGGGCCTGTTCGTTGCTCCCATTACAAGTACTCTGTCATCCTTTCCTGACTGCAACCCGTCAAACTCAATGAGGAACTCAGTTTTTAAACGGCGAGAGGCGTCGTGCTCCCCCTCCCTCCTTTGACAGAGCAAGCCGTCCACTTCATCGATGAAGATTACTGAGGGCTGTCTCTCTCTTGCAACTGCAAAGAGTGCTCGTACGAGCTTCTCGCCTTCTCCCACATATTTGGAGGTCAAACTAGCAGCACTGATGTTGAAGAATGTTGCATTAGACTCTGCAGCAACTGCTTTGGCGAGCATGGTCTTCCCATTTCCTGGTGGGCCAAATAAAAGCAAGCCACGTGCAGGAGCTCTCAGACCAGTAAAGAGATCAGGTCTTAAGGCAGGAAGGATGACAATTTCTTGAAGTGCTTGCTTTGCCAGATCCTGCCCTGCGATGTCATCAAATGACACAGTCGCTCCACTGTATACAATTTCATTTGTAATTAAGCTGACCAGTTTACTGTCCACATTCTTTTTCATATCCCTCTTCGGGGGCTGTTTCACAGCTGCCGGTCTTCCATTCTGAGTTTTTCCCACCCGAGTGGTTTTCTTTGCATCAGTTATTCTTAATGGAGGTCTTACAGAAGTGGAGGGTCTGATGGTGGTGGAAACACCTGCGGGTTGACTTTTAGGAACTGACTTTGGCTTACTTGCAATTGTTTTGGTCGACATTTCTCTTGCGCGACTTCCCCCCTGTTCACAGTCATAACACGGTAAACTAGTCATAAACGAAAACGTTTAGGCTATTTATCGCATTTAAAGGTCTTTCTTTGGGACAACGTCACAGAACACAGAAACGTCACAGGGCTTTGGAGCGTGATGTTACAGAGGTTTACAAATACTTTCAAATATAGCTCTGGTCGAACGTTTGAAGGCTGCGAACAAACTGACTAAAACTTGCTGCTCCTGACCCCTATTTATAGAAAAACTTCAAAGGCTCAAAGGCATGTGCTTGTGACATCATCACATGTCCTTGTGACATCATCACATGTCCTTGTGACATCATCACTCTTCATGAATCAGATTGTCACATGACATTTTAGAATGGGGATGTTTTTTTTTAAACCGTTTTCAAATTTAACCCTCTGTGGTCCAGGGTATAATTGGCCGTTCTTGACTATTTTTGATTTTACCTCTATATTTCACCTTTAAAATATGTTTTTCTTGCCTTATTTGGCACCATTATTTTCAGCACAACCTCAAATATCTGAAATTTGAGTTATTGTTTTCATTTTGGTATACTATATTAGCACAGTTGATCTAAATTAATAACACAATAAATTGTGTGTGCATCTCCTGTTTTGTCATGGTTGTATGTCCCGGTTCGTGACAGGCTGCATGAGCTCATCTGGTGGGAGTGTAGTACTGTAGTATTTCAGGCATAAAAACGTGGTTTTCACAGACCTTGTCACAGGGTCTGAGTCTAAGATTCAAATTGTAAACACACAAACACTCAGGCTTGCTGCAAACCTTAGCTGATCCCCCGTGGGCTTAATTTACTGCCATTGTTTACGCACCATTGTAATTGCTTCTCTAGTTTGGCATTACACTTTAATTATGGAATGTAATTATATTTTGTCTATTTTTAGTTGTGGCATTGTGTTGTAATTAATGAAGGGCCTGCACACTCCAATATCAATTTACAATTTAAATTCTCCACAGCATGTTTAACTACATTATGTTGTGCCTTTCCAGAATCCCAGATTTACTTACACATCTCCCTTTATGATACATTAGTACTACATTTGACCTAAACCTTTTCCATCCTTTTTCCAAACTCTCATTCATTTTTTACCTGATAACCAAAAACTGTGATAGTGAAAGGCTGAAATATTTCTAGGGGTATGAGATTTCTGTGTGTTTTCTGTAGGTGAGCAGCTGCGAGAAGTTTGGCTACGGGGTGATGGTGACACAGGTGGCAGCAACTGCTCCGGGAGTTGTGGCTCTGCACAGTTCAGGTACTATTGCAGTTATTTGGACACAACAAACACTTGTCAGCTGTGATGCTTAAGGCTTATATTATAAGTTGTTGTTGTTGTTTTTGTGTTGTCGGTATAAAGGAGACTTAAGGCAGCTTAGGGAGAAATGTATTTGTCAAACCGTTTTTGTTTGGGTAAGAAAGAGTAAGAAGAGGCGTTCTTTTTTGATAAATGGATTCACATATCAGTTGTATACTGATACTAGGTTTATCCATATGCAAAAGGCTCCAGGAAATACCGTACTCTTGTCAAAAGAGGTCAAAAAATGAAGCTAGTGAACAAATATTTTAATCCTGCATTCTTTCTATTGGCTAGAAGGGGCGACTCAACTGGTTATGGGAAAAGAAGTCTGATTACTTATCAGCCCTTCGCTTATAACAGCACCGCTGCGTTCTGAAACCTATTCTCTCCTATGACTTTACCCACGCAAGAACAGTTCCCTGCTGTGTTGAGCAGCGCTGGCTGTGGAGCACTCATGTGTTCCATGATGTGACATATGTTTGTGCCATCGATAAAAAGGCAGACTGACAGAAAGAAGGATGACCTCAAAAAGTGATATAGTCCAGACAGAGCTTACAAATGATGGGCCATTTGCTAAACCTGCAGCACACACTGCTTTCTATTAAATACTGCACGTGCAAAGTATGTATAATATGTGCTTGTCCAATAGATATGCTGTCTTAGCAGCTATTTACAATGTTACATAAGAAACAAATGTGGGATCCAACCACCATGCTACTAAAGAGACACTGTGCGTTTCCCCTCCAAAGCAAACCCTCCACTTCAGTGATGGAGTCATGCAATTATTCTACTGGGGTGAAGACAGTTTAATTACAGCATCACTGCAATAACAGTATCCATCCAAAAAAAAAAAAAACATCAAATAAAATTTTAATTATTTCTAAATAAGAAATTCGTGATAAAACAGTTTTCCAATTAACCACTACATAACAGTAGTGTCTAGTTCTTATTTGGTAGGAAATGTCCACCAGTGCTGTAACGTTTTCAAAAATAATAGTAAAAGAAAAAAAGCATTTTGATGAAAAACTAAACCAGCGTGACCTACTGTACAAGTTTGTTTAGGCTGCTTTTGCAGCAGTGCTCTTTATAAAGTCTCCAGGGTGTGATAGTAATAAATCATCTGTGAATGAAACCTTTTACACGTTTAAAATCACTTTGTCTGCCATAGGCAAGAAATCTGTTCCTATAAATACACCGTTTAATTATGTGTTCGCATTGCAACTGCTGCTCTGCCAGAAGTGTAGGTAGAGCAAAGTCAACCTATACATTATACATATCCTCATATTTGAACATTCAATATCAATATATTTTCCACATATTGTGAATATAACGCTGAGTCCTGCCTGACAGCACATTCCCATGAGTGTGCAGAGAGGGAGAAACACGCAAACACCGTGACGAGACAAGAGCACGGGCAGTGTGATGTTACTTCACCTCTAGATGGCACTATTGCACAACCTACAACCTTCTGCATCGTTTCACTGGAATGGATGACAAGTACAGTGCAAAAACAATAACAGGAACAAACTGAGTCCGATATGATATACATATTTATGCCAAAAAAAAAAGCCCGTTTGATCTTGTGTTTCCATGTAGGAACAGGGAAAAATGTCTATATTGTGTTGTCTGGTTCACCTCGGCAGAGTTCTATGGCTTTGGCAGGAGGGTTGAGAGGAAACAGAAAGGGCCTTTACCGCCTGCACCTGGCATGTTTGTGATGAAGCAGCTGCCTCTACTCCTGCTGAGCCTCCTCCCTGTACCTCTGAACCCGAGTGAGCAGAGAGCACCGACGGTCATGCACACACACAGATACTGTACACTTCAACAGACACTGGAGATACAAATGATGGGCCATTTGCTAAACCTGCAGCACACACTGCTTTCTATGTGAAAGAACCATTCTGTGAGAAAAACTCTACTGCTCATTTGATCTATGACCTCTGAAAAACAGTTCATGATTTCCATTACTATTCAATTATAAAAAAAAAAAAAGTACATTCCCTGGGTTATACAGCACTGATATGCAAAGCTTAATTGTATATCTGTAACTCTAGAACTGCAGTATTTATAGTTTTCTTAGTTTAATATTTCAATTTCATATTCTTCTTCTAAGTATAAAATCCCTTTTGTTATATTTGTCTCATTAATTTAACTGAAATACACTGAAAATTGCTCACAAATTAAGGTTTATGTGTCAATACAAATGCAGGTTTTATTGCTGGGAGCTTCCCGTGATGCACTGACTATTTCTTCTTCCATGACACTAATGTTTTGTCTTTGCTTCATCATTTATGTACTGTACTGTATCCCCAGTTTTCCAGCGAGGGCTGCGTACATTTTGATTGCATTAACGTTTTTATCCAGCCTTTATGTGCAAGCTTGAGCTGCAAAATTCAAATGTAGTTACTGACAGGCCAAAGTGCAACAGGGAAGAGATTAAATGGGATCAAAGGGAGTGGCATTATAAATTCCTTCCTTCCTGAGATTCAAATCCTCCAATCAAAACGGTGCCAGCAATGCAAAGACAGATTTCTTTAAAAGATTGGACACAATAACAAAGTCAGTCGTTTATTTATTAAAGCACTGTTAATAATTTTAGTTGCTGCTATTTCAAATAAATGTTTGGTACAACAAATTTCTCCGTGTTCTGTCTCAGGCTTTATTCGGGCCCTGGTACTAGAGCTATGGTCTGTTCTTGAGTGCAGCAGTGACGACATCAGAGTGGTCCGTCCCAAACCAACTCCCATTGACCCCACAGATAGGAGTTGCATTAAGGTATTGTATGTATGTGCGTGCGTGTGTGTGTGAGAGAGAGGGAGAAGGAGAAACTTCCTGGAGCCCACAATGCCCCAATTTTTAGATATCTACATAATAGTACAGACACAGATCTCTTAGAAGTTTTGCTTTTCCATCATGTTTTTAGCTCACTGGTTACAAAGGTGTTTAAATTGATTAAAATTAAATTGATTCCAATTATTATTAACCCAGGACTCAGAATAGTGGTCCATGTGTTGCTGTGATACCAGCAGCCATGTAGAAAATTCACTTGTGAATATTCATATTTAAGAAACTGGCAATAGTGATTTTGTTAACAAGAAAGGCTTTTTGCTGATTGGTTTATGGGTGTCTGGGCAAATAAGCCTTACTTTCATAAGACTGCATTTTTAGTTATGTTTTTGGCAGAATTTCTCTCAGGAAAGCTTCAACAAGCTCCAGCGTGAGCCTGTCTGTGTGTGTCTGATGCTTGGCCTCTGACAGCAGCCAAGTCATCTCTCTCAGAGAGACTAGCCAAGTGAATACGGACAGCCAGTGATGTGTAAACTGTGTCCTGCCACAGGCGACTTTAAAGTCTGCCTTATCAGTGGGTTATACATATATGCTGAGGTCAAAGGAAAACTAAATATACACACACCAGCACTTTGGTGAATTAACTCGAGTCTTTGCTTTAATCTGTGCTAAGTACAGTAGGAGGTTTGGTAGTACATATGAAGATAAGTTCACACATGCACAGAAACATCAGAAGACACATGAAAGTATAGATATTTCTATTTTAGAAAAAAAAATCCATCGTATCTTGTTTTTTTCTTTACGTTTCTTTGAAGCTGTTTAATATAATCTAAGTTGTAGCTCGTTTGTGCAAGTGTCTCTCTTTTTTTCCTTTGATGCTTTTGATGATATGTTTTCCCTGTTCTACCAGACCCAGTGAAAAATGCAGGGAGCTTTCCTGTAGTTTAATATTCTTCAGGCTGCAATAGGTTTCTGCTCAACCACTCTGCTCAGAATATATGTCTTATTCAGTTTTGAGAGTGTGGTAAACCATGTTTTACCTTTGCAATCATAAATTCTTTTTACATTTTGTTTTGCTTTGAATACTACAGATATTATTTGTCATATTATCGGTAGTGTTTGTAGTTGAATAGTGTTATATTATTATTATGTGTTAGGATTTGATCAATCCATGACGTGCACAAATGCATTCACAATGGTCTTTAAAAGCAAATACATTTTTTCTCTCTAACAGCTGCTGTATTTACTTTCCTCTTCAGTCCTTCCTGTACTTGGTCAACCTCCTCTCCTCTTCCCAGTCGGTGTGGCAACTGCTGGGCCGACAGTCTTTGGCCAACAAAAGCGAATACACCCTGAGGGAGATGCCAACCTCCATACCTGTAAGTGTTTTTCTTCTTCTTCTTTTCCACACACTGCAGTTTTTTTTTGTCATCCATCTGAGGGCATGTTTGCACTTTTTATTTGGCCTCCAAACACCACCCACCCATTTGTTTTACTTCAAACGCATTCAAATAAACCCTCTCACACTGAGACTGATATACGTTCTCCACCTTACCCATTGTAAATTTCCACACAGTTTTCGTTTTGCACCCTATCCGGTGCATTCTTGTTCAAAGCCTCTCATTTTACTCCACAGGATTTGATTGACAGACTGATTGCCGTGAATTCGGATGGGAAGATTCATTCTCTCTTCCACTACGAAGAGAGTCACACATTCGGCCTAAGGTGGGATTCATTTTTTTTTTCATATTACTTAACATCAGTGGGGAAGTAGACGATATCAGATTATCACCTGGTGACTGCACACACACTTCAGCCTCTGGCAATAGGAGACTGGCATGGTGACGTAATCGGCCTTAAAATGCGGCCTTTAAGGCTGCAGACCCTGAATTGGGATACAGCCTCTGAATCGCTGCATCTTGTAGCTGTGTCGTCTTAAATTGGTCATGTGATTTTGACGCGCCGGCGCGTCCGGCAACCCCAGAGGTTTAACTTAATATTTAAGTGTCTCTTGGTTTTAGACTAGTTGTTTAGTCTAATTTGATGTTTTAAACCAGAAAAGGAAGAAGAGGGCTTAGAATTACAGGTAAGAACTGCTCAGTGGTATGTGATAAACTGTAAATGTAAAGCTTACAGGTCAGTCCTCATGTTTTTAAATTAGATTTTGAGTCTATACATGGCACATTATGCTTTTGCATGTTGTGAAATGTGCTGCAAAACAAACTGAGGTAAACTAACTGGTTTACTGTGATGGATTTAAAGTGTGTGTGACTGGTGCGCAGTGGCTGTGGTGCTCACGGTCAGAGTTCAGTCACAAAGAGGGTAACAGAGATGAATTTAAAGTTAAGGTGATGGTGCTTAGATTCATTCACAGACTGAAACCTTCACACCAACTTTATCCTGTGTCTCTTAGTTTTAGACTAGTTGTTTAGTCTATTTTGATGTTTTAAACCATATCACAGGGTTTTTACTTCACCATTTACGGGGTTTTAACAAGCAAACAAAAGACAGATCGTGATGTTTGAAAATGTTTTGGAAATATTCTTTAAAGATTAGATGTAAAATACGCAGAGGATAAATTCAATTGGTTTATTAGTTTATTACATAAGTTGAAAAAAAGTTAAACAAGTAAATAAAGAAACAACATAAAAGAAAAGTAAACAAAACAAATCGGTAAATAAAGGAAAATGGTAATAAGAAGGGAAAAAAAAAGAAAAGAGAAAACCCCAACAATCCCCTCTGAGCAAGCACTAGGCGACAGTGGGGAAGAAAAACTGCCTTTAAACGGGCAGAAACTTCCGGCAGAACCAGGCTCACGAGGGGCAGTCAACTGCCGGGACTGGTTGGGGTGAAAAAAGATGAAGGAGAGAGGGAAGAAGTGTTAGGAGAGAAGGGGAGAGGAGAGGTGAAAATTAAGATGGAACAGAGGTGGAGGGAGACGAGGTGACGTCAGCAGTAGAAAAAATAGAAAAAGTAGAAAAAGCAGGAGTGTCCCTCCTCCAGAAGAAGCGGAAACGTTTTTTCTTCTTTTCCATGAGCTTTTCCACGACCACTTTTTTCTCTAGGATGAGGGTTCTCAACTGATCGGTTGTTTCTTCAACTTCCTTCTCAAGTTTCTGGCATCTTTGCTCCATTTCTTTTAATAGATTGCACTTGTCTGTATTTTGCTGTTGTTTTTCCTTGTGCATCTTTTCTAACTGCTCATTTCTTCTTGTGATTTCTTGAAGCTTACGCTGCAGGTCTTCATTTATTTTCTCTTGTTGCTGCTTTTGTGCAAGCATTTCAGCGTTTTCACACTTCAAGTTGTCTGAGTCCTGGAGAATACGTTTTTTTTCTTCTTCCTGTTGCTCTTTCTCTTGAAGAAGCTCTTTTTTTTTGCACTCTGTTTCATCCAGCCTGACTTTCAGCACTTCGTATTTTTTCTTTATGCCTTTGAGTTGGTCCTGCATTTGTGTGACCCCTTCCTTTTTCTGTCCGAGGATTTGTGCAGTTTGTTCCATAGCTTCATCAAGCGTTCCTTGGAGCGCCTGATTCTTTTGCTCCATGTTTTGGAGATCCCTTTGCATCTCCCCAATAGTAGCATTCGCGCGTTGAAGCTGGGCAGACGTTTCTTTTAATTCAGCACTCTTTGTCTTGTTTTCCTTCATCAGGAACAAAATCTTCTGTCGTGCGTCACCAAACTTTCCTTCCCAGGCCTCACTAATAATTTTTGTGTAAGGCTGGCGTTGCTGTTGTTTTTCCAGCTCTTGATTTCGTGCTTCCAATTGTCTGCACTTCTCCTCCAGTTGAAGCTTCTCTTCTTCAATTTGTTTAATTTTTGCATGTAGGTCGGAGTTTTCCTGTAATGTCCTTTGGACTGATGAGGCACCAATGGATCGTGTCATATCAGGCTTCCCTCTTGAAGTGAGTGGCCGGCCAGACCTCGAAGGAGAGGCAGCAAGATTGTTTATTCTTTGTTGGCATTTTCGTGGATACATTTTTAATCCTGTGCACAGTGACTCTGAAGAGGTTTACAAATACTTTCAAATATAGCTCTGGTCGAACGTTTGAAGGCTGCGAACAAACTGACTAAAACTTGCTGCTCCTGACCCCTATTTATAGAAAAGGCTCAAAGGCATGTGCTTGTGACATCATCACATGTCCTTGTGACATCATCACTCTTCATGAATCAGATTGTCACATGACATTTTAGAATGCGCCCCCTGCCGCCATCACAGTAGGCCAGACAAAGGATACAGCTTCAGCTATGGTGGTACGTGTGTAGTCGGTTGCAATGTTAGATCTCACGATCGTGAAGGCAAGAAACTGGATTAATCTTTTAATCGTTTTCCATCCTGGCGGCAACGTGAGGGATCCCATGTATCCGATATCACCAAACAAAGACGCCAGGCATGGATTGCAGCGGTGAGACGAGCGGATATCGAGTTCCGTGCAATCCCCAGCTTTTTGTTGGTTTGCTCGCGGCATTTTCTCTCCGGTGAGTTCTAAAGTAATTCATATCACTATCCGATTGTTGAGTCTGACGTCACTAGCCGTGTCTGGGCCTAAACTCTGCTGCAGGTCCATATATCAAATGATCACTGTGGCATTACTGAGAGTTAAAACACTGTCTTAAGTCTTTCATCTTTAATAAAATTATCAGCGTTCTGCTCTACCAGGTGTAACAACTGAGTTAAACATCCAGGCATCCATGACAATGGAATTTATGACATATGAGTTAGAAGTTAGCAGCAAGTTAGCTCGCTAGCTTCTATCTAAATACAATATAGCATGTCCTGACTGCGGGGTTTTGGAAACAAATTAAAACGTACAGCTTTCTTATCACTTCCAACATAAATGAAGACAGAAAACTAAACAGCAGTGACAGTGGCTGCAAATTTTACCAGGGTTTTAGTCAAATGCCCCCCTGTGATTTTACCTGCACCCTGCGATTTGATTTTTAGTTATTTTAACAGCAAACTGAAGAAAAGCCTTGACTCCGTTGCTCCACTCACCACCAAAAAGATTAACGTAAAACATGCATCACCCTGGAGAAACGAAGAAGTCAAAAAACTCAAAAGAAATTGCAGGGCAGCAGAAAGGAGATGGAGGAAAAATAAAAATAATATCAACCATCAAATATTTTCCGAGCAATTTAAAATGTACAATAATACATTAAGGAAGTCAAGAAATTCATACTTCGCCAAAATAATCAGTATTAACAAAAATAATCCCAAGGTCCTCTTTTCCACCATAGATCATTTATTTAACCCTGATTTTAACAGCTCCCAAAGAACCCCCACAGACTCGCTCTGTGAGCAGTTTGCAGACCACTTCAGGGGAAAGATCAGCGCCATCAGATCTGATATTTTATCTAATCGCGATATGATTGTAAACACATCTGAGGGCTCGATTGTACCTGAGGAGACACTGGACAGCTTTGTCCTGGTTAATGCTGAGAACTTTCAGAAGGTTTTCTCCACAGTGAGACCCACCACATGTCTTTTAGATCCAATCCCCTCTTCACTCTTTAAAACACTTTATGGATTCTTTGAGGCTGAGCTTTTATACATGATGAATTGCTCTCTTCAGTTGGGTGTCTTCCCTGCTGCCTTTAAAACGGCGGTGGTGAGGCCCCTTCTGAAGAAGAGCAATTTGGATTGTAATGATTTTAATAACTACAGACCTGTATCCAACTTACCATTTTTAAGTAAAGTCTTAGAAAAACTTGTTTTTACTCAGATTACTGATTTTCTCAATGATAGACAGATCCTGGAGATATTCCAGTCTGGATTTAGGGTGAACCACAGCACAGAGACGGCTCTCCTAAAGGTTTTAAATGATCTTAGATGTAACTGGGACGCCCAAAAGCTCTCAGTCCTGGTGCTGCTGGATCTAAGCGCAGCCTTTGATACAGTAGACCACGCTATTCTTTTAAACAGACTAAAACACATGGTGGGCCTCTCTGGTGCTGTACACAACTGGTTCACTTCCTATCTCTCTGACAGATCTTTTATGGTGAGTATGGATACATGCTCCTCTAAGATCCATAAAATGACATGTGGTGTGCCTCAAGGGTCGGTTCTAGGCCCTGTACTTTTTAATTTGTATATGTTGCCTCTCGGCAGTGTCATCAGGAGGCATGGAGTGAACTTCCACAGTTACGCTGATGACACGCAGCTGTACATCTCCGTGTCTCCTGATGACACCAGACCAATGGATGCCCTTTTTAACTGTATCTTGGATATAAGATCTTGGATGGCAGAAAACTTTTTACAGCTTAACCAGGACAAAACTGAAGTTTTAATTGTCGGTCCTGAAGCTCAGAGAGAGAAACTCTTGTCTAAATTAGAGGCATTTTCACTATGTCCTTCGCTACAAGTGAAAAACCTGGGTGTTATTTTTGACTCTGAGCTTGGTTTTATCCCACATGTTAAACATGTAACCAAAATTGGATTTTATCATCTAAAAAATATAGCCAGAGTCCGCCCTATTCTCTCTCGGGCCAACACGGAGATGCTGATGCATGCTTTTATTGCCAGTCGCATTGATTACTGTAATGCCCTGCTCTCTGGTCTTCCTAAGAAGAATATTTCAACTTTACAACTCTTGCAAAACTCGGCAGCTCGTGTGCTGACGAAGACCAGAGGGCGGGCCCACATTACACCGGTTTTAGAATCGCTGCATTGGCTCCCCGTGTGTTTCAGGATCGATTTTAAAGTTCTTTTATTGGTTTTTAAATGTCTTAATGGTCTTGGGCCTTCTTATCTCTCAGATCTGCTTTTACCATACGAACCCTCGCGGACCCTGAGGTCCTCTGGTACTGGCCTTTTGATTGTCCCTAAAGTCAGGACACATACTCACGGAGAGGCAGCTTTTCAGTGGTATGGTCCTCGTCTGTGGAACAGCCTGCCGGAGGAGCTCAGGGCCGCAGAGAACGTACATGTTTTTAAGAACAGGCTCAAGACCCACCTTTTTAATTTAGCTTTTACTTAGCGTTTATTTATTTTTTATGCTTATTTATTCTATCCTGTTATTCTATTATTAATTTAGGATTTACCTAATATTTTTTGATTTTATTCTTATTCATTTTTTAATCTTCTTACTCTATTTATATTTATATTTATATTGTATCCTGTTCTTATTTATTTTATCATTTTACCCTGTATATATCGTATTGCGTCATATCTCCAGTGTTTCCTCGGAGGGCGCTCTCTGCACCGGGGCTGTTATTGACCGTGGCTGCTGGTCTCTGGGGTCCTCTCAGCCTGGTTGGGGGGCTCCTTGGCCTCCCTCCGGCTGTGTGCCCAGCCCGGAGGCTGCGGTCTGTGACCGGCTCCCGGTGCAGACGGCTCTCTGTTATAATGTTTCCTCACTTGGCTCATGCGAGCCCAGCCCAATTTTTACTCTTTAAGTGTGCGCGTGTGTGTATGTGTGTGTGTGGGTGGGGGTGGGGGGATATATGTGTATTGAGAGTGTGGGGAGTGAGTTGGAGGGTGGGGTGGGCTGCTTTTAACTATGTAAAGCACTTTGTGCTACATTTTTTCTGTATGAAAAGTGCTTTATAAATAAAGCTTGATTGATTGATTTGTAGGGTTACTGAAGTTGGGCTAGCTGGTATATAATGATGTGCTACGTGACCGCTAGTAACACAGCTATGTTAGCACAATATAAACACGCTAACTTTTTTTCCACTCGATAAAAGTTAACGTGAGTGTTCTCGGTGGTCAGGAACAAATGTAATCGCATGGCAGGATGCTGTAAAAGGACCAAACCAAAAGGCTTTTAGTGGGGTTTTTTTCAATGCGCTGCGGTCATAGATAATGAGATAAAACATGCTAATGTGTGATGCTGCAGAACCACGTCATGTCGACTGAGTAGCTTTTGATTTGGCATTATTGCAGGCAAACCAGCATATGAAATGGATGTAACAAATCCAGACTGGGCACCAACACTGCACATGGGGCACGACGACAAACCTGTGTCAGACTCGGACCGGCACGCAAGGCGTATGCAACGGAAGCGAAAAAGAGCACCCATTGCAGGTAAACACCCCCCTCTGAAAACATACTAAATTGCTCTTATGGTACACTAATCCGCACATAACTTAAAGATGAATCACACACCTGTCATTGGAATATTGGTGTACATTAACCTTAAGTCTATGCACTATTTTTTATCTTACAGGCTTGATGATCGATGAAGGTCTGACAGAAGAACAACAACCATGTCATGGAGGCAGTGGACAGCAGTTGTGTTGGACAAGTGGAGGTTGACGTACCAGCTGCAAATGTGGACAGTGGTGATGGGAGTGACAGCGTCACGGAAGCTGAAGGGCAGACGAAGGACTGTGTGTGCAGTCAACAGGGCAGAGCAGAAATAAACCGGCTGTTGGAGGAGAACAGACTGCTTCGAGCACAGTTGCAAAAGACAGAGCTGAATGAAACTTTCTTAAAGGACGATACCGAAAAAGTAAGATATTACACTGGACTATATTGTTATGCAGTCTTAATGTCCCTCTTCAACACTGTCAAAGATTTCCTGCCAATACCGAAGAAACTGACAGGTTTCCAAATGCTCTTACTCACACTAATGCGTCTGAGACTTGATCTTCCAGTCCAGCATCTTTGTCATCTATTCCATGTGTCGCACAAAACACTGTCTTCTGTCTTCACCGATACCATTGATGTTTTGTATGCCCACTTAGGAGCACTGGTGCACTGGCCTGAGAGGCACTGTCTGCAGGCGACAATGCCTCCACAGTTTACTGAAACTTTTGGAAAACGAGTAGCAATCATTGTTGACTGTTTTGAGATTCGAACAGAAAGACCATCTAATTTAAAGGCACGCGCACAAACATACTCTCATTACAAGGGTACACAGACCATAAAATACCTCATCGGGATTACACCCCATGGAGCTATTTCTTTCATTTCCAGGGGATGGGGGGTCGTGCATAGAGCAGGGCGATATGGCCAAAAATATTTATCACGATATATATTTGAAAATTTGCGATAACGATATAACCGACGATATAATTGATGCGAGACAAAATACAACTCCACAACATTACTAGCGCAAAAAGACAACCTTCCATTTATTTTCACCTAAACAAGAAGCTGGTTTTTATGTACATTAAAGCTTTATAAAAATGTAACAGTGCAAATGCAAATTCCTTGCTGAAAGTTTAACCAAAAGGCATTTCCAGTAGAAATGGGCTGACATATCCTGAGCATAACCATGTATAATATCCACTGAAGTTAAAAAGAGGTGCTTTGCAACATTAAACTGCAGTGTGCAGTACGCATTTTTCGGACCATAAGGTGCACGGGATTATAAGGCACATTAAGCGAAACAAAGCAGTCAGATAAATCAAACTTTATTAAACTCATTCTTCTTGCTTCCTCCACTTCTGTACCATTGATTCATTAATGTTGAATTCTCTGGCAGCTGCTCTATTCCCATGTTGTTGCAGTATATTAATGACTAACCTGGTATTGTGGATAGATTATCTCAGTTGTTCTCCTGACTGAAGTTTGGTCCGTTTACAGCATCCTGCCATGCGATTGCATTTGTCTCTAACCATGAAGAACCTTCACGTTAACTTTTATAAGTGGAAAAGTGTTAGTGTTCGTCCTCCAGCTTCACTGTTTATGTTATGCTAACATAGCTGTGTCGCTAGCGATCACGTAGCACATCATTATATACCAGCTAGCCCAACTTCAGTAACCCTACAAACGTCACTGCTGTTTAGTTTCCTGTCTTCATTTATGTTGGAAGTGATAGCAGAGCTGTACGTTTGATTTTTTTCAGAAATCTCTCAGTCAGAACATGCTAAATCATGCTTAGGTAACTAGCGAAACTAGCGAGCTAACTTCCGCTAGCTTCCTGCTAACTTCTAACTCCATTAAATGTAATAACTTTTTGTTTTCATGGAAGTTAAACTTTATAGTTACACCTGGTAAAGCAGCAATGCTGATCGTTTTACTAAAGATGAAAGAATTTAGACAGTTTTTAACTCTCAGTGATGCTGCAGTGTTGTTTGACCTGAAGCATACGGAGTTTAGGACCCAGATTACTCCCAGATTTAAGAGCATCTTAGTCCGACAAATACGACAATAACGACGACCGCTTGCATGTTCTGCAAAAAAATGTGCTTTGTCGTGTATCTGACAGACAAACACCAAACCAGTTCCACATCACGGAAGTTGCACCATTTTTACAAACCAATTCTGGTTCATCTGTTTCACTCAACAATCGGCCATGTGCGTATGAAAACAAAGGCACTGCGCATGCGCGTTTTACTCCCATTCTATCGCGATATTTCATTTTCCTATCGTTGCCTAACATTATACCGGTATTACCGTGAATGGTATAATATGGCCCAGCCCTAGTCGTGCATCAGATAAACACATCATAGAGAGATGTGGCATTCTTCAAAAGCTGTTACCAGGGGACGTAGTATTGGCTGACAGAGGCTTTGACATCAGAGATGCTGTAGGAATGATGTGTGCGGAGGTCAAGATTCCAGCTTTCACAAAAGGCTACTGTCAACTTGATGCAAGGGACGTTGAACAAACGAGAGCAATTGCCCACCTGAGAATTCATGTTGAGCGAGTAATAGGTAGTTTGCGCAACAAGTTCAAAATGTTACACACAGTCTGATTACTCTTATCATGTGAGGCTGAAGACACAACACTTCTTGATAAGATCGTTAAGGTTTGCTGTGTTTTTGTTAATATGTGCCCCAGTGTTGTTGTCAAACCAGGGCCAAATGACACTTGCTCCTGTTGAGTATTCTTAAAGCTGTTCTTTTGGATGTACTGTACATTGTAAATAGTTGTACTTTGTGTGAAGTTGTTTTAATAAAACAAAAAAGAATAGTATATTTGTTTGTTTTTCTTTATTATAGATCTATTCACATGTACACAGCAATCACATAAAAATGAAATGCAAACTATTTACATCGCACCACACAGCTGTCATCAATCTTTAACCACAACATGAAACATTACAGGCTATTTAGAGCAGCACGTTGTTTCGAGAAGTATTTCCCAACAAGTTCAGGAAGGCACATTTTACGAAAGAAGTCTTGTGCTTTCTTTAAGCGCGGTTTCCAGAAATCCACAGCAGGGAAGACGCGAGTCACAGCAAGGTCTCTCTGTGTCCACACAACGAGGCCACAGTGGCTGGCGCCCGTAACAAAGACTCAGCGTCTCTGTTGTGTAAACACGCCAGTGATTGGGGTAATGTGGGTGACTGTGTAGTGTAGTTGGTGTAATAGTTTTCGACTCCACACAGTCACTGCTTTGCTGTGCTTCTGCAGCGTATCCAGTAATGGTGACAAATCCTCCAGCGTTGCAATAGGAAGCTGCTCTTAAGCGCAGAAAGAATTGTTTCCAGGGATTTCTATTTGTATCCAGCTTGGCGTGCAGGATCCTTTGTGTAATCTATGCTTACATATGTATTTTACACACAGACAATGTGAAAAATACAACACATTGCTATGGATTGATGCTGAAAGTGCTAATTGCACTAAAAAATTTAGCTGAAAAAAATAACACCAACTAAATAGATAAGCATGTCTGTTAACAAAAACCCCCAAACGCTTTACCCAACTGGGGTTTTTCAACTACCTCACTGACAGAATGAGCCCAGGTATTGCCAGTGCCACTGATGGAAATGAGCCACAGCAGCTCTTCAGCACCTACAAATGAGACCTGCCCACACCAACAAGCAAGAAGGGAGACCAGGTGGCGAGCATCGCCACACTTTCCAATCCAATAAACTACCATTGCAGTTAGTAGTAAGTGGTTGATTAGTGCAGCAACAACAAAAACACACTGAATGTCATTTTAAAATACACAAAATGTTTTATTTTACATTCTATCGAAGTTCCTGCTGGAAAGTGCTGTACTGTACAAGATGCTTCCCTCACCGCAAACTCAGGTTTACTGCTGGATAAATTTTATTTCCACATTAGTCAACTCAACAACCAAGACAGAGCACAATAGAGACAATAAGGGGGTGGCTGTAGCTCAGGCGGTAGAGCAGGTCATCTGCTGATCGGAAGATTGGTGGTTCGATTCCTGGCTTCCCCCAGTCTGCATGCCAAATATCCTTGGGCAAGATATTAACCCCAAATTGCTCTCCGATGCATCCATCGGAGTATGAATGTGTGTGAATGTTACTTAGAAAGCACCTAGAACAATGTGCTTGTGCGAATGGGTGTGAATGGGTGAATGCACAAGTTGTGTAAAGCGCTTTGAGTGCTCAGAAGAGTAGAAAAGCGCTATATAAGAACCAGTCCATTTACCAATATGTGCACTGGTCTAATGATGTTTATGGCTCCCAAAGTATCGAGTATTGAGGTCTATTGCACTGTTGACTATTTACAAAAGTATTGCACAAAAGGTATTGCACAGTGAGGTGAAGAGGCACTACAGCTTAGTTGTTCCCCCCTCCTTTGTCCTCCTGTTTCCCCTCCCTCTCCCCTCCAGAGAGGAGTTAAACAGTCTGATGGCGTGTGGGACAAAGGAGTTTTTAAGTCTGTTAGTTCTTGTCTTGGGGAGAAGCAACCTGTCACTGAACAGACTCTTCTGGTTGTTAATGGCCGTGTGCAGAGGATGCCTGGCATTGTCCATAATGTCCATCAGTTTCTTTAGTGTCCTTTTCTCTGCCACTGTCACCAGGGTGTCCAGCTTCATGCCGACCACAGAGCTAGCCTTCCTGATCAGTTTTTCCAGCCTGGATGAGTCCTTCTTTGCTGTGCTGCTCCCCCAGCACACCACAGCATAGCACTTTAAGAATCTAAAAGATAACAAAATCTGATAGGTAAAAATAACATTTTGAACCAACTAGGTGGTTCCCAAAAATCTGGCGTGCTGTGAGTCCTTAAAAAAATTGAGGAAACCGGAAAAGTAGCAGGACTAAATAACTCTGTACAGCAGATGAACTGTATCTGGAAATCATGTCCTTAAGATGTAGAAAAATATAAAGAAAAGCAAAGACTTGAAGTACCTGAGAGATGCACTGGCCCTTTAATGGATCCATCTGCTGTTTGCTGAAGCCTCATCAGAAACGGTCTCAGTGGAAGGCTGTCAGGAAGCCATTTTTAGTGAAGAGAAACAGGGAGAAAAGGCTGAGGTATGGTAAATTACACGAGAACTGGACTATATCAGTGGCAACAGGTCTTACAGCATTATGAATTCATATTTGACATTTTTGGTTCAAATAATTGTTGATATGACTCCAACAGAGGGTGTTTACATCCATCTGTAAAACACGATGAAGGCTCTGCCAGTGGTGTTGGGAATCTTGAGAAAGCTGATGGAAATATGAACCAGATATTAAGATTTTCATTAATCATGCAGTCCCAGCTGAAAAGCATCTAGTTGGAAAAGGCATATTTTTATTCATTACGACAATGATCCCAAACACACGGTGAATGCAGTAAACGTATACCTAGATCAGTCATGGATTGGCCTCCCCAGAGCCCAGACCTCAACATTTATTAAAGCAGTGTGTTCCGGAAAGAGAGAGTCCAGGCTATGTTCGATAGTAAAGGTGGCCATACCAAATATTGACTTTCAAGTACATTTTTGCCTTATGTACTGTATTTCCATTTATGTTTGCACGTTTCAGTGAATTGCTCTGCCTATTTCCCATTTTCCCAGCAGAATATAACGAAATGAGGATGCCTCAAGACTTTTGCAATATTGTATCAGAAGGAGAAAAAAGGTGACAAATGTCCCAGTTCTTCGTGGTTAATCTTGTTAATGTTGCCTTCTGTTTTCTAATGGTTTCCTGCCAAAAACCCTAAAAAAGTGTTCTCCAACCTCGTGAATTGAAAACACTGGATTTGTTATAGAATAACTTCTAATTAGCTATTATTTCACAGAGGAAATAAGATAATCGATAAAAGAAAAAAAGACGTGAAAAGGAGACAATAAAAGAAGCCCCTTCCTTTCCCACATGTGCTAAACTTAGAGCCAAAGCCTCACCCTGCCGCTTTCCGCTTCATTAGAGCTGTTTAAACAAAACAAGTTTAAAATAGGGTTTCTATCTGAAACAGCACATGCAGTTAAAAGGCCAATGTGGAAAATAAATCCTTGTGATTATAGTTGAACAGGAAGCAGCACTTGCTCTGCCTTTCAGCCCCATTGAACAAGACGTCAGCAGCTCTATGGAGGTAGTTTAGTCTTTTTTACAAATTCAAAATTAAATATGCGAGCACTCAAAAATTAAGGTTCACTGAGAAATGTCCTCATTTTTTAAAAAGAAAGGCATATTCCTTGTTATTTAATACAACATTCAATTGATCAGAAATGTTAGAAATCATGGTAAATGGGCTCATCAATACAAAATCATGATTGTCTTTTTAATTGTATAACTTTGTAGACTACTTTTCCCAAACCATCACTCTAGTGCTCCACTGGCACCTCGTATTACTTAATGCAAGTAGTTTACAGGTGTTGTGTCGTGTCTTTCTACAGATGTAGAAAGGTCAGCTACTCAAGAGACCTTCCCCAAATCTCCCTCATCTTCATCTTCGTCAACGAGGCTCTGTCGGTGATCCTGCGCTCAGTCCACTCAGCTGTCAATCACACACTTGCTCAAGGAGGTCATCCTGGTGGACGACAACAGCGATGACGGTCAGTATAGATTAAATATTTTCTTCAGCTAATACCAAATAAGAAGAGTGGCTTTTTCGCCCTCTGATTAGAAGATGGTTTATAGTGAGTGAAACACAGAATTTCCATCTAAAATCCACTGAGTCATCAGCAGGATTTCTACTGAAAGCAACAAAATACACATCAAATTGTCATTCAGCATCCCAGAAATAATTATCTTATACAATAAGTGTCATGTAACCTGAATATAATTATATAATTAAGTTTTATATTATTATAAAACTGAAACTAGTGAATAACCTTTGCACTGTCCTCTTCCTGCTGTGACAAAACAAATTTCCCACGTGTGGGACTAATAAAGGTTATCTTATCTTATCTTATCTTATCTTATCTTATCTTAAAAAGGTGGCGCGGTCGTTGATGCTCAGGAAGCAGTAGACCCCCGTTGGTGTTGTTTAGAGTGAGTTGGAGCTTAAAACAGCACCGCAGGGAGCTGAGTGAGAACTTTTATGTCATCTCTCTATTTGCATGTGTGCTTCTGTATTTCTTTATTTATCAACTGTGTTGTTGTGGTGATGAATTTGTATGTTTTTTATGTTTGTTTTCAGCTTTTGATAGTGTAGCAGTGACAATAGTTGGCATACATTAGTGGTTATTTAGGATAGGATGAGCTAATAAGCCATCATGTCTTTGTATTTTGCTAGGAAAATGGGAAATAGATGCAGCAGTTTACTGAAACTTGCAAACATAAGATGCCAGATGCATCTCTCAGGTTGTGTGTCAGTTTTGTGTTATTTCTTAAGGACACAACTTTCAAATTCTGTTCGTCTGCTGTAGATGTTTTTATTTAAGCTGCCAGTTCTTTTGTCCTCTACTTGTTTAGTTTCTTGACATATGTCAAGTTTTTGGCTAATAGCTCTTTGGTAATCACCTTGCTGGTGTGTTATCGTTGTCATTTTTTGTGCAGGAAACAAATTGTGTATTTGTGACAAGCTGCTGGTAATGTGCCAGTAACGAATTTGTCCCTTGAGTTAGGTGCCTTTATTATGTGTGAATGATTCATAGGAACAAACAAATAAAGGACTGCACTGAAAATTATAATAAAATGATGTCCAAAGAAAAATTTGAAGGAGCTTCAGAAAGCCTGAAGAACGTGAAATAAATTACAGAATTAAAAGACAGTTCGGTTCCTTGGAAGCAAAATGTAAAGACAAAATGTTCACACATGGCTCTATGCAACTAAATAAGAGCTTTAGGATTGTCTGAAAGTATTTGTTTGGGTTTTTGCTCGTAATTATCTGCTCCACTCTATGTTCACCTGTTCCTTATTACCCGGCTGCTCTAAAGTGATTTCTGCCAATCTTTGTCAGCTCATCTGTGAGCTTGTTTCACTCATGCGCTCTGCAACAGTCCCTCATGTTATTCTCTGCTTCACAGGTTTTTTACTCATTTTCCACCCCTTGGGCTTTGTTCTCCCAATATCAGCTTTATTTAAATAAGCTTTCTTTATGGTGGTTTTGCTGATTTTCTGTATTCATTTGGAAAAGCTTACAAACCTAACACAAATAATTGGGGTATAACCCTCAATCTCATTGGGCCTGTTTGAGTGCACATATGTCAATGAACTTAAAAAGGGCTAGTATGTGCACTTTGCTAAAGAAATGCTTTGATTATATATATATATACAGTGAGTATATTTTCATAGGTACAGTGGGGCAAAAAAGTATTTAGTCAACCACCGATTGTGCAAGTTCCTCCACCTAAAATGATGACAGAGGTCAGTAATTTGCACCAGAGGTACACTTCAACTGTGAGAGACAGAATGTGAAAAAAAAATCCATGAATTCACATGGTTGGATTTGTAAAGAATTTATTCGTAAATCAGGGTGGAAAATAAGTATTTGCTTGGTGTGCAAAAATCAACTGTGGGAGCAATCATCAGAAAATGGAAGACATACAAGACCACTGATAATCTCCCTCGATCTGGGGCTCCACGCAAGATCTCATCCCGTGGGGTCAAAATGATCATGAGAACGGTGAGCAAAGATCCCAGAACCACACGGGGGGACCTGGTGAATGACCTGCAGAGAGCTGGGACCAAAGTAACAAAGGTCACCATCAGTAACACACTACAACGGCAGGGAATCAAATCCCGCAGTGCCAGACGTGTTCCGCTGCTGAAGCCAGTGCATGTCCAGGCCCGTCTGAAGTTTGCCAGAGAGCACATGGATGATACAGCAGAGGATTGGGAGAATGTCATGTGGTCAGATGAAACCAAAGTAGAACTTTTTGGTATAAACTCAACTCGTTGTGTTTGGAGGAAGAAGAATACTGAGTTGCATCCCAAGAACACCATACCTACTGTGAAGCATGGGGGTGGAAACATCATGCTATGGGGCTGTTTTTCTGCCAAGGGGACAGGACGACTGATCCGTGTTAAGGACAGAATGAATGGGGCCATGTATCGTGAGATTTTGAGCCAAAACCTCCTTCCATCAGTGAGAACTTTGAAGATGAAACGAGGCTGGGTCTTCCAACATGACAATGATCCAAAACACACCACCCGGGCAACAAAGGAGTGGCTCCGTAAGAAGCATTTGAAAGTCCTGGAGTGGCCTAGCCAGTCTCCAGACCTCAACCCCATAGAAAATCTGTGGCGGGAGTTGAAAGTCCGTGTTGCTCGGCGACAGCCCCAAAACATCACTGCTCTCGAGAAGATCTGCATGGAGGAATGGGCCAAAATACCAGCTACTGTGTGTGCAAACCTGGTAAAGACCTATAGTAAACGTTTGACCTCTGTTATTGCCAACAAAGGTTATGTTACAAAGTATTGAGTTGTATTTTTGTTATTGACCAAATACTTATTATGTAGTGTGAAGCGCTTTGGGGTCCTTAGGGACTAGAAAAGCGCTATACAAATGCAGGCCATTTACCATTTAGTGCTTAGTGGGTTGCCCTTTGTGTTCTTATCATGTTGTTTCACACAACCAATACTAAGGCTTGATGTGAGGTTTATAAAGGAGTGCAGGCTGCCAGTGAGAGAAGTGAGACAAAAGAGTTGTCATACTGGGAATGGTTGCTTAAGCTCACTCTGCTGTCCTTTCATATTTATCGACATGAATTCCAATTATTGTGATTGCATGAAAATAATTATGCAAGCTAGGCATAATGTGTCAGGCTTTGATTGTTGCTGCCAGAGGGGACTCTGGAACAGCATTTTTCTTTTTTTCCTCCTTTCTTCAGTAAAGAGGGCTGCAATGGATCTGATGTTAGAGAAGCTAAGAAAAAAATACAAGCACTTTCTTTAGCATGTAGGGATTCTTCTTAAACTCGCCAACTTAGCTGCAATGGTGATATATTCTTTTCAGGCTTTATTAGTCCTGACATCAGATCAAATACTGGAAAACTCCAGCTGGCAGACTGTTCAAGGATAGATGTGCAGATTATAAGCTAAACTGCAGATTCAAAGATCAACTAAAGATCAGTCTTTATAAGCATTTCTGACTTGTTTTGTTTGATGTGTTATCTTCATTTTCTGAACTGTAGAGCAACTGAAAGGTCCACTGGAGGAGTATGTGAACAAACGCTATCCCGGCCTGGTGAAGATTGTAAGGAACCAAAAGAGAGAGGGATTGATCAGGGCCAGGATCGAGGGTTGGAAGGTAGCCACTGCTGAGGTGACAGGATTTTTTGATGCCCATGTGGAGTTCACCCCATCATGGTGAGTGGGTCCTATCATCTAGCGGGAAGCACGGTGTTATTAACAGTCAGGAGTGAATTTTTGGTATTTGGAAAAAGGCTTATTTTAGTGTAAATTAAAGTGAAACACAGCATTCAAAAACAAAAATGACATGTACTCAAAATTAAATCTGGAAAAAAACATATCTTTGCCAAATGTATGAACATTGGAATAACTTATAGAGAGATACTCCCATACGGTTTATGACAAAATTTAATCCAAAGTGATTGATGGCCCTAATCATGACCTTTTGACCTCCCCCCTCCCCCCCGGAAGCGAGTAATGACCGTGACGAATTGCATCCGGAGAAGGGGGGGGGGCGGGAACCCCCCGACATCCGGAGAAGGGGGGGCGAACCCCGGAAGCGCGCCATCTGTCGCTAAGCGTGTCGAATTGCATCCTGAGAAGGGAGGGGGGGTAAACCTCCGGAAGCGCGCCATCTGTTGTTGGGAAAAAAAAAGAAAAAAGTTTTTAGAGGGAGGAGAATAAAAGCAGAGAGGAGGAGTTCACAATTTCTAAGCCTCAGACACACAAGATGGATTTCATTCTGCAGCCCAGCAGCTCTCCTGTGTCCGATGAGATCTGCTCTCCCAAAGAAGAAGGCTTTGAATATGCCATATTCAATTACAGCATATTTACTAAGGAAGGCCTCGATCCGGACCTTATGACACTTCCGGAAATACTCCGGAATTGTCTAGTCATTTTCAGACCTGATGCGTCATGTTCCATATACATGAGGGGAGGGGTTTGGTTCCTGAAGCACAGCGGTGATGCAGCAGCTGATTTTGTGCTGTATAGAGAGACAGAGCGGCAGCTAGTTTTCCGCAAACTCATAGTCTGAATTCTGTTTCAATATTATGACGATTTTCTCTGTATTTCTTAATGGGAATAAAGAGTGACTTCCTGTAGAGATTTCAATAGTATTTTATTTTCCTATAATACAGACGCAGTAAAAAAAACCTTTAAGATGATCTGCCTAGCAACAAATTGCATTTTTAGGCTACACCATAGCTTGTGATGAAAAGAAGAACTTTCTATCCGCTTGTAACCTACAGGCTGCCTACCCCGTATGTGTAAAAATGAATAAATATCCCTTAGTGAATACTTTTCTTTGAATACTACTTTTCCTTTTGAGAATCCCTTTTACAAGGGACTGAAAAAACAAACCATAATTGCCGTGACAGGCGATCTTGTTTCACACACACACACACACACACACACACACACACACACACACACACACACACACACACACCGCGGGTCAAGGAGGAGTGAGATATCAGATATCAGTTTTTTCTCAATGCTTATAACCTATAACGCGCCCCCCAAAACAATATTATTATTATTAAAACATCTATAAGGTAGGTTTTGCGCAGCCTGCTCCTTGTCAGACCAAAGTTTTTTTCTTCATTACTTTTAGCTACTTTTACACTGGGTTTTCTCAATAGACAGAAAATGAAAATGAGGAGTCAACAGCCGATATTATCATTGCTTGTAACCCGGTAAATAATTTCGTACATCTCCCCATAAAATAAGCCTTAGTGGAAAAAAGCTCATATTCGAATAAGTTTATTCCCCTCTGTGGGAAAGAGTTTTTTTCTCAGAGTCAACCATGAGGCGAGTTTTGTCAACAGCAATTGTCCATTTGGTAAAACAAATATCCGCCTCTAAGTCGTATTTTACCGTTGCAGAATGTGGAAAACAGACAGCCCTCACAGGAGGCACCCAGGGGCCCACCTCACACACCATAGTTAAAATATTTAAATTTCAACTAAATTTGTAGTAATGATCGGATTTCCTCACTTATCTACACCACACTCCTTGATTTCTTATCGTTTCTTATCGTTCCTCTGTCCCTTAATAGAAACTATCCTCCCTTTCAGTTGTCTTTTGCACTTCCATATCGCAAAGCAGTTACTGTAGGTTATTTTCTGCTTATGCATTAATGTAATTAATTAACTTATTTATCCTTAAGTACGGTAATGACTTGAGTTCTAATGCTTTTTGTCTCTTGAGTTAGCCGTCAATGTGGGATTTTTTTACCCTTTTGTTCAGTTAAAGCTGCCTTTCATTCTTCAACGCAGCTTAAACTCTAATAGGTAAGCTTTCTTGTAATTTCTTAGTTCTGCAGGCTTCTTGAAAGACATCCGAGACTCTTCTTTGGATGCTGGATGCCTTTTGTTTTGTTTTCTGTCAAGATGATCCCACACTGCTTCGATTATCTTGAGGTTCGAACCCTGGAGAGATCAATCCATGACTGATGCGTTGTTTCATCCAGGCATACTTTGACTACAATGGCAGTATGTTTGCGATCATTGTCGTACTGAAAGTTGCTGCCAATCAGACATTACTTGGTATTACATGGTCGATCAAAATCTGGTGGAACTTTTCTACATTCATAATTTGATTAATTTGGATAAGAGCTCCAACAACACTGGCTGAAATCCAGCCTCAAAGCACGGTAGAGTATCCACGCTGTGTTAAAGACGGCTATAGACATTCACTGTTGTATCTCTCTTCGGACCTCTTCCATGCATATTTCAAATTTGGATTCATTACTCCATAAGACATATTACAGCTGATTTCTTTTTCCAGTCAATTTCTTGTGTAATTTGGCACACCTCAGCCTTATTTTTCTCTGTTCTCCTTCCTTAAGAATGGCTTATTAACAGCCACCCTTCCAACTCAGATAACTTTTGATGAAATGTTTACAGCACTTGAGTTACTCGCCACGGCCATCCTAAATGCTAAGAACACTAAACTTTAATTCTAAATTACGTTAACCAGAAAAAACAAGCCAAAGTCGAGATGTTGCTGAGCTGACCTGTGCTATGCTATGCCTTCTAAAGCACGTATAATGTAAACAGAACTGGTCTTTGCACAGAAGCCTGTGGAGCTTCATAATTAACCTCAGTGTGTGAAGAGCACTCTCCATTTAATAATAGCTGTAATAAAATGTTATGGCCGACGGTGTTAAACGCTGCACTTGGGTCTAGCAGGGAAGATTTCAACTTTTCAATACGAATGAAGGCTGAAAACTGATTAGATTAATGTCTGATGATCTTTTCTGTGCTTCTTCAAGTTTGTAACACCAAACATATTAAAGGATGATGTAAGGCTCACAGGAAGAGTTTAATTAGACACACATTTACTATTTTCTTTATACTCTTTCTTTCTTGACATGTTTAATATGATTACTATCAGAGGAGAAAATGACCCTTGTGTAGTTTAAAAAAGTTTTATTTAATCAAACTGTAATGTTGTTGAACTCTGACGGACGTGTCTTTTAATCTTGTCAACAAATCCTTAATCATCTAAATCTGCCATTTATCATCTAGTAAAATGTTCCCTCTGCTTCTGCTGCACATCTCCCCGGACACTCTCCGCTTCACCTGTCCTGTGCAGGTGGTCCAACCCCTGCCTGCCTCCTTAAACTGGGGTGTTTAAATCTCTTTACCTCTGTTGTGAACTTCACACAAAGTTTGTGGTAACAAAATCAAACTGACGAGGATCTCGTTTGAAAAACACACACTCACGAGACAAAATAAAAACAGACTGCTCAAAGCAAAAGCAGAGCCCTCACAGCTGGTAGTACAAAACACAGCGACAACATGCGTATTAGATACCCTCAGTGCCAGAAGCATAAATATGAAAAAATGTGATCACCAAGAGTATCCTAACAACGGCGTTGAGGTGGGTGTTACAGTAACGGCGTTGAGGTGGGTGTTACAGTAAAAAAAAAAAGTAGCCAAATTTTCATCTGAAAATGTTGAATTTTAGTAAAAACAATGCTCTGTAGTTTGATACTGTCGTTACAGACTAAGCAGATGTTTAAAGCCTTCGGACGCTCATTTGAAACGCACTCATTCTCCTTATCAGCTGGAAACATTAAAGCCGTAAAATGACTTTTTCAAACGGATAAAAACTATTGAACAACAGCAATGTTGAGCCTGTTCCAAAATTTGGATGTACATGTGTTGAAGGTGTGGGTCTTGTTGAATTATTAAACATACATTCTTTAATTTTTCGAGCCACAAAAACAACAACTTTTAATTTTCTTCTGCTTGAGTATCGGCCTCGGGTAGCTCTACTTATCATTGCTCAGTCAGTTGTCTGTTTGTGCTACTTTTTTAAGGAGCAGCGTATTATTGGTAAGGGTGACTTTATGTGTTTAGCTACTTAAGTGGAAGTACTGTGGATAGTTTTACCTTACATACATAGATCTACCAATACAGCTTCTGAGGTAACTGTTTACAAAATGTTATAATCTATTCAAAGGTTCTTTGCAATTTTACATTGATAAACATTATCCTTAACACATTTGGCCCACATAAAGTACTATGGCCATCACACTGTCATTTAGAATTGTTTAAATAACTCCTGTCTTAAGTCCTTCCATCAAAAAAAAAAAAAAAAAAAAAAAAAAACATGGTTCACTTTTACATCACAAAATGTTAGAAATATAAGTCGTTCATAACAAACTGAAAGGTTGGGAGTTTAAAAATCCAAACCGATGGAAGAATCAGAATCAGAATACTTTATTGATCCCTGGGGGAAATTATTTTTTGTTACAGTGCTCCATTATAAACCAACATTAAGACAAGACAGACAATACACTAACTAAGAATAGTACAATATATACATATATATACATACATACATACATACATACATAAGTCACTCATAAATAAATAGCTGGAAAAGAAACATGTGTAGCTGTAGCAGCAAACAGTGTGTTAAGTGGATGCGTTGTACAGGGAGATGGCCACAGGCAGGAAAGATTTCCTGTGTCGTTCAGTGGTGCTTTTCGGTAATCTCAGTCTCTCACTGAACGTGCTCCTGTGACTGACCAGCATGTCATGGAGTGGGTGGGAGGTGTTATCCAACATTGTCTTTATCTTGGACAGCATCCGCCTCTCCGACACCACCTTGAGGGTGTCCAGCTCCATCCCCACAACATTGCTGGCCTTACGGATTAGTTTATCGAGTCTGTTGGCATCTGCGACCCTCAGCCTGCTCCCCCAGCATGCAACAGCATAGAGGATCGCACTGGCCACAACAGACTCATAGAAAACTCATAGAAAATAGGAAGCAGAAGTAGAAGACTATAACGTCTCAGAGCACACGGTGTCTATTATTGTGTAGACATGTATAAATAAGAGCTTAATAAAGATGCTTAATTTCTTAAGAAATAAACAGGTGGAGTGATCTTTATCAAAAGTGGATGTTGCATCTGTGGCTAAACCACTGTACCCAAAAAAACTTTAAAAATCTACTGTGTGTGAGGCTGTGTAAGTAAAGCTTGCCCTTCACACCCGCGTGTAATAAACCATTTGTTGGGGGGTTGTGGATTTGGCACCTCAGCATTGTGAAAGTGGGGAAACATGTTTCTGGCTGTGCATAAGATTTCTGCTTACAAATTAGAATCTCAGTTCTAAATGAAATTCAGATGTTTTTTTAAGTATGGCTAATGTATTATTTGACTTCTAAGACACACACACACACACACACACACACACACACACACACACACACACACAAGAACAACACAGAGAAGAAGAAGAGGGGGTCGTTTTACTACGCATCATAAAAACGCAATCATTCATAACATGGACAGTGAGAAGTAAAACTCGTCGTCTTACCACATGTTATATTCTGTAAACTTAAAATAATCCGCAGAAATTAGAGTTTAGTGTTTTAATTCATCTATTAAAAAACACGAGTCAACATTACTGAAGTGACGCTTTAACGATGCGTCTTATCATCGTGTTTATGATGATAAAACATGTTCTCTCGTTAGTAGATGTCTGCGCTGTCACTTGTCACGAAAATGTTCAGAGCCAGGGTTCCTCTTTAATTACCATTGATCGTTAATAGGGTCACAAAAGATTTGTCGCATTATCCCCATAAACAAAATGCTTTTATAGAAATCATTGTGATACAAATATTTAGATTCTTGATTCACAATGTGCACGAACTCAAAATCTTTAGAGGTTCATATTTATAAAGTATCGCAAATAATACATTTATACCATTGTATGAGCTACACTTCTTGTAAAAACTGATTGAAAAAAGCTCCTGTCGTGACCTTCCTTCTGTGAGGACACACACACACACACACACACACACACACACACACACACACACACACACACACACAGAGAGAGAGGGAGAGGGGGGGGGGGAGATCATTAGGATTGGAGGCGTTTTTTGGATTTTCACTTATTGTCGGCTTTACAGTCACATAAAATTCATTCCAATTTTTTGCCTTTGCTTCAATTAAGGTGTTTCTTTAAATCTACAGCAGCTCCCTTTTCAAAAGGTTTACTGACAACTGACAACGATCAATAGCAGCATACGTGGGGGGAAGAGTATGAGTCTTACGGTGACAGCGGGGCCGTGGGAGCCGGAGGGAGGGGTGAGGGTCCGCGCTAAATTTGCAAAGTTACTGATTTAAAAATTATATTTTTGAATTTTTAATTGCATGACAAACATACGATAGACTCTTGAGCATATTTATATAGCTAAATACACAACGGTATAACCGTGCTAAATAAAAGAGGTCCAAGTACCAAAGCACTCTAATGCAAGCCTCTAAACTGCATGTTGATAAGTACGTGAAGCGTACCTCTACAGCTGAAAACAGATTGTATCCATACTTTGAGGATCTGCTGAATTGTTTTTTTTTTTTGATGAACTGCAGATGATGATGAATTCCTCTTTATTGTAGAAACAGTCCCTAAGCTGTTGTTGCTCATACTTACCGAGTTCCCTAGCTACTTCCTTACTATGTCAGTAAACCTTTTGAAAAGGGAGCTGCTGTAGATTTAAAGAAACACCTTAATTGAAGCAAAGGCAAAAAATTGGAATGAATTTTATGTGACTGTAAAGCCGACAATAAGTGAAAATCCAATCACAGAAGGAAGGTCACGACAGTATCAGTAAATATGAACCTCTAAAGATTTTGAGTTCGTGCACATTGTGAATCAAGAATCTAAATATTTGTATCACAATGATTTCTATAAAAGCATTTTGTTTATGGGGATAATGCGACAAATCTTTTGTGACCCTATTAACGATCAATGGTAATTAAAGAGGAACCCTGGCTCTGAACATTTTCGTGACAAGTGACAGCGCAGACATCTACTAACGAGAGAACATGTTTTATCATCATAAACACGATGATAAGACGCATCGTTAAAGCGTCACTTCAGTAATGTTGACTCGTGTTTTTTAATAGATGAATTAAAACACTAAACTCTAATTTCTGCGGATTATTTTAAGTTTACAGAATATAACATGTGGTAAGACGACGAGTTTTACTTCTCACTGTCCATGTTATGAATGATTGCGTTTTTATGATGCGTAGTAAAACGACCCCCTCTTGTTCTTCTCTGTGTTGTTCTTGTGTGTGTGTGTGTGTGTGTGTGTGTGTGTGTGTGTGTGTGTGTGTGTCTTAGAAGTCAAATAATACATTAGCCATACTTAAAAAAAACATCTGAATTTCATTTAGAACTGAGATTCTAAGTTGTAAGCAGAAATCTTATGCACAGCCAGAAACATGTTTCCCCACTTTCACAATGCTGAGGTGCCAAATCCACAACCCCTCAACAAATGGTTTATTACACGCGGGTGTGAAGGGCAAGCTTTACTTACACAGCCTCACACACAGTAGATTTTTAAAGTTTTTTTGGGTACAGTGGTTTAGCCACAGATGCAACATCCACTTTTGATAAAGATCACTCCACCTGTTTATTTCTTAAGAAATTAAGCATCTTTATTAAGCTCTTATTTATACATGTCTACACAATAATAGACACCGTGTGCTCTGAGACGTTATAGTCTTCTACTTCTGCTTCCTATTTTCTATGAGTTTTCTATGAGTCTGTTGTGGCCAGTGCGATCCTCTATGCTGTTGCATGCTGGGGGAGCAGGCTGAGGGTCGCAGATGCCAACAGACTCGATAAACTGATCCGTAAGGCCAGCAATGTTGTGGGGATGGAGCTGGACACCCTCAAGGTGGTGTCGGAGAGGCGGATGCTGTCCAAGATAAAGACAATGTTGGATAACACCTCCCACCCACTCCATGACATGCTGGTCAGTCACAGGAGCACGTTCAGTGAGAGACTGAGATTACCGAAAAGCACCACTGAACGACACAGGAAATCTTTCCTGCCTGTGGCCATCTCCCTGTACAACGCATCCACTTAACACACTGTTTGCTGCTACAGCTACACATGTTTCTTTTCCAGCTATTTATTTATGAGTGACTTATGTATGTATGTATGTATGTATGTATATATATGTATATATTGTACTATTCTTAGTTAGTGTATTGTCTGTCTTGTCTTAATGTTGGTTTATAATGGAGCACTGTAACAAAAAATAATTTCCCCCAGGGATCAATAAAGTATTCTGATTCTGATTCTTCCATCGGTTTGGATTTTTAAACTCCCAACCTTTCAGTTTGTTATGAACGACTTATATTTCTAACATTTTGTGATGTAAAAGTGAACCATGTTTTTTTTTTTTTTTTTTTTTTTTTTTGATGGAAGGACTTAAGACAGGAGTTATTTAAACAATTCTAAATGACAGTGTGATGGCCATAGTACTTTATGTGGGCCAAATGTGTTAAGGATAATGTTTATCAATGTAAAATTGCAAAGAACCTTTGAATAGATTATAACATTTTGTAAACAGTTACCTCAGAAGCTGTATTGGTAGATCTATGTATGTAAGGTAAAACTATCCACAGTACTTCCACTTAAGTAGCTAAACACATAAAGTCACCCTTACCAATAATACGCTGCTCCTTAAAAAAGTAGCACAAACAGACAACTGACTGAGCAATGATAAGTAGAGCTACCCGAGGCCGATACTCAAGCAGAAGAAAATTAAAAGTTGTTGTTTTTGTGGCTCGAAAAATTAAAGAATGTATGTTTAATAATTCAACAAGACCCACACCTTCAACACATGTACATCCAAATTTTGGAACAGGCTCAACATTGCTGTTGTTCAATAGTTTTTATCCGTTTGAAAAAGTCATTTTACGGCTTTAATGTTTCCAGCTGATAAGGAGAATGAGTGCGTTTCAAATGAGCGTCCGAAGGCTTTAAACATCTGCTTAGTCTGTAACGACAGTATCAAACTACAGAGCATTGTTTTTACTAAAATTCAACATTTTCAGATGAAAATTTGGCTACTTTTTTTTTTTACTGTAACACCCACCTCAACGCCGTTGTTAGGATACTCTTGGTGATCACATTTTTTCATATTTATGCTTCTGGCACTGAGGGTATCTAATACGCATGTTGTCGCTGTGTTTTGTACTACCAGCTGTGAGGGCTCTGCTTTTGCTTTGAGCAGTCTGTTTTTATTTTGTCTCGTGAGTGTGTGTTTTTCAAACGAGATCCTCGTCAGTTTGATTTTGTTACCACAAACTTTGTGTGAAGTTCACAACAGAGGTAAAGAGATTTAAACACCCCAGTTTAAGGAGGCAGGCAGGGGTTGGACCACCTGCACAGGACAGGTGAAGCGGAGAGTGTCCGGGGAGATGTGCAGCAGAAGCAGAGGGAACATTTTACTAGATGATAAATGGCAGATTTAGATGATTAAGGATTTGTTGACAAGATTAAAAGACACGTCCGTCAGAGTTCAACAACATTACAGTTTGATTAAATAAAACTTTTTTAAACTACACAAGGGTCATTTTCTCCTCTGATAGTAATCATATTAAACATGTCAAGAAAGAAAGAGTATAAAGAAAATAGTAAATGTGTGTCTAATTAAACTCTTCCTGTGAGCCTTACATCATCCTTTAATATGTTTGGTGTTACAAACTTGAAGAAGCACAGAAAAGATCATCAGACATTAATCTAATCAGTTTTCAGCCTTCATTCGTATTGAAAAGTTGAAATCTTCCCTGCTAGACCCAAGTGCAGCGTTTAACACCGTCGGCCATAACATTTTATTACAGCTATTATTAAATGGAGAGTGCTCTTCACACACTGAGGTTAATTATGAAGCTCCACAGGCTTCTGTGCAAAGACCAGTTCTGTTTACATTATACGTGCTTTAGAAGGCATAGCATAGCACAGGTCAGCTCAGCAACATCTCGACTTTGGCTTGTTTTTTCTGGTTAACGTAATTTAGAATTAAAGTTTAGTGTTCTTAGCATTTAGGATGGCCGTGGCGAGTAACTCAAGTGCTGTAAACATTTCATCAAAAGTTATCTGAGTTGGAAGGGTGGCTGTTAATAAGCCATTCTTAAGGAAGGAGAACAGAGAAAAATAAGGCTGAGGTGTGCCAAATTACACAAGAAATTGACTGGAAAAAGAAATCAGCTGTAATATGTCTTATGGAGTAATGAATCCAAATTTGAAATATGCATGGAAGAGGTCCGAAGAGAGATACAACAGTGAATGTCTATAGCCGTCTTTAACACAGCGTGGATACTCTACCGTGCTTTGAGGCTGGATTTCAGCCAGTGTTGTTGGAGCTCTTATCCAAATTAATCAAATTATGAATGTAGAAAAGTTCCACCAGATTTTGATCGACCATGTAATACCAAGTAATGTCTGATTGGCAGCAACTTTCAGTACGACAATGATCGCAAACATACTGCCATTGTAGTCAAAGTATGCCTGGATGAAACAACGCATCAGTCATGGATTGATCTCTCCAGGGTTCGAACCTCAAGATAATCGAAGCAGTGTGGGATCATCTTGACAGAAAACAAAACAAAAGGCATCCAGCATCCAAAGAAGAGTCTCGGATGTCTTTCAAGAAGCCTGCAGAACTAAGAAATTACAAGAAAGCTTACCTATTAGAGTTTAAGCTGCGTTGAAGAATGAAAGGCAGCTTTAACTGAACAAAAGGGTAAAAAAATCCCACATTGACGGCTAACTCAAGAGACAAAAAGCATTAGAACTCAAGTCATTACCGTACTTAAGGATAAATAAGTTAATTAATTACATTAATGCATAAGCAGAAAATAACCTACAGTAACTGCTTTGCGATATGGAAGTGCAAAAGACAACTGAAAGGGAGGATAGTTTCTATTAAGGGACAGAGGAACGATAAGAAACGATAAGAAATCAAGGAGTGTGGTGTAGATAAGTGAGGAAATCCGATCATTACTACAAATTTAGTTGAAATTTAAATATTTTAACTATGGTGTGTGAGGTGGGCCCCTGGGTGCCTCCTGTGAGGGCTGTCTGTTTTCCACATTCTGCAACGGTAAAATACGACTTAGAGGCGGATATTTGTTTTACCAAATGGACAATTGCTGTTGACAAAACTCGCCTCATGGTTGACTCTGAGAAAAAAACTCTTTCCCACAGAGGGGAATAAACTTATTTGAATATGAGCTTTTTTCCACTAAGGCTTATTTTATGGGGAGATGTACGAAATTATTTACCGGGTTACAAGCAATGATAATATCGGCTGTTGACTCCTCATTTTCATTTTCTGTCTATTGAGAAAACCCAGTGTAAAAGTAGCTAAAAGTAATGAAGAAAAAAACTTTGGTCTGACAAGGAGCAGGCTGCGCAAAACCTACCTTATAGATGTTTTAATAATAATAATATTGTTTTGGGGGGCGCGTTATAGGTTATAAGCATTGAGAAAAAACTGATATCTGATATCTCACTCCTCCTTGACCCGCGGTGTGTGTGTGTGTGTGTGTGTGTGTGTGTGTGTGTGTGTGTGTGTGTGTGTGTGTGTGTGTGTGTGTGTGAAACAAGATCGCCTGTCACGGCAATTATGGTTTGTTTTTTCAGTCCCTTGTAAAAGGGATTCTCAAAAGGAAAAGTAGTATTCAAAGAAAAGTATTCACTAAGGGATATTTATTCATTTTTACACATACGGGGTAGGCAGCCTGTAGGTTACAAGCGGATAGAAAGTTCTTCTTTTCATCACAAGCTATGGTGTAGCCTAAAAATGCAATTTGTTGCTAGGCAGATCATCTTAAAGGTTTTTTTTACTGCGTCTGTATTATAGGAAAATAAAATACTATTGAAATCTCTACAGGAAGTCACTCTTTATTCCCATTAAGAAATACAGAGAAAATCGTCATAATATTGAAACAGAATTCAGACTATGAGTTTGCGGAAAACTAGCTGCCGCTCTGTCTCTCTATACAGCACAAAATCAGCTGCTGCATCACCGCTGTGCTTCAGGAACCAAACCCCTCCCCTCATGTATATGGAACATGACGCATCAGGTCTGAAAATGACTAGACAATTCCGGAGTATTTCCGGAAGTGTCATAAGGTCCGGATCGAGGCCTTCCTTAGTAAATATGCTGTATTTGAATATGGCATATTCAAAGCCTTCTTCTTTGGGAGAGCAGATCTCATCGGACACAGGAGAGCTGCTGGGCTGCAGAATGAAATCCATCTTGTGTGTCTGAGGCTTAGAAATTGTGAACTCCTCCTCTCTGCTTTTATTCTCCTCCCTCTAAAAACTTTTTTCTTTTTTTTTCCCAACAACAGATGGCGCGCTTCCGGAGGTTTACCCCCCCTCCCTTCTCAGGATGCAATTCGACACGCTTAGCGACAGATGGCGCGCTTCCGGGGTTCGCCCCCCCTTCTCCGGATGTCGGGGGGTTCCCGCCCCCCCCTTCTCCGGATGCAATTCGTCACGGTCATTACTCGCTTCCGGGGGGGAGGGGCGAGGTCAAAAGGTCATGATTAGGGCCATCAATCACTTCGGATTAAATTTTGTCATAAACCGTATGGGAGTATCTCTCTACTTATTCATGATAACAACAATGACAATAATAGAGCTTTGGGTATCAGTGTTAAAAGAGTGCTACAAAGTGCAAAGAAACCATGGAAAGAGAAGACAAAGGATAGCTGAAGCTGCATAAAAGGAAGAGCCAAGCTATTTCACGCCTGAGAAGTTTTAAAATGAGACACTTGAGGCTGTGGGATCAGGTTGAACGGATTTTATTTAAAAAAAAACATCACAAGCACACATAAAACACACACCAAAACAGGACCCCTCTTGGAGAACTTGTCGTAAAAGTAAATTTTTAGTAACCATAAAAAATGAAGGTTTTGTACTAATTCAAAAAAGCTGAGCGCTTGGTGGTGAACTGAATCAAAGGCTAAATACTGTCAAGAAATTAGCATGCAATGAGGGACCTTATTAACCCCGCTAAGACAACTGCCACATCCTGTTGATGTCTTTTTGTGGATCTCATTTTCGAGCTCAGTGCATAACTTAAGGTATACCGTGCAGTTCTCTCACTGCCCCCTGCAGAGCTCAACTCGGCTGAATCAAACAGAATTAGTGATAAAACTGGGACGACACAAGGAACTTTCTATTTGACTGAAGTGGATGAAAAAAGTGGTGCTCTTAAAAGATGTTATAAACTTTGTTTCTGCACAAAGTAAAGTCAACTAAATGTGTGAGTGTGTGTGTGTTTGCACTTTTTTCAGGTCAGAACCAGTTCTAGCTAGAATAAAAGAAAACCACAAGAGGATTATCTTGCCGTCAATCGACAACATCAAGCACGATACCTTTGAGGTGGAGCGCTATGAGAACTCTGGCCATGGCTACAACTGGGAACTGTGGTGCATGTACATTAATCCACCCAAAGAGTGGTGGGAGGAGGGAGACATGTCTGCACCAATAAGGTATGCCAGCTTCTCCCATTTAAACGTGAACACAGATCTCACACTTCTGAGATGTATTTTTTTCCACTTCTTTAAGATTTTCAATAAAACTGCCACCAAGTTCTTTTTTTAGTTTTGGGGAAGATTAGGGGAAAACAAGAAAAAAAGCTCCTGATGGGAAACCAGACTTCATTAAAGCAATAAAAAAATTACAGCCTAAATTAGAGAGTGGTGAAAATAGGATTTTAATTATCTGATTATCACCCATATATTTGTGTTAAATTGGATTTCCTTCCATTCTTTAATTAAAAATAAGAATAAATTGCATGAGTATGCACAAAAATGTTTAGATTTACCCTCCACATAATAGGCTGAAATATAAAGTGTGAAACTTTGCATAGTGGAGATTTGGGTTGTAGAAAAGTACTCCAAAATAAACATCAGATAAAGCCACAAAAAAACACATTCTGGTGTTTGCAAACGCTCAGTGTCACATGATAGTGTGTTTTCCTGGCTGCAGGACGCCTGCCATGATTGGATGCTCCTTTGTGGCCAATCGGGACTACTTTGGAGAACTCGGTCTACTCGACTCAGGCATGGACGTCTACGGAGGGGAGAACATCGAACTAGGCATCAGGGTTTGTGTGTCACCCAGTTTCCTCTTGTTCCTGCTCCCTCTTTACCCCTGTAGGTTTTAAGTGGAGCAGTGGCCACCGTAGCGTGGCACCACTGATGAGGCCCCATTAAGAGTCCTGGAGGACCAGTCCTGTGTGAGCAGCTCACAGCAGGGCAATGGAGATAAATAGGTCACGTAGAGCAGAGCAGGAAGGTTGGAGTTTGTTTCTGTACATTTTGAGAGATTGGAGAGTCTTTTGTTTTTCTGCAAGGTTATTAGATTTTTCCTGAAAAAATAACGTCAAACATTTTCACAACCCGAGTGTGTTGGCTTTTATCCAGCAAGCTAAACAATCAAATATTTTTAGAAAGACAAAAACGGTTGCCTTGTCTTTGAGTTGACTTGGTCATAACTTGAATCTGAAATGGAAAGTTCTTATATCTTGTCATCAAAAATATCAAGATTCCCCCCAAAATTAAGTCTAGATAAGTAAACGTGTACAGATGCAATAAAACAGCTAAAATTCAGCTTCAACGCACCTATAAATATATTACAACTGCTGGAGATGAAGTATTAGCAAAGACATGAATCTAGCCCACAATGTCACATCTCAAGAACCACATTTCTTTCTGTTCCTCTTTTACTACAAAGCAGTGGGACACATATCCAGAGTTGCCCTGCGACAACAACATTTCTACATTTCACTACAACCCTTACAAGAGGATTGTTTGGATGTGTCCAGGGAGAAGGCCCTCATTCAGAGAAACTCTTTCATAACAAGCACTTGAATCAATGACTGTTTGGGTTTTAACAGGATTCTTGGGATAATGAATGTTAAGCGGTAGATATCAGCACCTCTATGGGGCAATTTTGCATGGTTGTTGTCCAACATCTTTTACATGAAATCATAGTACTGCTTATTTATCTTAGAGTGTGGCAGAGAGCAGTAAAATGTTTTTTTTTGGCATACCCTCTGTTGGTTAGCACCCGTGTCCTTGGGTAACAGAAACACATAGGTTATCTTTAAAACCTATGTGCCCATTTTCTGTTTGTAGTGCTCCTTATCTGTGGATGGAACATGTTTCATATTGTTCCCAGTGTGAAGAAAGACTGACGGACCTACTTTTTATCCAGTAGGAATGTTTGTCAGGAGTGAAATAGGTTGCATCTGTGCAATTGTTTGGCGACCTGTCAGTTTGAAGTTTCTGTTACGCTCACATCACTTTGACGTGGGTTCAGATAGCTTGGATATCCATGTCTTCATTATGTTCACAGCAGAAGGCTCGTGGGTTGGACACACTCAGCAGATACTTTATTAGATACACCTTGTCAGTATTAGGTTGGACACTCTTTTGCCTTCAGAGCTGTTTTAATTCTTCATGGCATAGATTCAACAAAGTACTGGAAACATTCCTCAAAGATTGATCGTGGCATGATGGCCTCATGCAGTTGATGCAGATTTGTCAGCTGTGCATTCACGATGGGAATCTCCCATTGCGTCATATACCAAAGGTGATCTATCTGATTGAGATCCCCTGACTGTGGAGACTTTCCTGTTAGCTCACAAGAGTAGCACCTGATATGGTCCTCTGCTGCTCTAGCCCAAATTCTTCAAGGTTCACGGTTCAAAGTAATGCAAAAGTGGTTTTTAAGAAGAAGTTATCTGTTTTACTGTTGCCTTCTTGTCAGCTCAAAGCAGTCTCTGGTCGGGTCTGGTATCAACAAGATATTTTCACCCAGAGAACTGTCTCTCATTGGATATTTCCTCTTTTTTGGACCATCCCTTGGGATAACCCTAGAGATGGTAATACAGAAATATCCTAGTAGATCAGGAGTTTCCAAAATACTCAGACCAGTCCTTCTGTCAACAACAACCATGCCTAACGTGTCTTAAATCTTCTTTCTTTTCCATTTTGATGCTCAGTTCTTCTGTGAGTACCCTGCCGAGATCCACTTTCTGGGTAAATTATTCATTATGAGAGCAGTTAATCTCCTTTTGAAGCTTGTGGATGTGCACAACAATTCTACCTAACAGTGAGAGGTCAATTCAGGGTCCAGTGGTTTGATCTCACTCACAGTCCTGCATGAATGAATTCACAGCACCATGTCCTGTTCTCATCTGTTCTTCAAGGGGTTTTCCTCTGAAGCCTCTGTGTTTGTTTAAGGGCTGTGTTTTTCTGTGGCTGGGATAGTTCCTAATTGGTCAGTTGCTGGCTTTGCACATTTGTTCTCCAAACCTGCAGAGGATACCTCAGTCTTGACCTGCTGATTTTGATGGCTATCATTGTGAATGAAGTAAGGATTACAGCTAGGTCATTGGATTCCACCACTGATCAACTTAGAGATTGTAGCTACATGATGCCCTTATTTGGGCATGTCCATTTTTCCTGAGGTTGTGTAGAAGCTTTTGGAAAAAGGGATGAGTACCACTGGCTGTTTCCAGAGAGGATCCTGGGAGGAAGTTATCTTGTTCAGCTTCCTATTTCTTCAATAGCAAGTCTGCTAGGTCAAAAAGCTCTTTTTTAAAGTTTTGCATTAAGAGCTGTTTCAGTAGCTCTAGATGCACCATAACATTGTTCTAGCCATTCTGATATCATTTTCAGCTCAGCTGCTGGGTGGTTTGTATGAGGAGATAATTGATTCAACCTTCATGCTCTGAGGTTTCTTTTCTAAACCACTTCACAAGCAGGTGAAGCTCTTCTGCTGCAGTTAATTCTTAAACCTTTAGCACCAAAAATGAATGATGTCCAGTAGTTCTCCACTTTATCATTATACTTTCTTTGACCTCTGTTAATGAGAAGCAACAAAAGGAACGAATCTTGGTCAGGAAGAAGAAATACTCTTGTACACATTTAAGGCTATTCATCATCTCTCTCCTCCATATCTCTCTGATCTGGTTCAGATCACTGCCCCATCTCGATGTCTTAGATCTTCTTCTTCCCTTTCTCTCTCCGTCCCTTCCCCCCGTCTTGCCACCATGGGGAGCAGGGCTTTCAGCTGCTCTGCTCCACGACTCTGGAATTCCCTACCTCCTGATTTAAGAAATATCTCTTCCATCTCTCTCTTTAAGTCCCAACTCAAAACTCACTTGTTGTCTTATGCTTTTATGATTGTGTAAACTGCTTGCTTTTATGCTTCTTTTTTTATTCTGTTGTTGTGTAGCTCTTGGGGCTATGCTAGCATTCATGTCTTATTGTTCTGGCCCGCTGTCCTACATCAAAGCTGGGAAATAGCATGGTGAACTGTAGAAGATGTTTTGGCCACATCTTCAAGCATGACTTGTGCTTCTGACCGTCTCTTCTTGTTGATCTTTAATGACATGCCTGGAATCATCATGGTGTATTCGCTGACTGGGAGAGTGCTCTGGATGATACGTTGTCACAGCAAACAATATAAGTAAAAAAACATGCATTTATGTATGTATACTCACAGTTGGAGCTTAAAAGTTAACCCAGTGCTGAAGTGCCGAAAACCTCAGCTCCTCTTGATGCCCCTTAAGGTTGGCTAGAAAAAAATGAATAAAAGCAACAATTAGATATTTTTTATATAACAGAAAACAAGAAGAAAAACCGAGAAGGACTTCTAAATGTACAGATTTAGCTTTCATTAGTTCCAGCACAAAGAAAACACGTCCTTCCAGGTGCTCTATGCTCCAGCTGTTAGCTGTAATTGACTTTATAAATCAGGACATCGCGGCGACTGTGCATCTGCCTATTTATATTTCCTGCTGCCCAGCAGCCAGCAGTATATTATTGTGAGCTTTAATTCATACTCCTACTACCCACAGGTGTGGCTGTGTGGAGGCAGTATGGAGGTGCTGCCTTGCTCCAGAGTGGCTCATATTGCACGAATGAAGAAACCTTACCACAGTAACATAGCTTTCCACACACGCCTTAATGCCCTGCGTGTGGCAGAGGTCTGGATGGATGAGTACAAGTCCAATGTCTACCTGGCCTGGAACATCCCCATGGAGGTGAGAACGGCATTTTTCTGCACCAAGACCTCTCTTAGAGAGGATGCTGTCAGTCATGCTTGTCTGTTTGTGACTATCAGATGTCCATGTTCAGAGCCAAACAGTTTTTCTTTTGGTTCCACAATTTATGTAGAGACTTTAGGCATAATAACTTCCTTTGCTCTTGCAGAACCACGGTATTGATTACGGAGACATATCACAGAGGGTTGCACTGAGGAAGAGTCTGCAATGTAAGAGCTTTCACTGGTACCTAGACAACGTTTACCCAGAGATGAGGAGGTACAACGATACGCTGTTCTACGGTGAGGTGAGCCATGAAGGACAAAGACACAGGAAAAAGTAAGTTTGTAGATGTAAGATCTGATGTACAAATTAAACCACTGAAATTAAATAAATGATACTTACACAAAGTCCTAAGAAACTTGTATCTCCTCCACAGACCAAAATATAACAAGAAAGCAGGGACTCAGACAGCATGTACATCCACATCTTCTCAGCTGTTAATAGAAAATAAATGAGATTTAGAACTTTGTCTGATCCACACTGACACATCCTTGTTTTTAGCCTTTATACATTTTTAATCGGTAATTATTTTGGGGAATATTCATATTTTATGAATTAAGTCTGACTCTTTTTTTTTGTGTATTTAAGGTCCGCAATTCTAAAGCAAGCCACCTGTGTATGGATCAGGGTGTGAAGGAGAACCACACAGCCACCCTGCACCCATGCCATGGGTGGGGTCCTCAGGTACAACACTCTTCCTCACCACCATACTAAAGAGTATACTCCATCTTTTTCCAGTTGCTTTGCTTTCTCATGAAAACATACAGTGAGCTTCTCCGGTGATGTGATTTGCAGCTGTGTCTCAATCACAGGCTCAGCTGAAATCCTCCAAGGAGCGAGTTCTGCTGTCAGAATAAAATTGTGTCTTGCACTTTTTGTGTTGAAGCCCTGAGTCAGCCAGTGTCAGCTCTTCATCCCTTCAGCCCTAAGGGCCTCTCTTTTTAGCTCACAGTGGTAAACAGGTGCTTTAGGCAGAAAGTCAAGGCTTCAGTGGTAAAATGCTAAAGGAGCTAAAATTTCAATTCAATTCTGGAAAAATGAGTGCCGCTGATAGGTTTGTAGCTTGAACCCATCCGCTGGAACGTTAAAGGCAATATAATTACACTGCAAAGCAAGACACGAAGTAGGCAAGCTTCATGTTACTCGTGCACGGGAGAGAACCGGACAATCGCCGTTCCTTCGCTTGGCCCCAGTTGCTCTCGTCCGTCCTCCCGTACCACTGTCCTTTTATTGAGGTTACATGAATATGCATAAGTTCGTTAACATATGACGTCTACATACACACAAAGAGTAATAAATTCAAATTCAAATTTTATTTGTCACATACACAGTCATACACAGTACGATATGTAGTGAAATGCTTGGACAACTGCTCGTGACCTAAAGAAAACAAAAAAGGAAAGGCTATGAATAAGGTAGGAAATAAATATGAAAAATTAAAAAGGGGTAAATTTAACTAGGAAGGAATAAAATATAAATTAAGGTTAAAAATGAAATAACTGTACAACACAAATTAGAATGAAGGGTAAATTTAACTGGGAAGAATAAGATAAAATATATAAATTAAAGTTGAAAATAAAATAACTGTACAACAAAATACACCAATACACAGTATAGAACTATATAAGAATGTATGAAGAAATCTAAATATAAATAAATATATACACAATAACAGCAGCTGTACAAGTATTAACCGGAAATGAAGAATATAGTGACCAGTGTTGTGCAAAAACAAAGTCCAGAAAGTCCAGTGTGTGTGTAAGAACTGTATGTGTGGGTCAGTACTGTGTGGTGGTGTGATTGAGAGACCGTATCGCCTGCGGGAAGAAGCTCCTCCTCAGTCTCTCTGTGTTGGTCTTCAGGGAGCGGAATCGCTTTCCTGACCTCAACAGAGAGAACAGTCTGTTGTTGGGATGGCTGAGGTCCTTCACGATCTTCCTGGCCTTGGTCCAGCACCGCCTGCTGTAGATTGAGTGCAGGTCAGGGAGCTCGGAGCGGATGGTGCGCTCAGCTGACCGCACAACCCTCTGTAGAGCTCGTCTGTCCTGCATGGTGCTGTTCCCGAACCAGGTTAAGATGTTTCCCGCCAGGATGCTCTCTATGGTGCACGAGTAAAAGTTCCTGAGCACTTTGGAGGGCAGTTGGAAGTCTCTCAAGCGTCTGAGGTGGTAGAGACGCTGACGGGCCTTTTTCACCACGGTGTTGATGTGACAGGACCATGACAGGTCCTGCGTGATGTGAACTCCGAGGTATTTGAAGCTGTCCACTCTCTCCACTGGGCACTCGTTGATGACGGGGGTCTGGTAGTTCCTCTCCTGCTTAGTGCTGAAGTCCACTATCAGCTCCTTTGTCTTACTGACGTTTAGAAGGAGGTTGTTCCTCTGGCACCAGTTCTCCAGATTCCTAATCTCCTTCAGGTAGGCCGTCTCGTTGTTATCAGAGATCAGGCCCACCACGACGGTGTCGTCAGCAAACTTGATGATGGTGGTGGAGCTGGTAGTGGCCACACAGTCATATGTGTACAAAGAGTACAGCAGGGGGCTCAGAACACACCCCTGGGGGGCTCCAGTGCTGAGAGTGGTGGAGGCTGAGACATGTCCGCCCATCCTTACTGCGTGCGTGTGTGTGTGTGTGTGTGTGTGTGTGTGTGTGTGTGTGTGTGTGTGTGTGTGTGTCTGTGTGTGTGTGTGTGTGTGTGTGGACTGCTGATCAAAGGGTCAAACATCCTTGGTCAGGAAGAGGGTAGCCTCCCCCTCACCCTAGATGGTTCATCCTAGATAACACGGTGAGGAAGTCCTGCAGTTCATCTAAACAAAGACTAGACTAGAACAGACGCAACTACGTTAATCCTACCATAAAACAATAAAACACGGTATGACCTCTCATGCTCCCAAAGTGCTGTCTAATACACACACAGTTTGCAGACTATCAAGGATCAAAACCTCTACCAATCTACAATTAATTACAAAACTCTAAGCATATATAAGTAAATATTTCTAAGCATAAATGACAATCAACAATACAAATCGAACAGCCGCATCACACTTTCTTCACAAGACATGCTTCAGTTGCATTTTTTAAAGTTATCCTTTTGATGGAACAAAAAGTCTTCAGTTTTTATTAGACCACCAGTTTTTCACACTTGCACTTCCACGGAGATAAAAGCGACCCCATGGTGTCTTAGCGTGGGTTCTCTCCAGGTAGTCCGGCTTCCTCCCACAGTCCGATGACATGCACGTTAAGTTAAATGGTGACTGGCTGTAGGTGTGTATGCAAAACAGATAAAGCACATAAGTGCATAAAATAAAGTGCGATATGAATATCTGTGAAAAGATGAATGTAACTTGTAGTGGTCAAAGATACTAGAAAAACATTTTAATAAATACTCTGTTCTTAAGAAGAAGCAGTGACATCTAGGGACCACAAGTGGGATTTTTTAAGATTTTGAGTCCAAACGCTGTTAAATCACCTAACTTTTGTATGATGTACTGCAAACAGGATGCAGTTACTCTGCAAAAAGACCCAAACTGGGCTGACTGGGTGGTTGATGGAAAGCTTTATCTTTATATCTTTTGCAAGGCATTGCAACCACTATTCATGCTTTGTTAGGAACAGAATGCGATATAAACAATTTCCCAATCAGTCTTTATCGTCAGCACACTCAAAGCCTCAGAGCTAGATGCAACCAAAGGAACTGTTTTATCTGCACTGCTAAAGTGGAAATTACTATTAATCTGAACGAAAAAGCTGAAGTGAAAGACACAAAGGTTAGAAAACAGAGCGGGAAGAATCTGACTCACTTCTGCTTTTTCTTTCTGTCAAGTTGAGAAAACTGCAGAATTTGGTGTATATAAAATGTTAGGGCTATATGTGGGTTAGAACTCTGCTGAAACAACACTGTGATTAGCAGTGATGTACAGGAAAATCTTTGTGTTTAGCACTCAGTGAAGAACAAAGACATGTTTTGCCTCTCAGCAGTATTGGGAACAACACCATCCTCTTGTTCAAAGCAGCAAAAAAAAAACCCAACAGCTTGCATAATCAAGGAAAATTCCTGCCAGGTTACCTTCAACTTGTACATCATCACATACTTATTTCATCGTTAGCTAATAAAGAGAAGAGTATTCACTCAGCCAGTTCAGTAACTTTCCGTTTACTGTATGTGTGACGTATCTGTTTTCCTCTTAGTTAGGACGCTACACTAAAGAAGGTCAGCTGTTTCTGGGACCCCTAGGCAGCACTGGTGAGGACACTCGTTGTGTGGTGTACGATCAGATGAGCAACTTTCCTCAGCTCCTCAATTGTGAAAAGGTGACCAACGTGAAACAGAAGACATGGCATTTCTCTCAGGTCAGAAGTGTAAAGAAATCTCTTTTTCAATGATATAACTGAGTGTTTATAAGAGAAACTAAAATTTACTGGCATAGAGTTGAGAGGAAAAGTATCTATATGTCAGATTTTAAAAGGGACCTATTGAGCTCATGTCTGGGTCCATTCTTTTTTCTCTTGGACTCTAATATGAGAGTAGCTTTGCATGAATCTTCATTTCTCTCATACTCAGCATTGCTGCAGCCCCGTAGTTCATGCTTTATCTGACAGAACCGCCTTTATATTCCGAATACCTCCGTTGAAGCCACCTTTCTTTGTGTTAAAACCCTCACAAACAGAAGGTTTTAACACCGGGGCCAGTAGGACTTCACAGATAGATCTGTCTGTTTGTGATGACTATATTAGGATATCATCTCTGCTATTACTGAAATCAAAGCAGTCTGGTTAACGGGGATTATTTGCACATAAATTGAGACTTTGGCTATGATTAATATGAACAATAACTGTTGTAAAATTATATTTATGCTAGAAAATAAGGGGTCCTCTTAAGACAACTAAACCCAGACTGCTTAAAGGGTAACAAGCGACTCAATATACCTTTTACTTTGGCATTGATTCTCTTTTTCTTTTAATGTGAAAAACCTTTTGTAAGTCAATTTTCTGTTGGTCTTTTAGTTCTGTTTGGGTAACCTTTAAAAACTAAAGAGTTACAGCCTGTAGCACGGGAAGAGGAGAGCTTGAACAGTGATGCTGCAGACCTTCTGCCACATCGATTCTTTGTCACACAGCAGGACAAGCAGTGAAGAGTCCTGCAGACGTAGAAGTCTTAGGGAAATAGGGAGACCTTACTTATTTTATATAGATGTAAGGTAAAAAGTTAGTGCCATTTGTTTAAGAAAGAGGTTGCAACAGTTCACATAAGGCCCGGTCTGGTTACATACTGTTCTGTCACCATCACGCATTGTTCACAGACCATCTGTGAAATCTGTTAAAACCAAAGTATTGTATCTCCTTCTGCCTTGCAGAACGAATCGATCATAAATCGGGCTACTGGACGCTGTCTGGAGGTGGTGCCGGCTAATGTTTACTCCGGCCACCTGCTGGTCCTGCAGCCCTGCTCGGGGCAGAGGTGGACCATCAAGAACACTATGAAGCAGTGATCGCCTGGCCAGTTTCATTGGGACCAATTACAAAGGCTATTTCCAAGAGCTGTCACCTGACGTTACCTTGGCCAGTGGACAATCAATGATGCGGGGGCTCCTTAGCTTTTGAAATAAGACTCAAAAATAGATGGCTTTAAGGAGACGAGTGATGAGGTGGTTTGGAAACAATTGATGTTTTTTTGTTTTTGTTAGTTTTTTTTTAAAAACATGGACATTCAACGTGGTGAAAGTTTAGCATGAGGACCATTTCTCTATATGAATTTTACAAACTTTCAATGTGATGTTGCCATAATTCCTGTGTGCCACTTCTTTACAGTGTTTAAGTTTTAGTAGACATTTAATCGACCAAAAGCGTGTTCTTTCTTATGTGAAGGGGAAAAAAAGTTTCCATCTTCCATCAGTCTTTCTGCAATATTTCATTCATTTTGTGCCACGGACCGGCCCTAAATAACTAAAATGTGTTCATAACACACGGGAAAAGACACAGGGGAACTGAGGTAACGATAAAAACAATAAATATGAACGATAAAACGAAGAAAAAAACCCCCGGTAAACCATAAATTGCACACCTGAACCTCAACACTCGCGGCCCGGTACCAAACGACTCACGGACCGGTACCAGTGCATGGCTCGGGGGTTGGGGACCGCTGGTCTATGGTACTTAGAAATTAAGGAATGGCTACTCGTGACAGGAGAAAATTTTACACAGTTTAGCAAAAATGCCTGAAAAGTGATTCTTATGTTTTTCAGAAAATTCAAATCCTTGTAAATATTTATAATTTGAAGAAAAATATGCTAAAAATATTACTTGGTGTACTTTTTTTTTCAAATCACCCCAACAAGGACTCTGGGCTAAATCTCACTTCTATGTTTTATGGATTCTGACTTTTATTGCTATTTTTCCACCAAGCATTCTGTAGCATCAGATGCAATATATCTCGTAGCATGAAGTACTGTAAGCAGTTGGGTACAAAGTTTCTTTGCGCTAAGTTAATTTATTTGGTTAACTGCTGTGTGCCATAACTACTGAAAACCTAGTCAAACATAGGAAGCACTTTTTTGGACAAAGGGTTGGAACATGAACGAGAGAGGAGGATTGAATCAGGAATGCACAAAAGTACCAATAGTGGAAATGCAGGAGGCCTTAAAGGCTGAAATTATTAACGTACTGAGATGTATATGATGTCATATATTAAATTGCATAAGTGTGATCAGCTGGATTTTTGCTCCCAAGATTGTCTTCCAATAAACAACTGGTTTCCTGGGTTGTGCTTTGTTACTGTGTTTTAGGATACATCTGCAGTCTTTAAATTTGTCATACTTTAATTAGTATGCTTATTTTTTTCAGTTTAATTTTATTTTCAAGCTTGTTTGTAATTTTTTGCTGCTAAACTCATGCTTTATTTTGCTTTTCTGGACTATAAATAAGGTAGAGACAGCAAAGATGAGCTACCATGCTGGCCTGCTCTCCTTTTAACTGCTCCATCCATTTTCATGGTTGTGGTCAAAATATTTTCGGCATGCTGTGAGATTAGTCCTCAAAATCATCCCCCAAAATAGACTACTTCAAAAGAGATTTCACCCTCAGCTTCCAGCTGCATGGCATCTGCTGTAACTTACACCAACTCGACTTAAGAGTACTTTCATCACATTTTTTATAAAAGCGCTTCTACACAATATTACCCAGCCACAAATAAAGCAGCCAGGTGGCCGAACATTAAAGGGACTGTTCTATAAATGACAAGTTATGGGTTCAATCCTGAAGCAACCATATGTCCTGTAAATAGTGTCCTTGAATCAGACACTGACCTCCTACTGCTTACTCTCGCTAAACTGCTCTGGATGAAGCATCAGCTTAAATGCTTAAGATGTAAATAAAACAGGAGGAGACTGCTGGGAGCACAAGGGCCTGTTTCTAGCAGAGAGGGGGAGAGAGGAGTGAGGCGGCTCTGAGGGACAGAGCCTGCATGCTAACATAACACTGAATGCTGATCAGACTCTTAACGAAGAGACTGCTCATCGTTCTCTGGCGTGAAATAGGATTACCATATGTTGGTTAAAGTCCTGCTAAATGTAAGCCAGCAGTAAATGCTAACAAGGACAAACTGATCAAATAAACTCACTGCGTTACTTAGATAAGGTTGTATTTATGGGGATGGAAATTTGTATAATTTGTAGATTTTAGCATGTAAAAAAATGGAGCTATTTTTAAAGGATGACAAAAAATCTAGAAAATGAATGTAATTCATTGACATTATTGTATCATAGTTTGCATTGTTCTGACCAGCAGTGTCCTGCAGCTCCCTGTGAGCACTTAATGAAAGAGGTTATGGTTTAATGTCAGAGCAGAGAACTCACAGTTGTCAAATATGATTTTGCTCTAATATGCACCATGTGGCGCTGTATGTTTTCTGTGATTGGAGGGTAGTGTCACTGCAGCTGTCACCCCAGCCTGCTCTCTGCTCTGCCTCGGGAAAAAAGCAGCAGAGATACAGATGTAATTACTTGACAGAACAGCAACACTGTATGAAAATGTGACAATTTCATAAAACCCACTGCAGCAAGGGTAACAGATGATACAACACACAATACTGTGCACAACTCTTTAGGCACAGATGTTGGCAGCGAAGCATGGTGAAGCATCCCGCTGTTTTAGTTTTTGTTGTTTTGGGGGTTTTTTTGCAGAGAGCATGTCAAAACTAGAGACTAGAACTACAATTAGATCTTTTATCATGCAAAATAATCAGATCGCTTAAGTTCATTCTGTAGCGTGACAATGACCCCAAACAGAGCCAGAGTAATAGCTTCAGAACATGTACTGAATGTGCTTTATTAAAGGGTTTTTATCAGACTGTGATTTACGTTTACTTCACCTTATGTGTTCATTGTTGAGTAAAAGCTATTGATACCAATTATTTTTATACTATATCCTCACTTCACAGTGAGAATCAAAATCTGTTTCTTCTTTCTTTTGTACTAAACATGTTCTCACACTCTGGAGCCATTTTGGTAACATCTCCAGGCACTTATTTGTCCAATTATTTTTAAGCTATATCTATATTAACTTTAATTTCAGTGATCATAAAAGTTATATACTAGAATAAAAACAGTTTTAAAGTTTTAGAATAGAATAGGATAAACCTTTAATACTGCACAGATGAGAAATTTGGGTGTTACCCAGCTCTTATGGCAAGGGGAATATAAAATATAAAATTGAAAAATTTATAAATTATAAAATTTGCTGACTTTGCACCAAAATGGCTCCAGAGTGTGAGAACATGTTTAGTACAAAAGAAAGAAGAAACAGATTTTGGTTCTCACTGTGAAGTGAGGATATAGTATAAAAATAATTGGTATCAATAGCTTTTACTTTTACTTTTACTGTTAGCGCCGGTGTCCTTCTATTATAGTGATACTAAACAAGGCAGGAAATTATATTTTTATTCTACAAAATGAAATGAATGTATCTACTCTGCAGAAGTGTTTGTGAATTTCAACAGATCGATTAGCTTGCTGCATTATATGTATGAACTGCATTTTTATCAGTTGCAGTTTCACCATCTCAGTGCCTAATGCTTCCCTCTTGTGGTGTCATGGTGGTTAGAAATAAATATGATATGTTATATGAAGTATATAATAAAAGCAAAGGCTTCACGTAAAGAGGGATTGGGACAGCTTTTAAGCAGGGTGACCTGCAGTATCCCACTGATTAACAGCCTCAACTGACACGTTCATGATGACTTTTGCTTTGTTCCCATTCCTCAGATCGATTTTCCCTTTATAAGGTTTGCTAAACCAGATGCTATATTTATGCTAAAAGTGGCCATAAAGAGTAAGGTCAGAAGGAGGAAAGGTAATACAGCAATGAAGAATAAAGGCAAAGTCAAAGACCGATTCCAGCTTTAAAAGCTATCTATGTATTTTTTTGTACATAGATTTATATGAAAAAGATGATCTGATTTCTAGCAGCAAAGGGCACATGCAAAAAAGCATTGGCAGGATAAATTCAGTTAAAGCAGTTAAATCAGTGCAAAGGTACAGAAAAATACTTATATTAGTTTGGAAATCAACAAGCAAAGAAATCCAGATAGATGTGATTTTTCCCATTCAATAGTACTTTTAATGTTCATAATTAAAAATGCTTTTGATTAATTTTGTCAGTAGGAGTAAAAGTTTGATGATTTTTTTCTCAGTTTTACTGCTCCATTAATAATAAGTGTTTAATAATTAATAATAAGTGAATCCAAGTTTTACCCCAATGTTTCCACCATTCCTCTCACCTAACCCTCATTTCCTCTTCAGGCCTTGCCTTTCAACCACACACACCCTCTACAGCAAATTAACAATATCTGAAAGTCATGTCCTTAAGAAATAAGAGGGGAAAATCGAGTTAAGACCCAACACAGGACCTGAAAGGTGCATCTAGCCCTTCAGCTGATTCATCTACCGTTTGCTGAACCCTTGTCAGAAATTGTTAGAAGAAGAAGAAGCTATTCTTAAGGATGGGAAACTCTTGATTGATGGAATCTTGAATATAGAAAAGTAACAATGGATTTTAATCCACAATGTAATGCCATTGGGAAAGCATGTGATTGGCAAATGCATCATTTTTCAGGATAGCAATGATCCCCAAAATACTGTCAGTACAGTAAAAGCATACCTGGATAGAAAAACATACAATAGAACAGCATCAGTCATGGCTTGGCCTCCCCAGAGCCCAGACCTCAATATTACTGAAGCAGTGTGGGATCATTGTGACACGAGAACGGAACAAAAGGCGGACAACACCCAAAGACGTGCTCTGAATATCCTTCAAGAAGCCTGGAAAACTGTTCCTGTGGAAATGACAAGAAAACTAGAACTGAAGAATAACAGTTACAATGCCAAATATTGACTTTCAAGCTTGTTATATTGTTATAAACTCTATTTTACGTATATTTCCATTTATGTTTGCACATGTTCAATAAAATCATTGCTCCTGAGGCAACGAGGAATGGCTAAAGATTTCTGCCACTACTCCATAACAAACATCAACTAAAAGTGTTTGATAAATGCATTCTATTTGCTTTTTTAAAAATCACAAAGTGAGAGATTTTTTTTCAATTTAAGTGAGCATTATGTTAATGTTTTAAATGTCATGGCATAGGATCAGATCGCTTCAAAGTAAATTATATTTTGAAATGTACAATCCCTTAAACACTGTGTCCTGATCTTGAACTAATAACTACTGAGATCTCAAGTCTACTGCATAATAAGACAAACAGCACCATTTAGAAAATTTCTTTTTATTGCAAGTATTCTTAATGCTTTGATGTTTTGTACAGATTTTCATATTTACAGTGATAATTAGTATTCGTCTAATAAATAATACAACTGAAAGTCATTCTCTAGCCTACATGTTTAAATATTGCACGTGCAAAGTATGTATAATATGTGCTTGTCCAATAGATATGCTGTCTTAGCAGCTATTTACAATGTTACATAAGAAACAAATGTGGGATCCAACCACCATGCTACTAAAGAGACACTGTGCGTTTCCCCTCCAAAACAAACCCTCCACTTCAGTGATGGAGTCATGCAATTATTCTACTGGGGTGAAGACAGTTTAATTACAGCATCACTGCAATAACAGTATCCATCCAAAAAAAAAAAAACATCAAATAAAATTTTAATTATTTCTAAATAAGAAATTCGTGATAAAACAGTTTTCCAATTAACCACTACATAACAGTAGTGTCTAGTTCTTATTTGGTAGGAAATGTCCACCAGTGCTGTAACGTTTTCAAAAATAATAGTAAAAGAAAAAAAGCATTTTGATGAAAAACTAAACCAGCGTGACCTACTGTACAAGTTTGTTTAGGCTGCTTTTGCAGCAGTGCTCTTTATAAAGTCTCCAGGGTGTGATAGTAATAAATCATCTGTGAATGAAACCTTTTACACGTTTAAAATCACTTTGTCTGCCATAGGCAAGAAATCTGTTCCTATAAATACACCGTTTAATTATGTGTTCGCATTGCAACTGCTGCTCTGCCAGAAGTGTAGGTAGAGCAAAGTCAACCTATACATTATACATATCCTCATATTTGAACATTCAATATCAATATATTTTCCACATATTGTGAATATAACGCTGAGTGTGCAGAGAGGGAGAAACACGCAAACACCGTGACGAGACAAGAGCACGGGCAGTGTGATGTTACTTCACCTCTAGATGGCACTATTGCACAACCTACAACCTTCTGCATCGTTTCACTGGAATGGATGACAAGTACAGTGCAAAAACAATAACAGGAACAAACTGAGTCCGATATGATATACATATTTATGCCAAAAAAAAATGCCCGTTTGATCTTGTGTTTCCATGTAGGAACAGGGAAAAATGTCTATATTGTGTTGTCTGGTTCACCTCGGCAGAGTTCTATGGCTTTGGCAGGAGGGTTGAGAGGAAACAGAAAGGGCCTTTACCGCCTGCACCTGGCATGTTTGTGATGAAGCAGCTGCCTCTACTCCTGCTGAGCCTCCTCCCTGTACCTCTGAACCCGAGTGAGCAGAGAGCACCGACGGTCATGCACACACACAGATACTGTACACTTCAACAGACACTGGAGATACAAATGATGGGCCATTTGCTAAACCTGCAGCACACACTGCTTTCTATGTGAAAGAACCATTCTGTGAGAAAAACTCTACTGCTCATTTGATCTATGACCTCTGAAAAACAGTTCATGATTTCCATTACTATTCAATTATAAAAAAAAAAAAAGTACATTCCCTGGGTTATACAGCACTGATATGCAAAGCTTAATTGTATATCTGTAACTCTAGAACTGCAGTATTTATAGTTTTCTTAGTTTAATATTTCAATTTCATATTCTTCTTCTAAGTATAAAATCCCTTTTGTTATATTTGTCTCGTTAATTTAACTGAAATACACTGAAAATTGCTCACAAATTAAGGTTTATGTGTCAATACAAATGCAGGTTTTATTGCTGGGAGCTTCCCGTGATGCACTGACTATTTCTTCTTCCATGACACTAATGTTTTGTCTTTGCTTCATCATTTATGTACTGTACTGTATCCCCAGTTTTCCAGCGAGGGCTGCGTACATTTTGATTGCATTAACGTTTTTATCCAGCCTTTATGTGCAAGCTTGAGCTGCAAAATTCAAATGTAGTTACTGACAGGCCAAAGTGCAACAGGGAAGAGATTAAATGGGATCAAAGGGAGTGGCATTATAAATTCCTTCCTTCCTGAGATTCAAATCCTCCAATCAAAACGGTGCCAGCAATGCAAAGACAGATTTCTTTAAAGGATTGCACACAATAACAAAGTCAGTCGTTTATTTATTAAAGCACTGTTAATAATTTTAGTTGCTGCTATTTCAAATAAATGTTTGGTACAACAAATTTCTCCGTGTTCTGTCTCAGGCTTTATTCGGGCCCTGGTACTAGAGCTATGGTCTGTTCTTGAGTGCAGCAGTGACGACATCAGAGTGGTCCGTCCCAAACCAACTCCCATTGACCCCACAGATAGGAGTTGCATTAAGGTATTGTATGTATGTGCGTGCGTGTGTGTGTGAGAGAGAGGGAGAAGGAGAAACTTCCTGGAGCCCACAATGCCCCAATTTTTAGATATCTACATAATAGTACAGACACAGATCTCTTAGAAGTTTTGCTTTTCCATCATGTTTTTAGCTCACTGGTTACAAAGGTGTTTAAATTGATTAAAATTAAATTGATTCCAATTATTATTAACCCAGGACTCAGAATAGTGGTCCATGTGTTGCTGTGATACCAGCAGCCATGTAGAAAATTCACTTGTGAATATTCATATTTAAGAAACTGGCAATAGTGATTTTGTTAACAAGAAAGGCTTTTTGCTGATTGGTTTATGGGTGTCTGGGCAAATAAGCCTTACTTTCATAAGACTGCATTTTTAGTTATGTTTTTGGCAGAATTTCTCTCAGGAAAGCTTCAACAAGCTCCAGCGTGAGCCTGTCTGTGTGTGTCTGATGCTTGGCCTCTGACAGCAGCCAAGTCATCTCTCTCAGAGAGACTAGCCAAGTGAATACGGACAGCCAGTGATGTGTAAACTGTGTCCTGCCACAGGCGACTTTAAAGTCTGCCTTATCAGTGGGTTATACATATATGCTGAGGTCAAAGGAAAACTAAATATACACACACCAGCACTTTGGTGAATTAACTCGAGTCTTTGCTTTAATCTGTGCTAAGTACAGTAGGAGGTTTGGTAGTACATATGAAGATAAGTTCACACATGCACAGAAACATCAGAAGACACATGAAAGTATAGATATTTCTATTTTAGAAAAAAAAATCCATCGTATCTTGTTTTTTTCTTTACGTTTCTTTGAAGCTGTTTAATATAATCTAAGTTGTAGCTCGTTTGTGCAAGTGTCTCTCTTTTTTTCCTTTGATGCTTTTGATGATATATTTTCCCTGTTCTACCAGACCCAGTGAAAAATGCAGGGAGCTTTCCTGTAGTTTAATATTCTTCAGGCTGCAATAGGTTTCTGCTCAACCACTCTGCTCAGAATATATGTCTTATTCAGTTTTGAGAGTGTGGTAAACCATGTTTTATCTTTGCAATCATAAATTCTTTTTACATTTTGTTTTGCTTTGAATACTACAGATATTATTTGTCATATTATCGGTAGTGTTTGTAGTTGAATAGTGTTATATTATTATTATGTGTTAGGATTTGATCAATCCATGACGTGCACAAATGCATTCACAATGGTCTTTAAAAGCAAATACATTTTTTCTCTCTAACAGCTGCTGTATTTACTTTCCTCTTCAGTCCTTCCTGTACTTGGTCAACCTCCTCTCCTCTTCCCAGTCGGTGTGGCAACTGCTGGGCCGACAGTCTTTGGCCAACAAAAGCGAATACACCCTGAGGGAGATGCCAACCTCCATACCTGTAAGTGTTTTTCTTCTTCTTCTTTTCCACACACTGCAGTTTTTTTTTGTCATCCATCTGAGGGCATGTTTGCACTTTTTATTTGGCCTCCAAACACCACCCACCCATTTGTTTTACTTCAAACGCATTCAAATAAACCCTCTCACACTGAGACTGATATACGTTCTCCACCTTACCCATTGTAAATTTCCACACAGTTTTCGTTTTGCACCCTATCCGGTGCATTCTTGTTCAAAGCCTCTCATTTTACTCCACAGGATTTGATTGACAGACTGATTGCCGTGAATTCGGATGGGAAGATTCATTCTCTCTTCCACTACGAAGAGAGTCACACATTCGGCCTAAGGTGGGATTCATTATTTTTTTCATATTACTTAACATCAGTGGGGAAGTAGACGATATCAGATTATCACCTGGTGACTGCACACACACTTCAGCCTCTGGCAATAGGAGACTGGCATGGTGACGTAATCGGCCTTAAAATGCGGCCTTTAAGGCTGCAGACCCTGAATTGGGATACAGCCTCTGAATCGCTGCATCTTGTAGCTGTGTCGTCTTAAATTGGTCATGTGATTTTGACGCGCCGGCGCGTCCGGCAACCCCAGAGGTTTAACTTAATATTTAAGTGTCTCTTGGTTTTAGACTAGTTGTTTAGTCTAATTTGATGTTTTAAACCAGAAAAGGAAGAAGAGGGCTTAGAATTACAGGTAAGAACTGCTCAGTGGTATGTGATAAACTGTAAATGTAAAGCTTACAGGTCAGTCCTCATGTTTTTAAATCAGATTTTGAGTCTGTACATGGCACATTATGCTTTTGCATGTTGTGAAATGTGCTGCAAAACAAACTGAGGTAAACTAACTGGTTTACTGTGATGGATTTAAAGTGTGTGTGACTGGTGCGCAGTGGCTGTGGTGCTCACGGTCAGAGTTCAGTCACAAAGAGGGTAACAGAGATGAATTTAAAGTTAAGGTGATGGTGCTTAGATTCATTCACAGACTGAAACCTTCACACCAACTTTATCCTGTGTCTCTTAGTTTTAGACTAGTTGTTTAGTCTATTTTGATGTTTTAAACCATATCACAGGGTTTTTACTTCACCATTTACGGGGTTTTAACAAGCAAACAAAAGACAGATCGTGATGTTTGAAAATGTTTTGGAAATATTCTTTAAAGATTAGATGTAAAATACGCAGAGGATAAATTCAATTGGTTTATTAGTTTATTACATAAGTTGAAAAAAAGTTAAACAAGTAAATAAAGAAACAACGTAAAAGAAAAGTAAACAAAACAAATCGGTAAATAAAGGAAAATGGTAATAAGAAGGGGAAAAAAAAGAAAAGAGAAAACCCCAACAATCCCCTCTGAGCAAGCACTAGGCGACAGTGGGGAAGAAAAACTGCCTTTAAACGGGCAGAAACTTCCGGCAGAACCAGGCTCACGAGGGGCAGTCAACTGCCGGGACTGGTTGGGGTGAAAAAAGATGAAGGAGAGAGGGAAGAAGTGTTAGGAGAGAAGGGGAGAGGAGAGGTGAAAATTAAGATGGAACAGAGGTGGAGGGAGACGAGGTGACGTCAGCAGTAGAAAAAATAGAAAGAGTAGAAAAAGCAGGAGTGTCCCTCCTCCAGAAGAAGCGGAAACGTTTTTTCTTCTTTTCCATGAGCTTTTCCACGACCACTTTTTTCTCTAGGATGAGGGTTCTCAACTGATCGGTTGTTTCTTCAACTTCCTTCTCAAGTTTCTGGCATCTTTGCTCCATTTCTTTTAATAGATTGCACTTGTCTGTATTTTGCTGTTGTTTTTCCTTGTGCATCTTTTCTAACTGCTCATTTCTTCTTGTGATTTCTTGAAGCTTACGCTGCAGGTCTTCATTTATTTTCTCTTGTTGCTGCTTTTGTGCAAGCATTTCAGCGTTTTCACACTTCAAGTTGTCTGAGTTCAACAACATCTCATTAATGACCTCTGAGTGTTTTTTCGCCATTTCATTGATCCTACGCTGCATCTTTGAACATCGTTTTTCCAATACTTCTCCTTCCAGTTCAGGTGTTCTGTCCTTCATTGTATTAATTTGTTCAGTTGTAGATTTCTTCTCTCCAAGTCCTGGAGAATACGTTTTTTTTCTTTTTCCTGTTGCTCTTTCTCTTGAAGAAGCTCTTTATTTTTGCACTCTGTTTCATCCAGCCTGACTGGATTTGGATTTATTGAAGAAGGACCACCAAAATCTTTGTTCTATTTGGTGTACATGTTAAGAGTTGCTGGACTAACAGTTGGTTTGATTTGCTTCAGAGAATCCTCAAAGTCTTTCATCTTAATGTTGCGCACCTCAGCAGCAGCTATAACACGGACTTGTTCTGGTGCCAACTCTCTTATTGGGCCAAGTGCAGCATCTTTGGCTAATGCTGTCAAATCGCTCCCTGAATATCCTTCAGTCACTTTTGCAAGACAGGACAGTTCGTCTTGGCTCAGTGGACTCCCGTGCGTTCCCAAAAGATTTTTCAGCAGCGTAAATCTTGTCTTCTCATCGGGTAAGGTCACATATACTCTTTTTGCAAAGCGCCTTAATATTGCTTCATCGAGCTCCTGGGGCCTGTTCGTTGCTCCCATTACAAGTACTCTGTCATCCTTTCCTGACTGCAACCCGTCAAACTCAATGAGGAACTCAGTTTTTAAACGGCGAGAGGCGTCGTGCTCCCCCTCCCTCCTTTGACAGAGCAAGCCGTCCACTTCATCGATGAAGATTACTGAGGGCTGTCTCTCTCTTGCAACTGCAAAGAGTGCTCGTACGAGCTTCTCGCCTTCTCCCACATATTTGGAGGTCAAACTAGCAGCACTGATGTTGAAGAATGTTGCATTAGACTCTGCAGCAACTGCTTTGGCGAGCATGGTCTTCCCATTTCCTGGTGGGCCAAATAAAAGCAAGCCACGTGCAGGAGCTCTCAGACCAGTAAAGAGATCAGGTCTTAAGGCAGGAAGGATGACAATTTCTTGAAGTGCTTGCTTTGCCAGATCCTGCCCTGCGATGTCATCAAATGACACAGTCGCTCCACTGTATACAATTTCATTTGTAATTAAGCTGACCAGTTTACTGTCCACATTCTTTTTCATATCCCTCTTCGGGGGCTGTTTCACAGCTGCCGGTCTTCCATTCTGAGTTTTTCCCACCCGAGCGGTTTTCTTTGCATCAGTTATTCTTAATGGAGGTCTTACAGAAGTGGAGGGTCTGATGGTGGTGGAAACACCTGCGGGTTGACTTTTAGGAACTGACTTTGGCTTACTTGCAATTGTTTTGGTCGACATTTCTCTTGCGCGACTTCCCCCCTGTTCACAGTCATAACACGGTAAACTAGTCATAAACGAAAACGTTTAGGCTATTTATCGCATTTAAAGGTCTTTCTTTGGGACAACGTCACAGAACACAGAAACGTCACAGGGCTTTGGAGCGTGATGTTACAGAGGTTTACAAATACTTTCAAATATAGCTCTGGTCGAACGTTTGAAGGCTGCGAACAAACTGACTAAAACTTGCTGCTCCTGACCCCTATTTATAGAAAAACTTCAAAGGCTCAAAGGCATGTGCTTGTGACATCATCACATGTCCTTGTGACATCATCACTCTTCATGAATCAGATTGTCACATGACATTTTAGAATGGGGATGTTTTTTTTTAAACCGTTTTCAAATTTAACCCTCTGTGGTCCAGGGTATAATTGGCCGTTCTTGACTATTTTTGATTTTACCTCTATATTTCACCTTTAAAATATGTTTTTCTTGCCTTATTTGGCACCATTATTTTCAGCACAACCTCAAATATCTGAAATTTGAGTTATTGTTTTCATTTTGGTATACTATATTAGCACAGTTGATCTAAATTAATAACACAATAAATTGTGTGTGCATCTCCTGTTTTGTCATGGTTGTATGTCCCGGTTCGTGACAGGCTGCATGAGCTCATCTGGTGGGAGTGTAGTACTGTAGTATTTCAGGCATAAAAACGTGGTTTTCACAGACCTTGTCACAGGGTCTGAGTCTAAGATTTTTTTTTCACATTCTGTCTCTCACAGTTGAAGTGTACCTCTGGTGCAAATTACTGACCTCTGTCATCATTTTAGGTGGGGGAACTTGCACAATCGGTGGTTGACTAAATACTTTTTTGCCCCACTGTACCTATGAAAATATACTCACTGTATATATATATAATCAAAGCATTTCTTTAGCAAAGTGCACATACTAGCCCTTTTTAAGTTCATTGACATATGTGCACTCAAACAGGCCCAATGAGATTGAGGGTTATACCCCAATTATTTGTGTTAGGTTTGTAAGCTTTTCCAAATGAATACAGAAAATCAGCAAAACCACCATAAAGAAAGCTTATTTAAATAAAGCTGATATTGGGAGAACAAAGCCCAAGGGGTGGAAAATGAGTAAAAAACCTGTGAAGCAGAGAATAACATGAGGGACTGTTGCAGAGCGCATGAGTGAAACAAGCTCACAGATGAGCTGACAAAGATTGGCAGAAATCACTTTAGAGCAGCCGGGTAATAAGGAACAGGTGAACATAGAGTGGAGCAGATAATTACGAGCAAAAACCCAAACAAATACTTTCAGACAATCCTAAAGCTCTTATTTAGTTGCATAGAGCCATGTGTGAACATTTTGTCTTTACATTTTGCTTCCAAGGAACCGAACTGTCTTTTAATTCTGTAATTTATTTCACGTTCTTCAGGCTTTCTGAAGCTCCTTCAAATTTTTCTTTGGACATCATTTTATTATAATTTTCAGTGCAGTCCTTTATTTGTTTGTTCCTATGAATCATTCACACATAATAAAGGCACCTAACTCAAGGGACAAATTCGTTACTGGCACATTACCAGCAGCTTGTCACAAATACACAATTTGTTTCCTGCACAAAAAATGACAACGATAACACACCAGCAAGGTGATTACCAAAGAGCTATTAGCCAAAAACTTGACATATGTCAAGAAACTAAACAAGTAGAGGACAAAAGAACTGGCAGCTTAAATAAAAACATCTACAGCAGACGAACAGAATTTGAAAGTTGTGTCCTTAAGAAATAACACAAAACTGACACACAACCTGAGAGATGCATCTGGCATCTTATGTTTGCAAGTTTCAGTAAACTGCTGCATCTATTTCCCATTTTCCTAGCAAAATACAAAGACATGATGGCTTATTAGCTCATCCTATCCTAAATAACCACTAATGTATGCCAACTATTGTCACTGCTACACTATCAAAAGCTGAAAACAAACATAAAAAACATACAAATTCATCACCACAACAACACAGTTGATAAATAAAGAAATACAGAAGCACACATGCAAATAGAGAGATGACATAAAAGTTCTCACTCAGCTCCCTGCGGTGCTGTTTTAAGCTCCAACTCACTCTAAACAACACCAACGGGGGTCTACTGCTTCCTGAGCATCAACGACCGCGCCACCTTTTTAAGATAAGATAAGATAAGATAAGATAAGATAAGATAAGATAAGATAAGATAAGATAAGATAAGATAAGATAAGATAAGATAAGATAAGATAAGATAAGATAAGATAAGATAAGATAAGATAAGATAAGATAAGATAAGATAACCTTTATTAGTCCCACACGTGGGAAATTTGTTTTGTCACAGCAGGAAGAGGACAGTGCAAAGGTTATTCACTAGTTTCAGTTTTATAATAATATAAAACTTAATTATATAATTATATTCAGGTTACATGACACTTATTGTATAAGATAATTATTTCTGGGATGCTGAATGACAATTTGATGTGTATTTTGTTGCTTTCAGTAGAAATCCTGCTGATGACTCAGTGGATTTTAGATGGAAATTCTGTGTTTCACTCACTATAAACCATCTTCTAATCAGAGGGCGAAAAAGCCACTCTTCTTATTTGGTATTAGCTGAAGAAAATATTTAATCTATACTGACCGTCATCGCTGTTGTCGTCCACCAGGATGACCTCCTTGAGCAAGTGTGTGATTGACAGCTGAGTGGACTGAGCGCAGGATCACCGACAGAGCCTCGTTGACGAAGATGAAGATGAGGGAGATTTGGGGAAGGTCTCTTGAGTAGCTGACCTTTCTACATCTGTAGAAAGACACGACACAACACCTGTAAACTACTTGCATTAAGTAATACGAGGTGCCAGTGGAGCACTAGAGTGATGGTTTGGGAAAAGTAGTCTACAAAGTTATACAATTAAAAAGACAATCATGATTTTGTATTGATGAGCCCATTTACCATGATTTCTAACATTTCTGATCAATTGAATGTTGTATTAAATAACAAGGAATATGCCTTTCTTTTTAAAAAATGAGGACATTTCTCAGTGAACCTTAATTTTTGAGTGCTCGCATATTTAATTTTGAATTTGTAAAAAAGACTAAACTACCTCCATAGAGCTGCTGACGTCTTGTTCAATGGGGCTGAAAGGCAGAGCAAGTGCTGCTTCCTGTTCAACTATAATCACAAGGATTTATTTTCCACATTGGCCTTTTAACTGCATGTGCTGTTTCAGATAGAAACCCTATTTTAAACTTGTTTTGTTTAAACAGCTCTAATGAAGCGGAAAGCGGCAGGGTGAGGCTTTGGCTCTAAGTTTAGCACATGTGGGAAAGGAAGGGGCTTCTTTTATTGTCTCCTTTTCACGTCTTTTTTTCTTTTATCGATTATCTTATTTCCTCTGTGAAATAATAGCTAATTAGAAGTTATTCTATAACAAATCCAGTGTTTTCAATTCACGAGGTTGGAGAACACTTTTTTAGGGTTTTTGGCAGGAAACCATTAGAAAACAGAAGGCAACATTAACAAGATTAACCACGAAGAACTGGGACATTTGTCACCTTTTTTCTCCTTCTGATACAATATTGCAAAAGTCTTGAGGCATCCTCATTTCGTTATATTCTGCTGGGAAAATGGGAAATAGGCAGAGCAATTCACTGAAACGTGCAAACATAAATGGAAATACAGTACATAAGGCAAAAATGTACTTGAAAGTCAATATTTGGTATGGCCACCTTTACTATCGAACATAGCCTGGACTCTCTCTTTCCGGAACACACTGCTTTAATAAATGTTGAGGTCTGGGCTCTGGGGAGGCCAATCCATGACTGATCTAGGTATACGTTTATTGTATTCACCGTGTGTTTGGGATCATTGTCGTAATGAATAAAAATATGCCTTTTCCAACTAGATGCTTTTCAGCTGGGACTGCATGATTAATGAAAATCTTAATATCTGGTTCATATTTCCATCAGCTTTCTCAAGATTCCCAACACCACTGGCAGAGCCTTCATCGTGTTTTACAGATGGATGTAAACACCCTCTGTTGGAGTCATATCAACAATTATTTGAACCAAAAATGTCAAATATGAATTCATAATGCTGTAAGACCTGTTGCCACTGATATAGTCCAGTTCTCGTGTAATTTACCATACCTCAGCCTTTTCTCCCTGTTTCTCTTCACTAAAAATGGCTTCCTGACAGCCTTCCACTGAGACCGTTTCTGATGAGGCTTCAGCAAACAGCAGATGGATCCATTAAAGGGCCAGTGCATCTCTCAGGTACTTCAAGTCTTTGCTTTTCTTTATATTTTTCTACATCTTAAGGACATGATTTCCAGATACAGTTCATCTGCTGTACAGAGTTATTTAGTCCTGCTACTTTTCCGGTTTCCTCAATTTTTTTAAGGACTCACAGCACGCCAGATTTTTGGGAACCACCTAGTTGGTTCAAAATGTTATTTTTACCTATCAGATTTTGTTATCTTTTAGATTCTTAAAGTGCTATGCTGTGGTGTGCTGGGGGAGCAGCACAGCAAAGAAGGACTCATCCAGGCTGGAAAAACTGATCAGGAAGGCTAGCTCTGTGGTCGGCATGAAGCTGGACACCCTGGTGACAGTGGCAGAGAAAAGGACACTAAAGAAACTGATGGACATTATGGACAATGCCAGGCATCCTCTGCACACGGCCATTAACAACCAGAAGAGTCTGTTCAGTGACAGGTTGCTTCTCCCCAAGACAAGAACTAACAGACTTAAAAACTCCTTTGTCCCACACGCCATCAGACTGTTTAACTCCTCTCTGGAGGGGAGAGGGAGGGGAAACAGGAGGACAAAGGAGGGGGGAACAACTAAGCTGTAGTGCCTCTTCACCTCACTGTGCAATACCTTTTGTGCAATACTTTTGTAAATAGTCAACAGTGCAATAGACCTCAATACTCGATACTTTGGGAGCCATAAACATCATTAGACCAGTGCACATATTGGTAAATGGACTGGTTCTTATATAGCGCTTTTCTACTCTTCTGAGCACTCAAAGCGCTTTACACAACTTGTGCATTCACCCATTCACACCCATTCGCACAAGCACATTGTTCTAGGTGCTTTCTAAGTAACATTCACACACATTCATACTCCGATGGATGCATCGGAGAGCAATTTGGGGTTAATATCTTGCCCAAGGATATTTGGCATGCAGACTGGGGGAAGCCAGGAATCGAACCACCAATCTTCCGATCAGCAGATGACCTGCTCTACCGCCTGAGCTACAGCCACCCCCTTATTGTCTCTATTGTGCTCTGTCTTGGTTGTTGAGTTGACTAATGTGGAAATAAAATTTATCCAGCAGTAAACCTGAGTTTGCGGTGAGGGAAGCATCTTGTACAGTACAGCACTTTCCAGCAGGAACTTCGATAGAATGTAAAATAAAACATTTTGTGTATTTTAAAATGACATTCAGTGTGTTTTTGTTGTTGCTGCACTAATCAACCACTTACTACTAACTGCAATGGTAGTTTATTGGATTGGAAAGTGTGGCGATGCTCGCCACCTGGTCTCCCTTCTTGCTTGTTGGTGTGGGCAGGTCTCATTTGTAGGTGCTGAAGAGCTGCTGTGGCTCATTTCCATCAGTGGCACTGGCAATACCTGGGCTCATTCTGTCAGTGAGGTAGTTGAAAAACCCCAGTTGGGTAAAGCGTTTGGGGGTTTTTGTTAACAGACATGCTTATCTATTTAGTTGGTGTTATTTTTTTCAGCTAAATTTTTTAGTGCAATTAGCACTTTCAGCATCAATCCATAGCAATGTGTTGTATTTTTCACATTGTCTGTGTGTAAAATACATATGTAAGCATAGATTACACAAAGGATCCTGCACGCCAAGCTGGATACAAATAGAAATCCCTGGAAACAATTCTTTCTGCGCTTAAGAGCAGCTTCCTATTGCAACGCTGGAGGATTTGTCACCATTACTGGATACGCTGCAGAAGCACAGCAAAGCAGTGACTGTGTGGAGTCGAAAACTATTACACCAACTACACTACACAGTCACCCACATTACCCCAATCACTGGCGTGTTTACACAACAGAGACGCTGAGTCTTTGTTACGGGCGCCAGCCACTGTGGCCTCGTTGTGTGGACACAGAGAGACCTTGCTGTGACTCGCGTCTTCCCTGCTGTGGATTTCTGGAAACCGCGCTTAAAGAAAGCACAAGACTTCTTTCGTAAAATGTGCCTTCCTGAACTTGTTGGGAAATACTTCTCGAAACAACGTGCTGCTCTAAATAGCCTGTAATGTTTCATGTTGTGGTTAAAGATTGATGACAGCTGTGTGGTGCGATGTAAATAGTTTGCATTTCATTTTTATGTGATTGCTGTGTACATGTGAATAGATCTATAATAAAGAAAAACAAACAAATATACTATTCTTTTTTGTTTTATTAAAACAACTTCACACAAAGTACAACTATTTACAATGTACAGTACATCCAAAAGAACAGCTTTAAGAATACTCAACAGGAGCAAGTGTCATTTGGCCCTGGTTTGACAACAACACTGGGGCACATATTAACAAAAACACAGCAAACCTTAACGATCTTATCAAGAAGTGTTGTGTCTTCAGCCTCACATGATAAGAGTAATCAGACTGTGTGTAACATTTTGAACTTGTTGCGCAAACTACCTATTACTCGCTCAACATGAATTCTCAGGTGGGCAATTGCTCTCGTTTGTTCAACGTCCCTTGCATCAAGTTGACAGTAGCCTTTTGTGAAAGCTGGAATCTTGACCTCCGCACACATCATTCCTACAGCATCTCTGATGTCAAAGCCTCTGTCAGCCAATACTACGTCCCCTGGTAACAGCTTTTGAAGAATGCCACATCTCTCTATGATGTGTTTATCTGATGCACGACTAGGGCTGGGCCATATTATACCATTCACGGTAATACCGGTATAATGTTAGGCAACGATAGGAAAATGAAATATCGCGATAGAATGGGAGTAAAACGCGCATGCGCAGTGCCTTTGTTTTCATACGCACATGGCCGATTGTTGAGTGAAACAGATGAACCAGAATTGGTTTGTAAAAATGGTGCAACTTCCGTGATGTGGAACTGGTTTGGTGTTTGTCTGTCAGATACACGACAAAGCACATTTTTTTGCAGAACATGCAAGCGGTCGTCGTTATTGTCGTATTTGTCGGACTAAGATGCTCTTAAATCTGGGAGTAATCTGGGTCCTAAACTCCGTATGCTTCAGGTCAAACAACACTGCAGCATCACTGAGAGTTAAAAACTGTCTAAATTCTTTCATCTTTAGTAAAACGATCAGCATTGCTGCTTTACCAGGTGTAACTATAAAGTTTAACTTCCATGAAAACAAAAAGTTATTACATTTAATGGAGTTAGAAGTTAGCAGGAAGCTAGCGGAAGTTAGCTCGCTAGTTTCGCTAGTTACCTAAGCATGATATAGCATGTTCTGACTGAGAGATTTCTGAAAAAAATCAAACGTACAGCTCTGCTATCACTTCCAACATAAATGAAGACAGGAAACTAAACAGCAGTGACGTTTGTAGGGTTACTGAAGTTGGGCTAGCTGGTATATAATGATGTGCTACGTGATCGCTAGCGACACAGCTATGTTAGCATAACATAAACAGTGAAGCTGGAGGACGAACACTAACACTTTTCCACTTATAAAAGTTAACGTGAAGGTTCTTCATGGTTAGAGACAAATGCAATCGCATGGCAGGATGCTGTAAACGGACCAAACTTCAGTCAGGAGAACAACTGAGATAATCTATCCACAATACCAGGTTAGTCATTAATATACTGCAACAACATGGGAATAGAGCAGCTGCCAGAGAATTCAACATTAATGAATCAATGGTACAGAAGTGGAGGAAGCAAGAAGAATGAGTTTAATAAAGTTTGATTTATCTGACTGCTTTGTTTCGCTTAATGTGCCTTATAATCCCGTGCACCTTATGGTCCGAAAAATGCGTACTGCACACTGCAGTTTAATGTTGCAAAGCACCTCTTTTTAACTTCAGTGGATATTATACATGGTTATGCTCAGGATATGTCAGCCCATTTCTACTGGAAATGCCTTTTGGTTAAACTTTCAGCAAGGAATTTGCATTTGCACTGTTACATTTTTATAAAGCTTTAATGTACATAAAAACCAGCTTCTTGTTTAAGTGAAAATAAATGGAAGGTTGTCTTTTTGCGCTAGTAATGTTGTGGAGTTGTATTTTGTCTCGCATCAATTATATCGTCGGTTATATCGTTATCGCAAATTTTCAAATATATATCGTGATAAATATTTTTGGCCATATCGCCCTGCTCTATGCACGACCCCCCATCCCCTGGAAATGAAAGAAATAGCTCCATGGGGTGTAATCCCGATGAGGTATTTTATGGTCTGTGTACCCTTGTAATGAGAGTATGTTTGTGCGCGTGCCTTTAAATTAGATGGTCTTTCTGTTCGAATCTCAAAACAGTCAACAATGATTGCTACTCGTTTTCCAAAAGTTTCAGTAAACTGTGGAGGCATTGTCGCCTGCAGACAGTGCCTCTCAGGCCAGTGCACCAGTGCTCCTAAGTGGGCATACAAAACATCAATGGTATCGGTGAAGACAGAAGACAGTGTTTTGTGCGACACATGGAATAGATGACAAAGATGCTGGACTGGAAGATCAAGTCTCAGACGCATTAGTGTGAGTAAGAGCATTTGGAAACCTGTCAGTTTCTTCGGTATTGGCAGGAAATCTTTGACAGTGTTGAAGAGGGACATTAAGACAGCATAACAATATAGTCCAGTGTAATATCTTACTTTTTCGGTATCGTCCTTTAAGAAAGTTTCATTCAGCTCTGTCTTTTGCAACTGTGCTCGAAGCAGTCTGTTCTCCTCCAACAGCCGGTTTATTTCTGCTCTGCCCTGTTGACTGCACACACAGTCCTTCGTCTGCCCTTCAGCTTCCGTGACGCTGTCACTCCCATCACCACTGTCCACATTTGCAGCTGGTACGTCAACCTCCACTTGTCCAACACAACTGCTGTCCACTGCCTCCATGACATGGTTGTTGTTCTTCTGTCAGACCTTCATCGATCATCAAGCCTGTAAGATAAAAAATAGTGCATAGACTTAAGGTTAATGTACACCAATATTCCAATGACAGGTGTGTGATTCATCTTTAAGTTATGTGCGGATTAGTGTACCATAAGAGCAATTTAGTATGTTTTCAGAGGGGGGTGTTTACCTGCAATGGGTGCTCTTTTTCGCTTCCGTTGCATACGCCTTGCGTGCCGGTCCGAGTCTGACACAGGTTTGTCGTCGTGCCCCATGTGCAGTGTTGGTGCCCAGTCTGGATTTGTTACATCCATTTCATATGCTGGTTTGCCTGCAATAATGCCAAATCAAAAGCTACTCAGTCGACATGACGTGGTTCTGCAGCATCACACATTAGCATGTTTTATCTCATTATCTATGACCGCAGCGCATTGAAAAAAAAACCCACTAAAAGCCTTTTGGTTTGGTCCTTTTACAGCATCCTGCCATGCGATTACATTTGTTCCTGACCACCGAGAACACTCACGTTAACTTTTATCGAGTGGAAAAAAAGTTAGCGTGTTTATATTGTGCTAACATAGCTGTGTTACTAGCGGTCACGTAGCACATCATTATATACCAGCTAGCCCAACTTCAGTAACCCTACAAATCAATCAATCAAGCTTTATTTATAAAGCACTTTTCATACAGAAAAAATGTAGCACAAAGTGCTTTACATAGTTAAAAGCAGCCCACCCCACCCTCCAACTCACTCCCCACACTCTCAATACACATATATCCCCCCACCCCCACCCACACACACACATACACACACGCGCACACTTAAAGAGTAAAAATTGGGCTGGGCTCGCATGAGCCAAGTGAGGAAACATTATAACAGAGAGCCGTCTGCACCGGGAGCCGGTCACAGACCGCAGCCTCCGGGCTGGGCACACAGCCGGAGGGAGGCCAAGGAGCCCCCCAACCAGGCTGAGAGGACCCCAGAGACCAGCAGCCACGGTCAATAACAGCCCCGGTGCAGAGAGCGCCCTCCGAGGAAACACTGGAGATATGACGCAATACGATATATACAGGGTAAAATGATAAAATAAATAAGAACAGGATACAATATAAATATAAATATAAATAGAGTAAGAAGATTAAAAAATGAATAAGAATAAAATCAAAAAATATTAGGTAAATCCTAAATTAATAATAGAATAACAGGATAGAATAAATAAGCATAAAAAATAAATAAACGCTAAGTAAAAGCTAAATTAAAAAGGTGGGTCTTGAGCCTGTTCTTAAAAACATGTACGTTCTCTGCGGCCCTGAGCTCCTCCGGCAGGCTGTTCCACAGACGAGGACCATACCACTGAAAAGCTGCCTCTCCGTGAGTATGTGTCCTGACTTTAGGGACAATCAAAAGGCCAGTACCAGAGGACCTCAGGGTCCGCGAGGGTTCGTATGGTAAAAGCAGATCTGAGAGATAAGAAGGCCCAAGACCATTAAGACATTTAAAAACCAATAAAAGAACTTTAAAATCGATCCTGAAACACACGGGGAGCCAATGCAGCGATTCTAAAACCGGTGTAATGTGGGCCCGCCCTCTGGTCTTCGTCAGCACACGAGCTGCCGAGTTTTGCAAGAGTTGTAAAGTTGAAATATTCTTCTTAGGAAGACCAGAGAGCAGGGCATTACAGTAATCAATGCGACTGGCAATAAAAGCATGCATCAGCATCTCCGTGTTGGCCCGAGAGAGAATAGGGCGGACTCTGGCTATATTTTTTAGATGATAAAATCCAATTTTGGTTACATGTTTAACATGTGGGATAAAACCAAGCTCAGAGTCAAAAATAACACCCAGGTTTTTCACTTGTAGCGAAGGACATAGTGAAAATGCCTCTAATTTAGACAAGAGTTTCTCTCTCTGAGCTTCAGGACCGACAATTAAAACTTCAGTTTTGTCCTGGTTAAGCTGTAAAAAGTTTTCTGCCATCCAAGATCTTATATCCAAGATACAGTTAAAAAGGGCATCCATTGGTCTGGTGTCATCAGGAGACACGGAGATGTACAGCTGCGTGTCATCAGCGTAACTGTGGAAGTTCACTCCATGCCTCCTGATGACACTGCCGAGAGGCAACATATACAAATTAAAAAGTACAGGGCCTAGAACCGACCCTTGAGGCACACCACATGTCATTTTATGGATCTTAGAGGAGCATGTATCCATACTCACCATAAAAGATCTGTCAGAGAGATAGGAAGTGAACCAGTTGTGTACAGCACCAGAGAGGCCCACCATGTGTTTTAGTCTGTTTAAAAGAATAGCGTGGTCTACTGTATCAAAGGCTGCGCTTAGATCCAGCAGCACCAGGACTGAGAGCTTTTGGGCGTCCCAGTTACATCTAAGATCATTTAAAACCTTTAGGAGAGCCGTCTCTGTGCTGTGGTTCACCCTAAATCCAGACTGGAATATCTCCAGGATCTGTCTATCATTGAGAAAATCAGTAATCTGAGTAAAAACAAGTTTTTCTAAGACTTTACTTAAAAATGGTAAGTTGGATACAGGTCTGTAGTTATTAAAATCATTACAATCCAAATTGCTCTTCTTCAGAAGGGGCCTCACCACCGCCGTTTTAAAGGCAGCAGGGAAGACACCCAACTGAAGAGAGCAATTCATCATGTATAAAAGCTCAGCCTCAAAAAATCCATAAAGTGTTTTAAAGAGTGAAGAGGGGATTGGATCTAAAAGACATGTGGTGGGTCTCACTGTGGAGAAAACCTTCTGAAAGTTCTCAGCATTAACCAGGACAAAGCTGTCCAGTGTCTCCTCAGGTACAATCGAGCCCTCAGATGTGTTTACAATCATATCGCGATTAGATAAAATATCAGATCTGATGGCGCTGATCTTTCCCCTGAAGTGGTCTGCAAACTGCTCACAGAGCGAGTCTGTGGGGGTTCTTTGGGAGCTGTTAAAATCAGGGTTAAATAAATGATCTATGGTGGAAAAGAGGACCTTGGGATTATTTTTGTTAATACTGATTATTTTGGCGAAGTATGAATTTCTTGACTTCCTTAATGTATTATTGTACATTTTAAATTGCTCGGAAAATATTTGATGGTTGATATTATTTTTATTTTTCCTCCATCTCCTTTCTGCTGCCCTGCAATTTCTTTTGAGTTTTTTGACTTCTTCGTTTCTCCAGGGTGATGCATGTTTTACGTTAATCTTTTTGGTGGTGAGTGGAGCAACGGAGTCAAGGCTTTTCTTCAGTTTGCTGTTAAAATAACTAAAAATCAAATCGCAGGGTGCAGGTAAAATCACAGGGGGGCATTTGACTAAAACCCTGGTAAAATTTGCAGCCACTGTCACTGCTGTTTAGTTTTCTGTCTTCATTTATGTTGGAAGTGATAAGAAAGCTGTACGTTTTAATTTGTTTCCAAAACCCCGCAGTCAGGACATGCTATATTGTATTTAGATAGAAGCTAGCGAGCTAACTTGCTGCTAACTTCTAACTCATATGTCATAAATTCCATTGTCATGGATGCCTGGATGTTTAACTCAGTTGTTACACCTGGTAGAGCAGAACGCTGATAATTTTATTAAAGATGAAAGACTTAAGACAGTGTTTTAACTCTCAGTAATGCCACAGTGATCATTTGATATATGGACCTGCAGCAGAGTTTAGGCCCAGACACGGCTAGTGACGTCAGACTCAACAATCGGATAGTGATATGAATTACTTTAGAACTCACCGGAGAGAAAATGCCGCGAGCAAACCAACAAAAAGCTGGGGATTGCACGGAACTCGATATCCGCTCGTCTCACCGCTGCAATCCATGCCTGGCGTCTTTGTTTGGTGATATCGGATACATGGGATCCCTCACGTTGCCGCCAGGATGGAAAACGATTAAAAGATTAATCCAGTTTCTTGCCTTCACGATCGTGAGATCTAACATTGCAACCGACTACACACGTACCACCATAGCTGAAGCTGTATCCTTTGTCTGGCCTACTGTGATGGCGGCAGGGGGCGCATTCTAAAATGTCATGTGACAATCTGATTCATGAAGAGTGATGATGTCACAAGGACATGTGATGATGTCACAAGGACATGTGATGATGTCACAAGCACATGCCTTTGAGCCTTTTCTATAAATAGGGGTCAGGAGCAGCAAGTTTTAGTCAGTTTGTTCGCAGCCTTCAAACGTTCGACCAGAGCTATATTTGAAAGTATTTGTAAACCTCTTCAGAGTCACTGTGCACAGGATTAAAAATGTATCCACGAAAATGCCAACAAAGAATAAACAATCTTGCTGCCTCTCCTTCGAGGTCTGGCCAGCCACTCACTTCAAGAGGGAAGCCTGATATGACACGATCCATTGGTGCCTCATCAGTCCAAAGGACATTACAGGAAAACTCCGACCTACATGCAAAAATTAAACAAATTGAAGAAGAGAAGCTTCAACTGGAGGAGAAGTGCAGACAATTGGAAGCACGAAATCAAGAGCTGGAAAAACAACAGCAACGCCAGCCTTACACAAAAATTATTAGTGAGGCCTGGGAAGGAAAGTTTGGTGAAGCACGACAGAAGATTTTGTTCCTGATGAAGGAAAACAAGACAAAGAGTGCTGAATTAAAAGAAACGTCTGCCCAGCTTCAACGCGCGAATGCTACTATTGGGGAGATGCAAAGGGATCTCCAAAACATGGAGCAAAAGAATCAGGCGCTCCAAGGAACGCTTGATGAAGCTATGGAACAAACTGCACAAATCCTCGGACAGAAAAAGGAAGGGGTCACACAAATGCAGGACCAACTCAAAGGCATAAAGAAAAAATACGAAGTGCTGAAAGTCAGGCTGGATGAAACAGAGTGCAAAAAAAAAGAGCTTCTTCAAGAGAAAGAGCAACAGGAAGAAGAAAAAAAACGTATTCTCCAGGACTCAGACAACTTGAAGTGTGAAAACGCTGAAATGCTTGCACAAAAGCAGCAACAAGAGAAAATAAATGAAGACCTGCAGCGTAAGCTTCAAGAAATCACAAGAAGAAATGAGCAGTTAGAAAAGATGCACAAGGAAAAACAACAGCAAAATACAGACAAGTGCAATCTATTAAAAGAAATGGAGCAAAGATGCCAGAAACTTGAGAAGGAAGTTGAAGAAACAACCGATCAGTTGAGAACCCTCATCCTAGAGAAAAAAGTGGTCGTGGAAAAGCTCATGGAAAAGAAGAAAAAACGTTTCCGCTTCTTCTGGAGGAGGGACACTCCTGCTTTTTCTACTTTTTCTATTTTTTCTACTGCTGACGTCACCTCGTCTCCCTCCACCTCTGTTCCATCTTAATTTTCACCTCTCCTCTCCCCTTCTCTCCTAACACTTCTTCCCTCTCTCCTTCATCTTTTTTCACCCCAACCAGTCCCGGCAGTTGACTGCCCCTCGTGAGCCTGGTTCTGCCGGAAGTTTCTGCCCGTTTAAAGGCAGTTTTTCTTCCCCACTGTCGCCTAGTGCTTGCTCAGAGGGGATTGTTGGGGTTTTCTCTTTTCTTTTTTTTTCCCTTCTTATTACCATTTTCCTTTATTTACCGATTTGTTTTGTTTACTTTTCTTTTATGTTGTTTCTTTATTTACTTGTTTAACTTTTTTTCAACTTATGTAATAAACTAATAAACCAATTGAATTTATCCTCTGCGTATTTTACATCTAATCTTTAAAGAATATTTCCAAAACATTTTCAAACATCACGATCTGTCTTTTGTTTGCTTGTTAAAACCCCGTAAATGGTGGAGTAAAAACCCTGTGATATGGTTTAAAACATCAAAATAGACTAAACAACTAGTCTAAAACTAAGAGACACAGGATAAAGTTGGTGTGAAGGTTTCAGTCTGTGAATGAATCTAAGCACCATCACCTTAACTTTAAATTCATCTCTGTTACCCTCTTTGTGACTGAACTCTGACCGTGAGCACCACAGCCACTGCGCACCAGTCACACACACTTTAAATCCATCACAGTAAACCAGTTAGTTTACCTCAGTTTGTTTTGCAGCACATTTCACAACATGCAAAAGCATAATGTGCCATGTACAGACTCAAAATCTGATTTAAAAACATGAGGACTGACCTGTAAGCTTTACATTTACAGTTTATCACATACCACTGAGGTTCTTACCTGTAATTCTAAGCCCTCTTCTTCCTTTTCTGGTTTAAAACATCAAATTAGACTAAACAACTAGTCTAAAACCAAGAGACACTTAAATATTAAGTTAAACCTCTGGGGTTGCCGGACGCGCCGGCGCGTCAAAATCACATGACCAATTTAAGACGACACAGCTACAAGATGCAGCGATTCAGAGGCTGTATCCCAATTCAGGGTCTGCAGCCTTAAAGGCCGCATTTTAAGGCCGATTACGTCACCATGCCAGTCTCCTATTGCCAGAGGCTGAAGTGTGTGTGCAGTCACCAGGTGATAATCTGATATCGTCTACTTCCCCACTGATGTTAAGTAATATGAAAAAAAAAATGAATCCCACCTTAGGCCGAATGTGTGACTCTCTTCGTAGTGGAAGAGAGAATGAATCTTCCCATCCGAATTCACGGCAATCAGTCTGTCAATCAAATCCTGTGGAGTAAAATGAGAGGCTTTGAACAAGAATGCACCGGATAGGGTGCAAAACGAAAACTGTGTGGAAATTTACAATGGGTAAGGTGGAGAACGTATATCAGTCTCAGTGTGAGAGGGTTTATTTGAATGCGTTTGAAGTAAAACAAATGGGTGGGTGGTGTTTGGAGGCCAAATAAAAAGTGCAAACATGCCCTCAGATGGATGACAAAAAAAACCTGCAGTGTGTGGAAAAGAAGAAGAAGAAAAACACTTACAGGTATGGAGGTTGGCATCTCCCTCAGGGTGTATTCGCTTTTGTTGGCCAAAGACTGTCGGCCCAGCAGTTGCCACACCGACTGGGAAGAGGAGAGGAGGTTGACCAAGTACAGGAAGGACTGAAGAGGAAAGTAAATACAGCAGCTGTTAGAGAGAAAAAATGTATTTGCTTTTAAAGACCATTGTGAATGCATTTGTGCACGTCATGGATTGATCAAATCCTAACACATAATAATAATATAACACTATTCAACTACAAACACTACCGATAATATGACAAATAATATCTGTAGTATTCAAAGCAAAACAAAATGTAAAAAGAATTTATGATTGCAAAGGTAAAACATGGTTTACCACACTCTCAAAACTGAATAAGACATATATTCTGAGCAGAGTGGTTGAGCAGAAACCTATTGCAGCCTGAAGAATATTAAACTACAGGAAAGCTCCCTGCATTTTTCACTGGGTCTGGTAGAACAGGGAAAACATATCATCAAAAGCATCAAAGGAAAAAAAGAGAGACACTTGCACAAACGAGCTACAACTTAGATTATATTAAACAGCTTCAAAGAAACGTAAAGAAAAAAACAAGATACGATGGATTTTTTTTTCTAAAATAGAAATATCTATACTTTCATGTGTCTTCTGATGTTTCTGTGCATGTGTGAACTTATCTTCATATGTACTACCAAACCTCCTACTGTACTTAGCACAGATTAAAGCAAAGACTCGAGTTAATTCACCAAAGTGCTGGTGTGTGTATATTTAGTTTTCCTTTGACCTCAGCATATATGTATAACCCACTGATAAGGCAGACTTTAAAGTCGCCTGTGGCAGGACACAGTTTACACATCACTGGCTGTCCGTATTCACTTGGCTAGTCTCTCTGAGAGAGATGACTTGGCTGCTGTCAGAGGCCAAGCATCAGACACACACAGACAGGCTCACGCTGGAGCTTGTTGAAGCTTTCCTGAGAGAAATTCTGCCAAAAACATAACTAAAAATGCAGTCTTATGAAAGTAAGGCTTATTTGCCCAGACACCCATAAACCAATCAGCAAAAAGCCTTTCTTGTTAACAAAATCACTATTGCCAGTTTCTTAAATATGAATATTCACAAGTGAATTTTCTACATGGCTGCTGGTATCACAGCAACACATGGACCACTATTCTGAGTCCTGGGTTAATAATAATTGGAATCAATTTAATTTTAATCAATTTAAACACCTTTGTAACCAGTGAGCTAAAAACATGATGGAAAAGCAAAACTTCTAAGAGATCTGTGTCTGTACTATTATGTAGATATCTAAAAATTGGGGCATTGTGGGCTCCAGGAAGTTTCTCCTTCTCCCTCTCTCTCACACACACACGCACGCACATACATACAATACCTTAATGCAACTCCTATCTGTGGGGTCAATGGGAGTTGGTTTGGGACGGACCACTCTGATGTCGTCACTGCTGCACTCAAGAACAGACCATAGCTCTAGTACCAGGGCCCGAATAAAGCCTGAGACAGAACACGGAGAAATTTGTTGTACCAAACATTTATTTGAAATAGCAGCAACTAAAATTATTAACAGTGCTTTAATAAATAAACGACTGACTTTGTTATTGTGTCCAATCTTTTAAAGAAATCTGTCTTTGCATTGCTGGCACCGTTTTGATTGGAGGATTTGAATCTCAGGAAGGAAGGAATTTATAATGCCACTCCCTTTGATCCCATTTAATCTCTTCCCTGTTGCACTTTGGCCTGTCAGTAACTACATTTGAATTTTGCAGCTCAAGCTTGCACATAAAGGCTGGATAAAAACGTTAATGCAATCAAAATGTACGCAGCCCTCGCTGGAAAACTGGGGATACAGTACAGTACATAAATGATGAAGCAAAGACAAAACATTAGTGTCATGGAAGAAGAAATAGTCAGTGCATCACGGGAAGCTCCCAGCAATAAAACCTGCATTTGTATTGACACATAAACCTTAATTTGTGAGCAATTTTCAGTGTATTTCAGTTAAATTAATGAGACAAATATAACAAAAGGGATTTTATACTTAGAAGAAGAATATGAAATTGAAATATTAAACTAAGAAAACTATAAATACTGCAGTTCTAGAGTTACAGATATACAATTAAGCTTTGCATATCAGTGCTGTATAACCCAGGGAATGTACTTTTTTTTTTTTATAATTGAATAGTAATGGAAATCATGAACTGTTTTTCAGAGGTCATAGATCAAATGAGCAGTAGAGTTTTTCTCACAGAATGGTTCTTTCACATAGAAAGCAGTGTGTGCTGCAGGTTTAGCAAATGGCCCATCATTTGTATCTCCAGTGTCTGTTGAAGTGTACAGTATCTGTGTGTGTGCATGACCGTCGGTGCTCTCTGCTCACTCGGGTTCAGAGGTACAGGGAGGAGGCTCAGCAGGAGTAGAGGCAGCTGCTTCATCACAAACATGCCAGGTGCAGGCGGTAAAGGCCCTTTCTGTTTCCTCTCAACCCTCCTGCCAAAGCCATAGAACTCTGCCGAGGTGAACCAGACAACACAATATAGACATTTTTCCCTGTTCCTACATGGAAACACAAGATCAAACGGGCATTTTTTTTTGGCATAAATATGTATATCATATCGGACTCAGTTTGTTCCTGTTATTGTTTTTGCACTGTACTTGTCATCCATTCCAGTGAAACGATGCAGAAGGTTGTAGGTTGTGCAATAGTGCCATCTAGAGGTGAAGTAACATCACACTGCCCGTGCTCTTGTCTCGTCACGGTGTTTGCGTGTTTCTCCCTCTCTGCACACTCATGGGAATGTGCTGTCAGGCAGGACTCAGCGTTATATTCACAATATGTGGAAAATATATTGATATTGAATGTTCAAATATGAGGATATGTATAATGTATAGGTTGACTTTGCTCTACCTACACTTCTGGCAGAGCAGCAGTTGCAATGCGAACACATAATTAAACGGTGTATTTATAGGAACAGATTTCTTGCCTATGGCAGACAAAGTGATTTTAAACGTGTAAAAGGTTTCATTCACAGATGATTTATTACTATCACACCCTGGAGACTTTATAAAGAGCACTGCTGCAAAAGCAGCCTAAACAAACTTGTACAGTAGGTCACGCTGGTTTAGTTTTTCATCAAAATGCTTTTTTTCTTTTACTATTATTTTTGAAAACGTTACAGCACTGGTGGACATTTCCTACCAAATAAGAACTAGACACTACTGTTATGTAGTGGTTAATTGGAAAACTGTTTTATCACGAATTTCTTATTTAGAAATAATTAAAATTTTATTTGATGTTTTTTTTTTTTTTGGATGGATACTGTTATTGCAGTGATGCTGTAATTAAACTGTCTTCACCCCAGTAGAATAATTGCATGACTCCATCACTGAAGTGGAGGGTTTGCTTTGGAGGGGAAACGCACAGTGTCTCTTTAGTAGCATGGTGGTTGGATCCCACATTTGTTTCTTATGTAACATTGTAAATAGCTGCTAAGACAGCATATCTATTGGACAAGCACATATTATACATACTTTGCACGTGCAGTATTTAATAGAAAGCAGTGTGTGCTGCAGGTTTAGCAAATGGCCCATCATTTGTAAGCTCTGTCTGGACTATATCACTTTTTGAGGTCATCCTTCTTTCTGTCAGTCTGCCTTTTTATCGATGGCACAAACATATGTCACATCATGGAACACATGAGTGCTCCACAGCCAGCGCTGCTCAACACAGCAGGGAACTGTTCTTGCGTGGGTAAAGTCATAGGAGAGAATAGGTTTCAGAACGCAGCGGTGCTGTTATAAGCGAAGGGCTGATAAGTAATCAGACTTCTTTTCCCATAACCAGTTGAGTCGCCCCTTCTAGCCAATAGAAAGAATGCAGGATTAAAATATTTGTTCACTAGCTTCATTTTTTGACCTCTTTTGACAAGAGTACGGTATTTCCTGGAGCCTTTTGCATATGGATAAACCTAGTATCAGTATACAACTGATATGTGAATCCATTTATCAAAAAAGAACGCCTCTTCTTACTCTTTCTTACCCAAACAAAAACGGTTTGACAAATACATTTCTCCCTAAGCTGCCTTAAGTCTCCTTTATACCGACAACACAAAAACAACAACAACAACTTATAATATAAGCCTTAAGCATCACAGCTGACAAGTGTTTGTTGTGTCCAAATAACTGCAATAGTACCTGAACTGTGCAGAGCCACAACTCCCGGAGCAGTTGCTGCCACCTGTGTCACCATCACCCCGTAGCCAAACTTCTCGCAGCTGCTCACCTACAGAAAACACACAGAAATCTCATACCCCTAGAAATATTTCAGCCTTTCACTATCACAGTTTTTGGTTATCAGGTAAAAAATGAATGAGAGTTTGGAAAAAGGATGGAAAAGGTTTAGGTCAAATGTAGTACTAATGTATCATAAAGGGAGATGTGTAAGTAAATCTGGGATTCTGGAAAGGCACAACATAATGTAGTTAAACATGCTGTGGAGAATTTAAATTGTAAATTGATATTGGAGTGTGCAGGCCCTTCATTAATTACAACACAATGCCACAACTAAAAATAGACAAAATATAATTACATTCCATAATTAAAGTGTAATGCCAAACTAGAGAAGCAATTACAATGGTGCGTAAACAATGGCAGTAAATTAAGCCCACGGGGGATCAGCTAAGGTTTGCAGCAAGCCTGAGTGTTTGTGTGTTTACAATTTGAATCTTAGACTCAGACCCTGTGACAAGGTCTGTGAAAACCACGTTTTTATGCCTGAAATACTACAGTACTACACTCCCACCAGATGAGCTCATGCAGCCTGTCACGAACCGGGACATACAACCATGACAAAACAGGAGATGCACACACAATTTATTGTGTTATTAATTTAGATCAACTGTGCTAATATAGTATACCAAAATGAAAACAATAACTCAAATTTCAGATATTTGAGGTTGTGCTGAAAATAATGGTGCCAAATAAGGCAAGAAAAACATATTTTAAAGGTGAAATATAGAGGTAAAATCAAAAATAGTCAAGAACGGCCAATTATACCCTGGACCACAGAGGGTTAAATTTGAAAACGGTTTAAAAAAAAACATCCCCATTCTAAAATGTCATGTGACAATCTGATTCATGAAGAGTGATGATGTCACAAGGACATGTGATGATGTCACAAGGACATGTGATGATGTCACAAGCACATGCCTTTGAGCCTTTGAAGTTTTTCTATAAATAGGGGTCAGGAGCAGCAAGTTTTAGTCAGTTTGTTCGCAGCCTTCAAACGTTCGACCAGAGCTATATTTGAAAGTATTTGTAAACCTCTGTAACATCACGCTCCAAAGCCCTGTGACGTTTCTGTGTTCTGTGACGTTGTCCCAAAGAAAGACCTTTAAATGCGATAAATAGCCTAAACGTTTTCGTTTATGACTAGTTTACCGTGTTATGACTGTGAACAGGGGGGAAGTCGCGCAAGAGAAATGTCGACCAAAACAATTGCAAGTAAGCCAAAGTCAGTTCCTAAAAGTCAACCCGCAGGTGTTTCCACCACCATCAGACCCTCCACTTCTGTAAGACCTCCATTAAGAATAACTGATGCAAAGAAAACCGCTCGGGTGGGAAAAACTCAGAATGGAAGACCGGCAGCTGTGAAACAGCCCCCGAAGAGGGATATGAAAAAGAATGTGGACAGTAAACTGGTCAGCTTAATTACAAATGAAATTGTATACAGTGGAGCGACTGTGTCATTTGATGACATCGCAGGGCAGGATCTGGCAAAGCAAGCACTTCAAGAAATTGTCATCCTTCCTGCCTTAAGACCTGATCTCTTTACTGGTCTGAGAGCTCCTGCACGTGGCTTGCTTTTATTTGGCCCACCAGGAAATGGGAAGACCATGCTCGCCAAAGCAGTTGCTGCAGAGTCTAATGCAACATTCTTCAACATCAGTGCTGCTAGTTTGACCTCCAAATATGTGGGAGAAGGCGAGAAGCTCGTACGAGCACTCTTTGCAGTTGCAAGAGAGAGACAGCCCTCAGTAATCTTCATCGATGAAGTGGACGGCTTGCTCTGTCAAAGGAGGGAGGGGGAGCACGACGCCTCTCGCCGTTTAAAAACTGAGTTCCTCATTGAGTTTGACGGGTTGCAGTCAGGAAAGGATGACAGAGTACTTGTAATGGGAGCAACGAACAGGCCCCAGGAGCTCGATGAAGCAATATTAAGGCGCTTTGCAAAAAGAGTATATGTGACCTTACCCGATGAGAAGACAAGATTTACGCTGCTGAAAAATCTTTTGGGAACGCACGGGAGTCCACTGAGCCAAGACGAACTGTCCTGTCTTGCAAAAGTGACTGAAGGATATTCAGGGAGCGATTTGACAGCATTAGCCAAAGATGCTGCACTTGGCCCAATAAGAGAGTTGGCACCAGAACAAGTCCGTGTTATAGCTGCTGCTGAGGTGCGCAACATTAAGATAAAAGACTTTGAGGATTCTCTGAAGCAAATCAAACCAACTGTTAGTCCAGCAACTCTTAACATGTACACCAAATAGAACAAAGATTTTGGTGGTCCTCCTTCAATAAATCCAAATCCAGTCAGGCTGGATGAAACAGAGTGCAAAAATAAAGAGCTTCTTCAAGAGAAAGAGCAACAGGAAAAAGAAAAAAAACGTATTCTCCAGGACTTGGAGAGAAGAAATCTACAACTGAACAAATTAATACAATGAAGGACAGAACACCTGAACTGGAAGGAGAAGTATTGGAAAAACGACGTTCAAAGATGCAGCGTAGGATCAATGAAATGGCGAAAAAACACTCAGAGGTCATTAATGAGATGTTGTTGAACTCAGACAACTTGAAGTGTGAAAACGCTGAAATGCTTGCACAAAAGCAGCAACAAGAGAAAATAAATGAAGACCTGCAGCGTAAGCTTCAAGAAATCACAAGAAGAAATGAGCAGTTAGAAAAGATGCACAAGGAAAAACAACAGCAAAATACAGACAAGTGCAATCTATTAAAAGAAATGGAGCAAAGATGCCAGAAACTTGAGAAGGAAGTTGAAGAAACAACCGATCAGTTGAGAACCCTCATCCTAGAGAAAAAAGTGGTCGTGGAAAAGCTCATGGAAAAGAAGAAAAAACGTTTCCGCTTCTTCTGGAGGAGGGACACTCCTGCTTTTTCTACTCTTTCTATTTTTTCTACTGCTGACGTCACCTCGTCTCCCTCCACCTCTGTTCCATCTTAATTTTCACCTCTCCTCTCCCCTTCTCTCCTAACACTTCTTCCCTCTCTCCTTCATCTTTTTTCACCCCAACCAGTCCCGGCAGTTGACTGCCCCTCGTGAGCCTGGTTCTGCCGGAAGTTTCTGCCCGTTTAAAGGCAGTTTTTCTTCCCCACTGTCGCCTAGTGCTTGCTCAGAGGGGATTGTTGGGGTTTTCTCTTTTCTTTTTTTTCCCCTTCTTATTACCATTTTCCTTTATTTACCGATTTGTTTTGTTTACTTTTCTTTTACGTTGTTTCTTTATTTACTTGTTTAACTTTTTTTCAACTTATGTAATAAACTAATAAACCAATTGAATTTATCCTCTGCGTATTTTACATCTAATCTTTAAAGAATATTTCCAAAACATTTTCAAACATCACGATCTGTCTTTTGTTTGCTTGTTAAAACCCCGTAAATGGTGAAGTAAAAACCCTGTGATATGGTTTAAAACATCAAAATAGACTAAACAACTAGTCTAAAACTAAGAGACACAGGATAAAGTTGGTGTGAAGGTTTCAGTCTGTGAATGAATCTAAGCACCATCACCTTAACTTTAAATTCATCTCTGTTACCCTCTTTGTGACTGAACTCTGACCGTGAGCACCACAGCCACTGCGCACCAGTCACACACACTTTAAATCCATCACAGTAAACCAGTTAGTTTACCTCAGTTTGTTTTGCAGCACATTTCACAACATGCAAAAGCATAATGTGCCATGTACAGACTCAAAATCTGATTTAAAAACATGAGGACTGACCTGTAAGCTTTACATTTACAGTTTATCACATACCACTGAGCAGTTCTTACCTGTAATTCTAAGCCCTCTTCTTCCTTTTCTGGTTTAAAACATCAAATTAGACTAAACAACTAGTCTAAAACCAAGAGACACTTAAATATTAAGTTAAACCTCTGGGGTTGCCGGACGCGCCGGCGCGTCAAAATCACATGACCAATTTAAGACGACACAGCTACAAGATGCAGCGATTCAGAGGCTGTATCCCAATTCAGGGTCTGCAGCCTTAAAGGCCGCATTTTAAGGCCGATTACGTCACCATGCCAGTCTCCTATTGCCAGAGGCTGAAGTGTGTGTGCAGTCACCAGGTGATAATCTGATATCGTCTACTTCCCCACTGATGTTAAGTAATATGAAAAAAATAATGAATCCCACCTTAGGCCGAATGTGTGACTCTCTTCGTAGTGGAAGAGAGAATGAATCTTCCCATCCGAATTCACGGCAATCAGTCTGTCAATCAAATCCTGTGGAGTAAAATGAGAGGCTTTGAACAAGAATGCACCGGATAGGGTGCAAAACGAAAACTGTGTGGAAATTTACAATGGGTAAGGTGGAGAACGTATATCAGTCTCAGTGTGAGAGGGTTTATTTGAATGCGTTTGAAGTAAAACAAATGGGTGGGTGGTGTTTGGAGGCCAAATAAAAAGTGCAAACATGCCCTCAGATGGATGACAAAAAAAAACTGCAGTGTGTGGAAAAGAAGAAGAAGAAAAACACTTACAGGTATGGAGGTTGGCATCTCCCTCAGGGTGTATTCGCTTTTGTTGGCCAAAGACTGTCGGCCCAGCAGTTGCCACACCGACTGGGAAGAGGAGAGGAGGTTGACCAAGTACAGGAAGGACTGAAGAGGAAAGTAAATACAGCAGCTGTTAGAGAGAAAAAATGTATTTGCTTTTAAAGACCATTGTGAATGCATTTGTGCACGTCATGGATTGATCAAATCCTAACACATAATAATAATATAACACTATTCAACTACAAACACTACCGATAATATGACAAATAATATCTGTAGTATTCAAAGCAAAACAAAATGTAAAAAGAATTTATGATTGCAAAGATAAAACATGGTTTACCACACTCTCAAAACTGAATAAGACATATATTCTGAGCAGAGTGGTTGAGCAGAAACCTATTGCAGCCTGAAGAATATTAAACTACAGGAAAGCTCCCTGCATTTTTCACTGGGTCTGGTAGAACAGGGAAAACATATCATCAAAAGCATCAAAGGAAAAAAAGAGAGACACTTGCACAAACGAGCTACAACTTAGATTATATTAAACAGCTTCAAAGAAACGTAAAGAAAAAAACAAGATACGATGGATTTTTTTTTCTAAAATAGAAATATCTATACTTTCATGTGTCTTCTGATGTTTCTGTGCATGTGTGAACTTATCTTCATATGTACTACCAAACCTCCTACTGTACTTAGCACAGATTAAAGCAAAGACTCGAGTTAATTCACCAAAGTGCTGGTGTGTGTATATTTAGTTTTCCTTTGACCTCAGCATATATGTATAACCCACTGATAAGGCAGACTTTAAAGTCGCCTGTGGCAGGACACAGTTTACACATCACTGGCTGTCCGTATTCACTTGGCTAGTCTCTCTGAGAGAGATGACTTGGCTGCTGTCAGAGGCCAAGCATCAGACACACACAGACAGGCTCACGCTGGAGCTTGTTGAAGCTTTCCTGAGAGAAATTCTGCCAAAAACATAACTAAAAATGCAGTCTTATGAAAGTAAGGCTTATTTGCCCAGACACCCATAAACCAATCAGCAAAAAGCCTTTCTTGTTAACAAAATCACTATTGCCAGTTTCTTAAATATGAATATTCACAAGTGAATTTTCTACATGGCTGCTGGTATCACAGCAACACATGGACCACTATTCTGAGTCCTGGGTTAATAATAATTGGAATCAATTTAATTTTAATCAATTTAAACACCTTTGTAACCAGTGAGCTAAAAACATGATGGAAAAGCAAAACTTCTAAGAGATCTGTGTCTGTACTATTATGTAGATATCTAAAAATTGGGGCATTGTGGGCTCCAGGAAGTTTCTCCTTCTCCCTCTCTCTCACACACACACGCACGCACATACATACAATACCTTAATGCAACTCCTATCTATGGGGTCAATGGGAGTTGGTTTGGGACGGACCACTCTGATGTCGTCACTGCTGCACTCAAGAACAGACCATAGCTCTAGTACCAGGGCCCGAATAAAGCCTGAGACAGAACACGGAGAAATTTGTTGTACCAAACATTTATTTGAAATAGCAGCAACTAAAATTATTAACAGTGCTTTAATAAATAAACGACTGACTTTGTTATTGTGTCCAATCTTTTAAAGAAATCTGTCTTTGCATTGCTGGCACCGTTTTGATTGGAGGATTTGAATCTCAGGAAGGAAGGAATTTATAATGCCACTCCCTTTGATCCCATTTAATCTCTTCCCTGTTGCACTTTGGCCTGTCAGTAACTACATTTGAATTTTGCAGCTCAAGCTTGCACATAAAGGCTGGATAAAAACGTTAATGCAATCAAAATGTACGCAGCCCTCGCTGGAAAACTGGGGATACAGTACAGTACATAAATGATGAAGCAAAGACAAAACATTAGTGTCATGGAAGAAGAAATAGTCAGTGCATCACGGGAAGCTCCCAGCAATAAAACCTGCATTTGTATTGACACATAAACCTTAATTTGTGAGCAATTTTCAGTGTATTTCAGTTAAATTAACGAGACAAATATAACAAAAGGGATTTTATACTTAGAAGAAGAATATGAAATTGAAATATTAAACTAAGAAAACTATAAATACTGCAGTTCTAGAGTTACAGATATACAATTAAGCTTTGCATATCAGTGCTGTATAACCCAGGGAATGTACTTTTTTTATATAATTGAATAGTAATGGAAATCATGAACTGTTTTTCAGAGGTCATAGATCAAATGAGCAGTAGAGTTTTTCTCACAGAATGGTTCTTTCACATAGAAAGCAGTGTGTGCTGCAGGTTTAGCAAATGGCCCATCATTTGTAAGCTCTGTCTGGACTATATCACTTTTTGAGGTCATCCTTCTTTCTGTCAGTCTGCCTTTTTATCGATGGCACAAACATATGTCACATCATGGAACACATGAGTGCTCCACAGCCAGCGCTGCTCAACACAGCAGGGAACTGTTCTTGCGTGGGTAAAGTCATAGGAGAGAATAGGTTTCAGAACGCAGCGGTGCTGTTATAAGCGAAGGGCTGATAAGTAATCAGACTTCTTTTCCCATAACCAGTTGAGTCGCCCCTTCTAGCCAATAGAAAGAATGCAGGATTAAAATATTTGTTCACTAGCTTCATTTTTTGACCTCTTTTGACAAGAGTACGGTATTTCCTGGAGCCTTTTGCATATGGATAAACCTAGTATCAGTATACAACTGATATGTGAATCCATTTATCAAAAAAGAACGCCTCTTCTTACTCTTTCTTACCCAAACAAAAACGGTTTGACAAATACATTTCTCCCTAAGCTGCCTTAAGTCTCCTTTATACCGACAACACAAAAACAACAACAACAACTTATAATATAAGCCTTAAGCATCACAGCTGACAAGTGTTTGTTGTGTCCAAATAACTGCAATAGTACCTGAACTGTGCAGAGCCACAACTCCCGGAGCAGTTGCTGCCACCTGTGTCACCATCACCCCGTAGCCAAACTTCTCGCAGCTGCTCACCTACAGAAAACACACAGAAATCTCATACCCCTAGAAATATTTCAGCCTTTCACTATCACAGTTTTTGGTTATCAGGTAAAAAATGAATGAGAGTTTGGAAAAAGGATGGAAAAGGTTTAGGTCAAATGTAGTACTAATGTATCATAAAGGGAGATGTGTAAGTAAATCTGGGATTCTGGAAAGGCACAACATAATGTAGTTAAACATGCTGTGGAGAATTTAAATTGTAAATTGATATTGGAGTGTGCAGGCCCTTCATTAATTACAACACAATGCCACAACTAAAAATAGACAAAATATAATTACATTCCATAATTAAAGTGTAATGCCAAACTAGAGAAGCAATTACAATGGTGCGTAAACAATGGCAGTAAATTAAGCCCACGGGGGATCAGCTAAGGTTTGCAGCAAGCCTGAGTGTTTGTGTGTTTACAATTTGAATCTTAGACTCAGACCCTGTGACAAGGTCTGTGAAAACCACGTTTTTATGCCTGAAATACTACAGTACTACACTCCCACCAGATGAGCTCATGCAGCCTGTCACGAACCGGGACATACAACCATGACAAAACAGGAGATGCACACACAATTTATTGTGTTATTAATTTAGATCAACTGTGCTAATATAGTATACCAAAATGAAAACAATAACTCAAATTTCAGATATTTGAGGTTGTGCTGAAAATAATGGTGCCAAATAAGGCAAGAAAAACATATTTTAAAGGTGAAATATAGAGGTAAAATCAAAAATAGTCAAGAACGGCCAATTATACCCTGGACCACAGAGGGTTAAATTTGAAAACGGTTTAAAAAAAAACATCCCCATTCTAAAATGTCATGTGACAATCTGATTCATGAAGAGTGATGATGTCACAAGGACATGTGATGATGTCACAAGGACATGTGATGATGTCACAAGCACATGCCTTTGAGCCTTTGAAGTTTTTCTATAAATAGGGGTCAGGAGCAGCAAGTTTTAGTCAGTTTGTTCGCAGCCTTCAAACGTTCGACCAGAGCTATATTTGAAAGTATTTGTAAACCTCTGTAACATCACGCTCCAAAGCCCTGTGACGTTTCTGTGTTCTGTGACGTTGTCCCAAAGAAAGACCTTTAAATGCGATAAATAGCCTAAACGTTTTCGTTTATGACTAGTTTACCGTGTTATGACTGTGAACAGGGGGGAAGTCGCGCAAGAGAAATGTCGACCAAAACAATTGCAAGTAAGCCAAAGTCAGTTCCTAAAAGTCAACCCGCAGGTGTTTCCACCACCATCAGACCCTCCACTTCTGTAAGACCTCCATTAAGAATAACTGATGCAAAGAAAACCGCTCGGGTGGGAAAAACTCAGAATGGAAGACCGGCAGCTGTGAAACAGCCCCCGAAGAGGGATATGAAAAAGAATGTGGACAGTAAACTGGTCAGCTTAATTACAAATGAAATTGTATACAGTGGAGCGACTGTGTCATTTGATGACATCGCAGGGCAGGATCTGGCAAAGCAAGCACTTCAAGAAATTGTCATCCTTCCTGCCTTAAGACCTGATCTCTTTACTGGTCTGAGAGCTCCTGCACGTGGCTTGCTTTTATTTGGCCCACCAGGAAATGGGAAGACCATGCTCGCCAAAGCAGTTGCTGCAGAGTCTAATGCAACATTCTTCAACATCAGTGCTGCTAGTTTGACCTCCAAATATGTGGGAGAAGGCGAGAAGCTCGTACGAGCACTCTTTGCAGTTGCAAGAGAGAGACAGCCCTCAGTAATCTTCATCGATGAAGTGGACGGCTTGCTCTGTCAAAGGAGGGAGGGGGAGCACGACGCCTCTCGCCGTTTAAAAACTGAGTTCCTCATTGAGTTTGACGGGTTGCAGTCAGGAAAGGATGACAGAGTACTTGTAATGGGAGCAACGAACAGGCCCCAGGAGCTCGATGAAGCAATATTAAGGCGCTTTGCAAAAAGAGTATATGTGACCTTACCCGATGAGAAGACAAGATTTACGCTGCTGAAAAATCTTTTGGGAACGCACGGGAGTCCACTGAGCCAAGACGAACTGTCCTGTCTTGCAAAAGTGACTGAAGGATATTCAGGGAGCGATTTGACAGCATTAGCCAAAGATGCTGCACTTGGCCCAATAAGAGAGTTGGCACCAGAACAAGTCCGTGTTATAGCTGCTGCTGAGGTGCGCAACATTAAGATGAAAGACTTTGAGGATTCTCTGAAGCAAATCAAACCAACTGTTAGTCCAGCAACTCTTAACATGTACACCAAATAGAACAAAGATTTTGGTGGTCCTTCTTCAATAAATCCAAATCCAGTCAGGCTGGATGAAACAGAGTGCAAAAATAAAGAGCTTCTTCAAGAGAAAGAGCAACAGGAAAAAGAAAAAAAAAGTATTCTCCAGGACTTGGAGAGAAGAAATCTACAACTGAACAAATTAATACAATGAAGGACAGAACACCTGAACTGGAAGGAGAAGTATTGGAAAAACGACGTTCAAAGATGCAGCGTAGGATCAATGAAATGGCGAAAAAACACTCAGAGGTCATTAATGAGATGTTGTTGAACTCAGACAACTTGAAGTGTGAAAACGCTGAAATGCTTGCACAAAAGCAGCAACAAGAGAAAATAAATGAAGACCTGCAGCGTAAGCTTCAAGAAATCACAAGAAGAAATGAGCAGTTAGAAAAGATGCACAAGGAAAAACAACAGCAAAATACAGACAAGTGCAATCTATTAAAAGAAATGGAGCAAAGATGCCAGAAACTTGAGAAGGAAGTTGAAGAAACAACCGATCAGTTGAGAACCCTCATCCTAGAGAAAAAAGTGGTCGTGGAAAAGCTCATGGAAAAGAAGAAAAAACGTTTCCGCTTCTTCTGGAGGAGGGACACTCCTGCTTTTTCTACTTTTTCTATTTTTTCTACTGCTGACGTCACCTCGTCTCCCTCCACCTCTGTTCCATCTTAATTTTCACCTCTCCTCTCCCCTTCTCTCCTAACACTTCTTCCCTCTCTCCTTCATCTTTTTTCACCCCAACCAGTCCCGGCAGTTGACTGCCCCTCGTGAGCCTGGTTCTGCCGGAAGTTTCTGCCCGTTTAAAGGCAGTTTTTCTTCCCCACTGTCGCCTAGTGCTTGCTCAGAGGGGATTGTTGGGGTTTTCTCTTTTCTTTTTTTTTCCCTTCTTATTACCATTTTCCTTTATTTACCGATTTGTTTTGTTTACTTTTCTTTTATGTTGTTTCTTTATTTACTTGTTTAACTTTTTTTCAACTTATGTAATAAACTAATAAACCAATTGAATTTATCCTCTGCGTATTTTACATCTAATCTTTAAAGAATATTTCCAAAACATTTTCAAACATCACGATCTGTCTTTTGTTTGCTTGTTAAAACCCCGTAAATGGTGGAGTAAAAACCCTGTGATATGGTTTAAAACATCAAAATAGACTAAACAACTAGTCTAAAACTAAGAGACACAGGATAAAGTTGGTGTGAAGGTTTCAGTCTGTGAATGAATCTAAGCACCATCACCTTAACTTTAAATTCATCTCTGTTACCCTCTTTGTGACTGAACTCTGACCGTGAGCACCACAGCCACTGCGCACCAGTCACACACACTTTAAATCCATCACAGTAAACCAGTTAGTTTACCTCAGTTTGTTTTGCAGCACATTTCACAACATGCAAAAGCATAATGTGCCATGTACAGACTCAAAATCTGATTTAAAAACATGAGGACTGACCTGTAAGCTTTACATTTACAGTTTATCACATACCACTGAGCAGTTCTTACCTGTAATTCTAAGCCCTCTTCTTCCTTTTCTGGTTTAAAACATCAAATTAGACTAAACAACTAGTCTAAAACCAAGAGACACTTAAATATTAAGTTAAACCTCTGGGGTTGCCGGACGCGCCGGCGCGTCAAAATCACATGACCAATTTAAGACGACACAGCTACAAGATGCAGCGATTCAGAGGCTGTATCCCAATTCAGGGTCTGCAGCCTTAAAGGCCGCATTTTAAGGCCGATTACGTCACCATGCCAGTCTCCTATTGCCAGAGGCTGAAGTGTGTGTGCAGTCACCAGGTGATAATCTGATATCGTCTACTTCCCCACTGATGTTAAGTAATATGAAAAAAATAATGAATCCCACCTTAGGCCGAATGTGTGACTCTCTTCGTAGTGGAAGAGAGAATGAATCTTCCCATCCGAATTCACGGCAATCAGTCTGTCAATCAAATCCTGTGGAGTAAAATGAGAGGCTTTGAACAAGAATGCACCGGATAGGGTGCAAAACGAAAACTGTGTGGAAATTTACAATGGGTAAGGTGGAGAACGTATATCAGTCTCAGTGTGAGAGGGTTTATTTGAATGCGTTTGAAGTAAAACAAATGGGTGGGTGGTGTTTGGAGGCCAAATAAAAAGTGCAAACATGCCCTCAGATGGATGACAAAAAAAAACTGCAGTGTGTGGAAAAGAAGAAGAAGAAAAACACTTACAGGTATGGAGGTTGGCATCTCCCTCAGGGTGTATTCGCTTTTGTTGGCCAAAGACTGTCGGCCCAGCAGTTGCCACACCGACTGGGAAGAGGAGAGGAGGTTGACCAAGTACAGGAAGGACTGAAGAGGAAAGTAAATACAGCAGCTGTTAGAGAGAAAAAATGTATTTGCTTTTAAAGACCATTGTGAATGCATTTGTGCACGTCATGGATTGATCAAATCCTAACACATAATAATAATATAACACTATTCAACTACAAACACTACCGATAATATGACAAATAATATCTGTAGTATTCAAAGCAAAACAAAATGTAAAAAGAATTTATGATTGCAAAGGTAAAACATGGTTTACCACACTCTCAAAACTGAATAAGACATATATTCTGAGCAGAGTGGTTGAGCAGAAACCTATTGCAGCCTGAAGAATATTAAACTACAGGAAAGCTCCCTGCATTTTTCACTGGGTCTGGTAGAACAGGGAAAACATATCATCAAAAGCATCAAAGGAAAAAAAGAGAGACACTTGCACAAACGAGCTACAACTTAGATTATATTAAACAGCTTCAAAGAAACGTAAAGAAAAAAACAAGATACGATGGATTTTTTTTTCTAAAATAGAAATATCTATACTTTCATGTGTCTTCTGATGTTTCTGTGCATGTGTGAACTTATCTTCATATGTACTACCAAACCTCCTACTGTACTTAGCACAGATTAAAGCAAAGACTCGAGTTAATTCACCAAAGTGCTGGTGTGTGTATATTTAGTTTTCCTTTGACCTCAGCATATATGTATAACCCACTGATAAGGCAGACTTTAAAGTCGCCTGTGGCAGGACACAGTTTACACATCACTGGCTGTCCGTATTCACTTGGCTAGTCTCTCTGAGAGAGATGACTTGGCTGCTGTCAGAGGCCAAGCATCAGACACACACAGACAGGCTCACGCTGGAGCTTGTTGAAGCTTTCCTGAGAGAAATTCTGCCAAAAACATAACTAAAAATGCAGTCTTATGAAAGTAAGGCTTATTTGCCCAGACACCCATAAACCAATCAGCAAAAAGCCTTTCTTGTTAACAAAATCACTATTGCCAGTTTCTTAAATATGAATATTCACAAGTGAATTTTCTACATGGCTGCTGGTATCACAGCAACACATGGACCACTATTCTGAGTCCTGGGTTAATAATAATTGGAATCAATTTAATTTTAATCAATTTAAACACCTTTGTAACCAGTGAGCTAAAAACATGATGGAAAAGCAAAACTTCTAAGAGATCTGTGTCTGTACTATTATGTAGATATCTAAAAATTGGGGCATTGTGGGCTCCAGGAAGTTTCTCCTTCTCCCTCTCTCTCACACACACACGCACGCACATACATACAATACCTTAATGCAACTCCTATCTGTGGGGTCAATGGGAGTTGGTTTGGGACGGACCACTCTGATGTCGTCACTGCTGCACTCAAGAACAGACCATAGCTCTAGTACCAGGGCCCGAATAAAGCCTGAGACAGAACACGGAGAAATTTGTTGTACCAAACATTTATTTGAAATAGCAGCAACTAAAATTATTAACAGTGCTTTAATAAATAAACGACTGACTTTGTTATTGTGTCCAATCTTTTAAAGAAATCTGTCTTTGCATTGCTGGCACCGTTTTGATTGGAGGATTTGAATCTCAGGAAGGAAGGAATTTATAATGCCACTCCCTTTGATCCCATTTAATCTCTTCCCTGTTGCACTTTGGCCTGTCAGTAACTACATTTGAATTTTGCAGCTCAAGCTTGCACATAAAGGCTGGATAAAAACGTTAATGCAATCAAAATGTACGCAGCCCTCGCTGGAAAACTGGGGATACAGTACAGTACATAAATGATGAAGCAAAGACAAAACATTAGTGTCATGGAAGAAGAAATAGTCAGTGCATCACGGGAAGCTCCCAGCAATAAAACCTGCATTTGTATTGACACATAAACCTTAATTTGTGAGCAATTTTCAGTGTATTTCAGTTAAATTAATGAGACAAATATAACAAAAGGGATTTTATACTTAGAAGAAGAATATGAAATTGAAATATTAAACTAAGAAAACTATAAATACTGCAGTTCTAGAGTTACAGATATACAATTAAGCTTTGCATATCAGTGCTGTATAACCCAGGGAATGTACTTTTTTTTTTTTTATAATTGAATAGTAATGGAAATCATGAACTGTTTTTCAGAGGTCATAGATCAAATGAGCAGTAGAGTTTTTCTCACAGAATGGTTCTTTCACATAGAAAGCAGTGTGTGCTGCAGGTTTAGCAAATGGCCCATCATTTGTATCTCCAGTGTCTGTTGAAGTGTACAGTATCTGTGTGTGTGCATGACCGTCGGTGCTCTCTGCTCACTCGGGTTCAGAGGTACAGGGAGGAGGCTCAGCAGGAGTAGAGGCAGCTGCTTCATCACAAACATGCCAGGTGCAGGCGGTAAAGGCCCTTTCTGTTTCCTCTCAACCCTCCTGCCAAAGCCATAGAACTCTGCCGAGGTGAACCAGACAACACAATATAGACATTTTTCCCTGTTCCTACATGGAAACACAAGATCAAACGGGCATTTTTTTTTGGCATAAATATGTATATCATATCGGACTCAGTTTGTTCCTGTTATTGTTTTTGCACTGTACTTGTCATCCATTCCAGTGAAACGATGCAGAAGGTTGTAGGTTGTGCAATAGTGCCATCTAGAGGTGAAGTAACATCACACTGCCCGTGCTCTTGTCTCGTCACGGTGTTTGCGTGTTTCTCCCTCTCTGCACACTCATGGGAATGTGCTGTCAGGCAGGACTCAGCGTTATATTCACAATATGTGGAAAATATATTGATATTGAATGTTCAAATATGAGGATATGTATAATGTATAGGTTGACTTTGCTCTACCTACACTTCTGGCAGAGCAGCAGTTGCAATGCGAACACATAATTAAACGGTGTATTTATAGGAACAGATTTCTTGCCTATGGCAGACAAAGTGATTTTAAACGTGTAAAAGGTTTCATTCACAGATGATTTATTACTATCACACCCTGGAGACTTTATAAAGAGCACTGCTGCAAAAGCAGCCTAAACAAACTTGTACAGTAGGTCACGCTGGTTTAGTTTTTCATCAAAATGCTTTTTTTCTTTTACTATTATTTTTGAAAACGTTACAGCACTGGTGGACATTTCCTACCAAATAAGAACTAGACACTACTGTTATGTAGTGGTTAATTGGAAAACTGTTTTATCACGAATTTCTTATTTAGAAATAATTAAAATTTTATTTGATGTTTTTTTTTTTTTTGGATGGATACTGTTATTGCAGTGATGCTGTAATTAAACTGTCTTCACCCCAGTAGAATAATTGCATGACTCCATCACTGAAGTGGAGGGTTTGCTTTGGAGGGGAAACGCACAGTGTCTCTTTAGTAGCATGGTGGTTGGATCCCACATTTGTTTCTTATGTAACATTGTAAATAGCTGCTAAGACAGCATATCTATTGGACAAGCACATATTATACATACTTTGCACGTGCAGTATTTAATAGAAAGCAGTGTGTGCTGCAGGTTTAGCAAATGGCCCATCATTTGTAAGCTCTGTCTGGACTATATCACTTTTTGAGGTCATCCTTCTTTCTGTCAGTCTGCCTTTTTATCGATGGCACAAACATATGTCACATCATGGAACACATGAGTGCTCCACAGCCAGCGCTGCTCAACACAGCAGGGAACTGTTCTTGCGTGGGTAAAGTCATAGGAGAGAATAGGTTTCAGAACGCAGCGGTGCTGTTATAAGCGAAGGGCTGATAAGTAATCAGACTTCTTTTCCCATAACCAGTTGAGTCGCCCCTTCTAGCCAATAGAAAGAATGCAGGATTAAAATATTTGTTCACTAGCTTCATTTTTTGACCTCTTTTGACAAGAGTACGGTATTTCCTGGAGCCTTTTGCATATGGATAAACCTAGTATCAGTATACAACTGATATGTGAATCCATTTATCAAAAAAGAACGCCTCTTCTTACTCTTTCTTACCCAAACAAAAACGGTTTGACAAATACATTTCTCCCTAAGCTGCCTTAAGTCTCCTTTATACCGACAACACAAAAACAACAACAACAACTTATAATATAAGCCTTAAGCATCACAGCTGACAAGTGTTTGTTGTGTCCAAATAACTGCAATAGTACCTGAACTGTGCAGAGCCACAACTCCCGGAGCAGTTGCTGCCACCTGTGTCACCATCACCCCGTAGCCAAACTTCTCGCAGCTGCTCACCTACAGAAAACACACAGAAATCTCATACCCCTAGAAATATTTCAGCCTTTCACTATCACAGTTTTTGGTTATCAGGTAAAAAATGAATGAGAGTTTGGAAAAAGGATGGAAAAGGTTTAGGTCAAATGTAGTACTAATGTATCATAAAGGGAGATGTGTAAGTAAATCTGGGATTCTGGAAAGGCACAACATAATGTAGTTAAACATGCTGTGGAGAATTTAAATTGTAAATTGATATTGGAGTGTGCAGGCCCTTCATTAATTACAACACAATGCCACAACTAAAAATAGACAAAATATAATTACATTCCATAATTAAAGTGTAATGCCAAACTAGAGAAGCAATTACAATGGTGCGTAAACAATGGCAGTAAATTAAGCCCACGGGGGATCAGCTAAGGTTTGCAGCAAGCCTGAGTGTTTGTGTGTTTACAATTTGAATCTTAGACTCAGACCCTGTGACAAGGTCTGTGAAAACCACGTTTTTATGCCTGAAATACTACAGTACTACACTCCCACCAGATGAGCTCATGCAGCCTGTCACGAACCGGGACATACAACCATGACAAAACAGGAGATGCACACACAATTTATTGTGTTATTAATTTAGATCAACTGTGCTAATATAGTATACCAAAATGAAAACAATAACTCAAATTTCAGATATTTGAGGTTGTGCTGAAAATAATGGTGCCAAATAAGGCAAGAAAAACATATTTTAAAGGTGAAATATAGAGGTAAAATCAAAAATAGTCAAGAACGGCCAATTATACCCTGGACCACAGAGGGTTAAATTTGAAAACGGTTTAAAAAAAAACATCCCCATTCTAAAATGTCATGTGACAATCTGATTCATGAAGAGTGATGATGTCACAAGGACATGTGATGATGTCACAAGGACATGTGATGATGTCACAAGCACATGCCTTTGAGCCTTTGAAGTTTTTCTATAAATAGGGGTCAGGAGCAGCAAGTTTTAGTCAGTTTGTTCGCAGCCTTCAAACGTTCGACCAGAGCTATATTTGAAAGTATTTGTAAACCTCTGTAACATCACGCTCCAAAGCCCTGTGACGTTTCTGTGTTCTGTGACGTTGTCCCAAAGAAAGACCTTTAAATGCGATAAATAGCCTAAACGTTTTCGTTTATGACTAGTTTACCGTGTTATGACTGTGAACAGGGGGGAAGTCGCGCAAGAGAAATGTCGACCAAAACAATTGCAAGTAAGCCAAAGTCAGTTCCTAAAAGTCAACCCGCAGGTGTTTCCACCACCATCAGACCCTCCACTTCTGTAAGACCTCCATTAAGAATAACTGATGCAAAGAAAACCGCTCGGGTGGGAAAAACTCAGAATGGAAGACCGGCAGCTGTGAAACAGCCCCCGAAGAGGGATATGAAAAAGAATGTGGACAGTAAACTGGTCAGCTTAATTACAAATGAAATTGTATACAGTGGAGCGACTGTGTCATTTGATGACATCGCAGGGCAGGATCTGGCAAAGCAAGCACTTCAAGAAATTGTCATCCTTCCTGCCTTAAGACCTGATCTCTTTACTGGTCTGAGAGCTCCTGCACGTGGCTTGCTTTTATTTGGCCCACCAGGAAATGGGAAGACCATGCTCGCCAAAGCAGTTGCTGCAGAGTCTAATGCAACATTCTTCAACATCAGTGCTGCTAGTTTGACCTCCAAATATGTGGGAGAAGGCGAGAAGCTCGTACGAGCACTCTTTGCAGTTGCAAGAGAGAGACAGCCCTCAGTAATCTTCATCGATGAAGTGGACGGCTTGCTCTGTCAAAGGAGGGAGGGGGAGCACGACGCCTCTCGCCGTTTAAAAACTGAGTTCCTCATTGAGTTTGACGGGTTGCAGTCAGGAAAGGATGACAGAGTACTTGTAATGGGAGCAACGAACAGGCCCCAGGAGCTCGATGAAGCAATATTAAGGCGCTTTGCAAAAAGAGTATATGTGACCTTACCCGATGAGAAGACAAGATTTACGCTGCTGAAAAATCTTTTGGGAACGCACGGGAGTCCACTGAGCCAAGACGAACTGTCCTGTCTTGCAAAAGTGACTGAAGGATATTCAGGGAGCGATTTGACAGCATTAGCCAAAGATGCTGCACTTGGCCCAATAAGAGAGTTGGCACCAGAACAAGTCCGTGTTATAGCTGCTGCTGAGGTGCGCAACATTAAGATGAAAGACTTTGAGGATTCTCTGAAGCAAATCAAACCAACTGTTAGTCCAGCAACTCTTAACATGTACACCAAATAGAACAAAGATTTTGGTGGTCCTTCTTCAATAAATCCAAATCCAGTCAGGCTGGATGAAACAGAGTGCAAAAATAAAGAGCTTCTTCAAGAGAAAGAGCAACAGGAAAAAGAAAAAAAAAGTATTCTCCAGGACTTGGAGAGAAGAAATCTACAACTGAACAAATTAATACAATGAAGGACAGAACACCTGAACTGGAAGGAGAAGTATTGGAAAAACGACGTTCAAAGATGCAGCGTAGGATCAATGAAATGGCGAAAAAACACTCAGAGGTCATTAATGAGATGTTGTTGAACTCAGACAACTTGAAGTGTGAAAACGCTGAAATGCTTGCACAAAAGCAGCAACAAGAGAAAATAAATGAAGACCTGCAGCGTAAGCTTCAAGAAATCACAAGAAGAAATGAGCAGTTAGAAAAGATGCACAAGGAAAAACAACAGCAAAATACAGACAAGTGCAATCTATTAAAAGAAATGGAGCAAAGATGCCAGAAACTTGAGAAGGAAGTTGAAGAAACAACCGATCAGTTGAGAACCCTCATCCTAGAGAAAAAAGTGGTCGTGGAAAAGCTCATGGAAAAGAAGAAAAAACGTTTCCGCTTCTTCTGGAGGAGGGACACTCCTGCTTTTTCTACTTTTTCTATTTTTTCTACTGCTGACGTCACCTCGTCTCCCTCCACCTCTGTTCCATCTTAATTTTCACCTCTCCTCTCCCCTTCTCTCCTAACACTTCTTCCCTCTCTCCTTCATCTTTTTTCACCCCAACCAGTCCCGGCAGTTGACTGCCCCTCGTGAGCCTGGTTCTGCCGGAAGTTTCTGCCCGTTTAAAGGCAGTTTTTCTTCCCCACTGTCGCCTAGTGCTTGCTCAGAGGGGATTGTTGGGGTTTTCTCTTTTCTTTTTTTTTCCCTTCTTATTACCATTTTCCTTTATTTACCGATTTGTTTTGTTTACTTTTCTTTTATGTTGTTTCTTTATTTACTTGTTTAACTTTTTTTCAACTTATGTAATAAACTAATAAACCAATTGAATTTATCCTCTGCGTATTTTACATCTAATCTTTAAAGAATATTTCCAAAACATTTTCAAACATCACGATCTGTCTTTTGTTTGCTTGTTAAAACCCCGTAAATGGTGGAGTAAAAACCCTGTGATATGGTTTAAAACATCAAAATAGACTAAACAACTAGTCTAAAACTAAGAGACACAGGATAAAGTTGGTGTGAAGGTTTCAGTCTGTGAATGAATCTAAGCACCATCACCTTAACTTTAAATTCATCTCTGTTACCCTCTTTGTGACTGAACTCTGACCGTGAGCACCACAGCCACTGCGCACCAGTCACACACACTTTAAATCCATCACAGTAAACCAGTTAGTTTACCTCAGTTTGTTTTGCAGCACATTTCACAACATGCAAAAGCATAATGTGCCATGTACAGACTCAAAATCTGATTTAAAAACATGAGGACTGACCTGTAAGCTTTACATTTACAGTTTATCACATACCACTGAGCAGTTCTTACCTGTAATTCTAAGCCCTCTTCTTCCTTTTCTGGTTTAAAACATCAAATTAGACTAAACAACTAGTCTAAAACCAAGAGACACTTAAATATTAAGTTAAACCTCTGGGGTTGCCGGACGCGCCGGCGCGTCAAAATCACATGACCAATTTAAGACGACACAGCTACAAGATGCAGCGATTCAGAGGCTGTATCCCAATTCAGGGTCTGCAGCCTTAAAGGCCGCATTTTAAGGCCGATTACGTCACCATGCCAGTCTCCTATTGCCAGAGGCTGAAGTGTGTGTGCAGTCACCAGGTGATAATCTGATATCGTCTACTTCCCCACTGATGTTAAGTAATATGAAAAAAATAATGAATCCCACCTTAGGCCGAATGTGTGACTCTCTTCGTAGTGGAAGAGAGAATGAATCTTCCCATCCGAATTCACGGCAATCAGTCTGTCAATCAAATCCTGTGGAGTAAAATGAGAGGCTTTGAACAAGAATGCACCGGATAGGGTGCAAAACGAAAACTGTGTGGAAATTTACAATGGGTAAGGTGGAGAACGTATATCAGTCTCAGTGTGAGAGGGTTTATTTGAATGCGTTTGAAGTAAAACAAATGGGTGGGTGGTGTTTGGAGGCCAAATAAAAAGTGCAAACATGCCCTCAGATGGATGACAAAAAAAAACTGCAGTGTGTGGAAAAGAAGAAGAAGAAAAACACTTACAGGTATGGAGGTTGGCATCTCCCTCAGGGTGTATTCGCTTTTGTTGGCCAAAGACTGTCGGCCCAGCAGTTGCCACACCGACTGGGAAGAGGAGAGGAGGTTGACCAAGTACAGGAAGGACTGAAGAGGAAAGTAAATACAGCAGCTGTTAGAGAGAAAAAATGTATTTGCTTTTAAAGACCATTGTGAATGCATTTGTGCACGTCATGGATTGATCAAATCCTAACACATAATAATAATATAACACTATTCAACTACAAACACTACCGATAATATGACAAATAATATCTGTAGTATTCAAAGCAAAACAAAATGTAAAAAGAATTTATGATTGCAAAGGTAAAACATGGTTTACCACACTCTCAAAACTGAATAAGACATATATTCTGAGCAGAGTGGTTGAGCAGAAACCTATTGCAGCCTGAAGAATATTAAACTACAGGAAAGCTCCCTGCATTTTTCACTGGGTCTGGTAGAACAGGGAAAACATATCATCAAAAGCATCAAAGGAAAAAAAGAGAGACACTTGCACAAACGAGCTACAACTTAGATTATATTAAACAGCTTCAAAGAAACGTAAAGAAAAAAACAAGATACGATGGATTTTTTTTTCTAAAATAGAAATATCTATACTTTCATGTGTCTTCTGATGTTTCTGTGCATGTGTGAACTTATCTTCATATGTACTACCAAACCTCCTACTGTACTTAGCACAGATTAAAGCAAAGACTCGAGTTAATTCACCAAAGTGCTGGTGTGTGTATATTTAGTTTTCCTTTGACCTCAGCATATATGTATAACCCACTGATAAGGCAGACTTTAAAGTCGCCTGTGGCAGGACACAGTTTACACATCACTGGCTGTCCGTATTCACTTGGCTAGTCTCTCTGAGAGAGATGACTTGGCTGCTGTCAGAGGCCAAGCATCAGACACACACAGACAGGCTCACGCTGGAGCTTGTTGAAGCTTTCCTGAGAGAAATTCTGCCAAAAACATAACTAAAAATGCAGTCTTATGAAAGTAAGGCTTATTTGCCCAGACACCCATAAACCAATCAGCAAAAAGCCTTTCTTGTTAACAAAATCACTATTGCCAGTTTCTTAAATATGAATATTCACAAGTGAATTTTCTACATGGCTGCTGGTATCACAGCAACACATGGACCACTATTCTGAGTCCTGGGTTAATAATAATTGGAATCAATTTAATTTTAATCAATTTAAACACCTTTGTAACCAGTGAGCTAAAAACATGATGGAAAAGCAAAACTTCTAAGAGATCTGTGTCTGTACTATTATGTAGATATCTAAAAATTGGGGCATTGTGGGCTCCAGGAAGTTTCTCCTTCTCCCTCTCTCTCACACACACACGCACGCACATACATACAATACCTTAATGCAACTCCTATCTGTGGGGTCAATGGGAGTTGGTTTGGGACGGACCACTCTGATGTCGTCACTGCTGCACTCAAGAACAGACCATAGCTCTAGTACCAGGGCCCGAATAAAGCCTGAGACAGAACACGGAGAAATTTGTTGTACCAAACATTTATTTGAAATAGCAGCAACTAAAATTATTAACAGTGCTTTAATAAATAAACGACTGACTTTGTTATTGTGTCCAATCTTTTAAAGAAATCTGTCTTTGCATTGCTGGCACCGTTTTGATTGGAGGATTTGAATCTCAGGAAGGAAGGAATTTATAATGCCACTCCCTTTGATCCCATTTAATCTCTTCCCTGTTGCACTTTGGCCTGTCAGTAACTACATTTGAATTTTGCAGCTCAAGCTTGCACATAAAGGCTGGATAAAAACGTTAATGCAATCAAAATGTACGCAGCCCTCGCTGGAAAACTGGGGATACAGTACAGTACATAAATGATGAAGCAAAGACAAAACATTAGTGTCATGGAAGAAGAAATAGTCAGTGCATCACGGGAAGCTCCCAGCAATAAAACCTGCATTTGTATTGACACATAAACCTTAATTTGTGAGCAATTTTCAGTGTATTTCAGTTAAATTAATGAGACAAATATAACAAAAGGGATTTTATACTTAGAAGAAGAATATGAAATTGAAATATTAAACTAAGAAAACTATAAATACTGCAGTTCTAGAGTTACAGATATACAATTAAGCTTTGCATATCAGTGCTGTATAACCCAGGGAATGTACTTTTTTTTTTTTTATAATTGAATAGTAATGGAAATCATGAACTGTTTTTCAGAGGTCATAGATCAAATGAGCAGTAGAGTTTTTCTCACAGAATGGTTCTTTCACATAGAAAGCAGTGTGTGCTGCAGGTTTAGCAAATGGCCCATCATTTGTATCTCCAGTGTCTGTTGAAGTGTACAGTATCTGTGTGTGTGCATGACCGTCGGTGCTCTCTGCTCACTCGGGTTCAGAGGTACAGGGAGGAGGCTCAGCAGGAGTAGAGGCAGCTGCTTCATCACAAACATGCCAGGTGCAGGCGGTAAAGGCCCTTTCTGTTTCCTCTCAACCCTCCTGCCAAAGCCATAGAACTCTGCCGAGGTGAACCAGACAACACAATATAGACATTTTTCCCTGTTCCTACATGGAAACACAAGATCAAACGGGCATTTTTTTTTGGCATAAATATGTATATCATATCGGACTCAGTTTGTTCCTGTTATTGTTTTTGCACTGTACTTGTCATCCATTCCAGTGAAACGATGCAGAAGGTTGTAGGTTGTGCAATAGTGCCATCTAGAGGTGAAGTAACATCACACTGCCCGTGCTCTTGTCTCGTCACGGTGTTTGCGTGTTTCTCCCTCTCTGCACACTCATGGGAATGTGCTGTCAGGCAGGACTCAGCGTTATATTCACAATATGTGGAAAATATATTGATATTGAATGTTCAAATATGAGGATATGTATAATGTATAGGTTGACTTTGCTCTACCTACACTTCTGGCAGAGCAGCAGTTGCAATGCGAACACATAATTAAACGGTGTATTTATAGGAACAGATTTCTTGCCTATGGCAGACAAAGTGATTTTAAACGTGTAAAAGGTTTCATTCACAGATGATTTATTACTATCACACCCTGGAGACTTTATAAAGAGCACTGCTGCAAAAGCAGCCTAAACAAACTTGTACAGTAGGTCACGCTGGTTTAGTTTTTCATCAAAATGCTTTTTTTCTTTTACTATTATTTTTGAAAACGTTACAGCACTGGTGGACATTTCCTACCAAATAAGAACTAGACACTACTGTTATGTAGTGGTTAATTGGAAAACTGTTTTATCACGAATTTCTTATTTAGAAATAATTAAAATTTTATTTGATGTTTTTTTTTTTTTTGGATGGATACTGTTATTGCAGTGATGCTGTAATTAAACTGTCTTCACCCCAGTAGAATAATTGCATGACTCCATCACTGAAGTGGAGGGTTTGCTTTGGAGGGGAAACGCACAGTGTCTCTTTAGTAGCATGGTGGTTGGATCCCACATTTGTTTCTTATGTAACATTGTAAATAGCTGCTAAGACAGCATATCTATTGGACAAGCACATATTATACATACTTTGCACGTGCAGTATTTAATAGAAAGCAGTGTGTGCTGCAGGTTTAGCAAATGGCCCATCATTTGTAAGCTCTGTCTGGACTATATCACTTTTTGAGGTCATCCTTCTTTCTGTCAGTCTGCCTTTTTATCGATGGCACAAACATATGTCACATCATGGAACACATGAGTGCTCCACAGCCAGCGCTGCTCAACACAGCAGGGAACTGTTCTTGCGTGGGTAAAGTCATAGGAGAGAATAGGTTTCAGAACGCAGCGGTGCTGTTATAAGCGAAGGGCTGATAAGTAATCAGACTTCTTTTCCCATAACCAGTTGAGTCGCCCCTTCTAGCCAATAGAAAGAATGCAGGATTAAAATATTTGTTCACTAGCTTCATTTTTTGACCTCTTTTGACAAGAGTACGGTATTTCCTGGAGCCTTTTGCATATGGATAAACCTAGTATCAGTATACAACTGATATGTGAATCCATTTATCAAAAAAGAACGCCTCTTCTTACTCTTTCTTACCCAAACAAAAACGGTTTGACAAATACATTTCTCCCTAAGCTGCCTTAAGTCTCCTTTATACCGACAACACAAAAACAACAACAACAACTTATAATATAAGCCTTAAGCATCACAGCTGACAAGTGTTTGTTGTGTCCAAATAACTGCAATAGTACCTGAACTGTGCAGAGCCACAACTCCCGGAGCAGTTGCTGCCACCTGTGTCACCATCACCCCGTAGCCAAACTTCTCGCAGCTGCTCACCTACAGAAAACACACAGAAATCTCATACCCCTAGAAATATTTCAGCCTTTCACTATCACAGTTTTTGGTTATCAGGTAAAAAATGAATGAGAGTTTGGAAAAAGGATGGAAAAGGTTTAGGTCAAATGTAGTACTAATGTATCATAAAGGGAGATGTGTAAGTAAATCTGGGATTCTGGAAAGGCACAACATAATGTAGTTAAACATGCTGTGGAGAATTTAAATTGTAAATTGATATTGGAGTGTGCAGGCCCTTCATTAATTACAACACAATGCCACAACTAAAAATAGACAAAATATAATTACATTCCATAATTAAAGTGTAATGCCAAACTAGAGAAGCAATTACAATGGTGCGTAAACAATGGCAGTAAATTAAGCCCACGGGGGATCAGCTAAGGTTTGCAGCAAGCCTGAGTGTTTGTGTGTTTACAATTTGAATCTTAGACTCAGACCCTGTGACAAGGTCTGTGAAAACCACGTTTTTATGCCTGAAATACTACAGTACTACACTCCCACCAGATGAGCTCATGCAGCCTGTCACGAACCGGGACATACAACCATGACAAAACAGGAGATGCACACACAATTTATTGTGTTATTAATTTAGATCAACTGTGCTAATATAGTATACCAAAATGAAAACAATAACTCAAATTTCAGATATTTGAGGTTGTGCTGAAAATAATGGTGCCAAATAAGGCAAGAAAAACATATTTTAAAGGTGAAATATAGAGGTAAAATCAAAAATAGTCAAGAACGGCCAATTATACCCTGGACCACAGAGGGTTAAATTTGAAAACGGTTTAAAAAAAAACATCCCCATTCTAAAATGTCATGTGACAATCTGATTCATGAAGAGTGATGATGTCACAAGGACATGTGATGATGTCACAAGCACATGTGATGATGTCACAAGCACATGCCTTTGAGCCTTTGAAGTTTTTCTATAAATAGGGGTCAGGAGCAGCAAGTTTTAGTCAGTTTGTTCGCAGCCTTCAAACGTTCGACCAGAGCTATATTTGAAAGTATTTGTAAACCTCTGTAACATCACGCTCCAAAGCCCTGTGACGTTTCTGTGTTCTGTGACGTTGTCCCAAAGAAAGACCTTTAAATGCGATAAATAGCCTAAACGTTTTCGTTTATGACTAGTTTACCGTGTTATGACTGTGAACAGGGGGGAAGTCGCGCAAGAGAAATGTCGACCAAAACAATTGCAAGTAAGCCAAAGTCAGTTCCTAAAAGTCAACCCGCAGGTGTTTCCACCACCATCAGACCCTCCACTTCTGTAAGACCTCCATTAAGAATAACTGATGCAAAGAAAACCACTCGGGTGGGAAAAACTCAGAATGGAAGACCGGCAGCTGTGAAACAGCCCCCGAAGAGGGATATGAAAAAGAATGTGGACAGTAAACTGGTCAGCTTAATTACAAATGAAATTGTATACAGTGGAGCGACTGTGTCATTTGATGACATCGCAGGGCAGGATCTGGCAAAGCAAGCACTTCAAGAAATTGTCATCCTTCCTGCCTTAAGACCTGATCTCTTTACTGGTCTGAGAGCTCCTGCACGTGGCTTGCTTTTATTTGGCCCACCAGGAAATGGGAAGACCATGCTCGCCAAAGCAGTTGCTGCAGAGTCTAATGCAACATTCTTCAACATCAGTGCTGCTAGTTTGACCTCCAAATATGTGGGAGAAGGCGAGAAGCTCGTACGAGCACTCTTTGCAGTTGCAAGAGAGAGACAGCCCTCAGTAATCTTCATCGATGAAGTGGACGGCTTGCTCTGTCAAAGGAGGGAGGGGGAGCACGACGCCTCTCGCCGTTTAAAAACTGAGTTCCTCATTGAGTTTGACGGGTTGCAGTCAGGAAAGGATGACAGAGTACTTGTAATGGGAGCAACGAACAGGCCCCAGGAGCTCGATGAAGCAATATTAAGGCGCTTTGCAAAAAGAGTATATGTGACCTTACCCGATGAGAAGACAAGATTTACGCTGCTGAAAAATCTTTTGGGAACGCACGGGAGTCCACTGAGCCAAGACGAACTGTCCTGTCTTGCAAAAGTGACTGAAGGATATTCAGGGAGCGATTTGACAGCATTAGCCAAAGATGCTGCACTTGGCCCAATAAGAGAGTTGGCACCAGAACAAGTCCGTGTTATAGCTGCTGCTGAGGTGCGCAACATTAAGATGAAAGACTTTGAGGATTCTCTGAAGCAAATCAAACCAACTGTTAGTCCAGCAACTCTTAACATGTACACCAAATAGAACAAAGATTTTGGTGGTCCTTCTTCAATAAATCCAAATCCAGTCAGGCTGGATGAAACAGAGTGCAAAAATAAAGAGCTTCTTCAAGAGAAAGAGCAACAGGAAAAAGAAAAAAAACGTATTCTCCAGGACTTGGAGAGAAGAAATCTACAACTGAACAAATTAATACAATGAAGGACAGAACACCTGAACTGGAAGGAGAAGTATTGGAAAAACGACGTTCAAAGATGCAGCGTAGGATCAATGAAATGGCGAAAAAACACTCAGAGGTCATTAATGAGATGTTGTTGAACTCAGACAACTTGAAGTGTGAAAACGCTGAAATGCTTGCACAAAAGCAGCAACAAGAGAAAATAAATGAAGACCTGCAGCGTAAGCTTCAAGAAATCACAAGAAGAAATGAGCAGTTAGAAAAGATGCACAAGGAAAAACAACAGCAAAATACAGACAAGTGCAATCTATTAAAAGAAATGGAGCAAAGATGCCAGAAACTTGAGAAGGAAGTTGAAGAAACAACCGATCAGTTGAGAACCCTCATCCTAGAGAAAAAAGTGGTCGTGGAAAAGCTCATGGAAAAGAAGAAAAAACGTTTCCGCTTCTTCTGGAGGAGGGACACTCCTGCTTTTTCTACTCTTTCTATTTTTTCTACTGCTGACGTCACCTCGTCTCCCTCCACCTCTGTTCCATCTTAATTTTCACCTCTCCTCTCCCCTTCTCTCCTAACACTTCTTCCCTCTCTCCTTCATCTTTTTTCACCCCAACCAGTCCCGGCAGTTGACTGCCCCTCGTGAGCCTGGTTCTGCCGGAAGTTTCTGCCCGTTTAAAGGCAGTTTTTCTTCCCCACTGTCGCCTAGTGCTTGCTCAGAGGGGATTGTTGGGGTTTTCTCTTTTCTTTTTTTTCCCCTTCTTATTACCATTTTCCTTTATTTACCGATTTGTTTTGTTTACTTTTCTTTTACGTTGTTTCTTTATTTACTTGTTTAACTTTTTTTCAACTTATGTAATAAACTAATAAACCAATTGAATTTATCCTCTGCGTATTTTACATCTAATCTTTAAAGAATATTTCCAAAACATTTTCAAACATCACGATCTGTCTTTTGTTTGCTTGTTAAAACCCCGTAAATGGTGAAGTAAAAACCCTGTGATATGGTTTAAAACATCAAAATAGACTAAACAACTAGTCTAAAACTAAGAGACACAGGATAAAGTTGGTGTGAAGGTTTCAGTCTGTGAATGAATCTAAGCACCATCACCTTAACTTTAAATTCATCTCTGTTACCCTCTTTGTGACTGAACTCTGACCGTGAGCACCACAGCCACTGCGCACCAGTCACACGCACTTTAAATCCATCACAGTAAACCAGTTAGTTTACCTCAGTTTGTTTTGCAGCACATTTCACAACATGCAAAAGCATAATGTGCCATGTACAGACTCAAAATCTGATTTAAAAACATGAGGACTGACCTGTAAGCTTTACATTTACAGTTTATCACATACCACTGAGCAGTTCTTACCTGTAATTCTAAGCCCTCTTCTTCCTTTTCTGGTTTAAAACATCAAATTAGACTAAACAACTAGTCTAAAACCAAGAGACACTTAAATATTAAGTTAAACCTCTGGGGTTGCCGGACGCGCCGGCGCGTCAAAATCACATGACCAATTTAAGACGACACAGCTACAAGATGCAGCGATTCAGAGGCTGTATCCCAATTCAGGGTCTGCAGCCTTAAAGGCCGCATTTTAAGGCCGATTACGTCACCATGCCAGTCTCCTATTGCCAGAGGCTGAAGTGTGTGTGCAGTCACCAGGTGATAATCTGATATCGTCTACTTCCCCACTGATGTTAAGTAATATGAAAAAAATAATGAATCCCACCTTAGGCCGAATGTGTGACTCTCTTCGTAGTGGAAGAGAGAATGAATCTTCCCATCCGAATTCACGGCAATCAGTCTGTCAATCAAATCCTGTGGAGTAAAATGAGAGGCTTTGAACAAGAATGCACCGGATAGGGTGCAAAACGAAAACTGTGTGGAAATTTACAATGGGTAAGGTGGAGAACGTATATCAGTCTCAGTGTGAGAGGGTTTATTTGAATGCGTTTGAAGTAAAACAAATGGGTGGGTGGTGTTTGGAGGCCAAATAAAAAGTGCAAACATGCCCTCAGATGGATGACAAAAAAAAACTGCAGTGTGTGGAAAAGAAGAAGAAGAAAAACACTTACAGGTATGGAGGTTGGCATCTCCCTCAGGGTGTATTCGCTTTTGTTGGCCAAAGACTGTCGGCCCAGCAGTTGCCACACCGACTGGGAAGAGGAGAGGAGGTTGACCAAGTACAGGAAGGACTGAAGAGGAAAGTAAATACAGCAGCTGTTAGAGAGAAAAAATGTATTTGCTTTTAAAGACCATTGTGAATGCATTTGTGCACGTCATGGATTGATCAAATCCTAACACATAATAATAATATAACACTATTCAACTACAAACACTACCGATAATATGACAAATAATATCTGTAGTATTCAAAGCAAAACAAAATGTAAAAAGAATTTATGATTGCAAAGGTAAAACATGGTTTACCACACTCTCAAAACTGAATAAGACATATATTCTGAGCAGAGTGGTTGAGCAGAAACCTATTGCAGCCTGAAGAATATTAAACTACAGGAAAGCTCCCTGCATTTTTCACTGGGTCTGGTAGAACAGGGAAAACATATCATCAAAAGCATCAAAGGAAAAAAAGAGAGACACTTGCACAAACGAGCTACAACTTAGATTATATTAAACAGCTTCAAAGAAACGTAAAGAAAAAAACAAGATACGATGGATTTTTTTTTCTAAAATAGAAATATCTATACTTTCATGTGTCTTCTGATGTTTCTGTGCATGTGTGAACTTATCTTCATATGTACTACCAAACCTCCTACTGTACTTAGCACAGATTAAAGCAAAGACTCGAGTTAATTCACCAAAGTGCTGGTGTGTGTATATTTAGTTTTCCTTTGACCTCAGCATATATGTATAACCCACTGATAAGGCAGACTTTAAAGTCGCCTGTGGCAGGACACAGTTTACACATCACTGGCTGTCCGTATTCACTTGGCTAGTCTCTCTGAGAGAGATGACTTGGCTGCTGTCAGAGGCCAAGCATCAGACACACACAGACAGGCTCACGCTGGAGCTTGTTGAAGCTTTCCTGAGAGAAATTCTGCCAAAAACATAACTAAAAATGCAGTCTTATGAAAGTAAGGCTTATTTGCCCAGACACCCATAAACCAATCAGCAAAAAGCCTTTCTTGTTAACAAAATCACTATTGCCAGTTTCTTAAATATGAATATTCACAAGTGAATTTTCTACATGGCTGCTGGTATCACAGCAACACATGGACCACTATTCTGAGTCCTGGGTTAATAATAATTGGAATCAATTTAATTTTAATCAATTTAAACACCTTTGTAACCAGTGAGCTAAAAACATGATGGAAAAGCAAAACTTCTAAGAGATCTGTGTCTGTACTATTATGTAGATATCTAAAAATTGGGGCATTGTGGGCTCCAGGAAGTTTCTCCTTCTCCCTCTCTCTCTCACACACACACGCACGCACATACATACAATACCTTAATGCAACTCCTATCTGTGGGGTCAATGGGAGTTGGTTTGGGACGGACCACTCTGATGTCGTCACTGCTGCACTCAAGAACAGACCATAGCTCTAGTACCAGGGCCCGAATAAAGCCTGAGACAGAACACGGAGAAATTTGTTGTACCAAACATTTATTTGAAATAGCAGCAACTAAAATTATTAACAGTGCTTTAATAAATAAACGACTGACTTTGTTATTGTGTCCAATCTTTTAAAGAAATCTGTCTTTGCATTGCTGGCACCGTTTTGATTGGAGGATTTGAATCTCAGGAAGGAAGGAATTTATAATGCCACTCCCTTTGATCCCATTTAATCTCTTCCCTGTTGCACTTTGGCCTGTCAGTAACTACATTTGAATTTTGCAGCTCAAGCTTGCACATAAAGGCTGGATAAAAACGTTAATGCAATCAAAATGTACGCAGCCCTCGCTGGAAAACTGGGGATACAGTACAGTACATAAATGATGAAGCAAAGACAAAACATTAGTGTCATGGAAGAAGAAATAGTCAGTGCATCACGGGAAGCTCCCAGCAATAAAACCTGCATTTGTATTGACACATAAACCTTAATTTGTGAGCAATTTTCAGTGTATTTCAGTTAAATTAATGAGACAAATATAACAAAAGGGATTTTATACTTAGAAGAAGAATATGAAATTGAAATATTAAACTAAGAAAACTATAAATACTGCAGTTCTAGAGTTACAGATATACAATTAAGCTTTGCATATCAGTGCTGTATAACCCAGGGAATGTACTTTTTTTTTTTTTATAATTGAATAGTAATGGAAATCATGAACTGTTTTTCAGAGGTCATAGATCAAATGAGCAGTAGAGTTTTTCTCACAGAATGGTTCTTTCACATAGAAAGCAGTGTGTGCTGCAGGTTTAGCAAATGGCCCATCATTTGTATCTCCAGTGTCTGTTGAAGTGTACAGTATCTGTGTGTGTGCATGACCGTCGGTGCTCTCTGCTCACTCGGGTTCAGAGGTACAGGGAGGAGGCTCAGCAGGAGTAGAGGCAGCTGCTTCATCACAAACATGCCAGGTGCAGGCGGTAAAGGCCCTTTCTGTTTCCTCTCAACCCTCCTGCCAAAGCCATAGAACTCTGCCGAGGTGAACCAGACAACACAATATAGACATTTTTCCCTGTTCCTACATGGAAACACAAGATCAAACGGGCATTTTTTTTTGGCATAAATATGTATATCATATCGGACTCAGTTTGTTCCTGTTATTGTTTTTGCACTGTACTTGTCATCCATTCCAGTGAAACGATGCAGAAGGTTGTAGGTTGTGCAATAGTGCCATCTAGAGGTGAAGTAACATCACACTGCCCGTGCTCTTGTCTCGTCACGGTGTTTGCGTGTTTCTCCCTCTCTGCACACTCATGGGAATGTGCTGTCAGGCAGGACTCAGCGTTATATTCACAATATGTGGAAAATATATTGATATTGAATGTTCAAATATGAGGATATGTATAATGTATAGGTTGACTTTGCTCTACCTACACTTCTGGCAGAGCAGCAGTTGCAATGCGAACACATAATTAAACGGTGTATTTATAGGAACAGATTTCTTGCCTATGGCAGACAAAGTGATTTTAAACGTGTAAAAGGTTTCATTCACAGATGATTTATTACTATCACACCCTGGAGACTTTATAAAGAGCACTGCTGCAAAAGCAGCCTAAACAAACTTGTACAGTAGGTCACGCTGGTTTAGTTTTTCATCAAAATGCTTTTTTTCTTTTACTATTATTTTTGAAAACGTTACAGCACTGGTGGACATTTCCTACCAAATAAGAACTAGACACTACTGTTATGTAGTGGTTAATTGGAAAACTGTTTTATCACGAATTTCTTATTTAGAAATAATTAAAATTTTATTTGATGTTTTTTTTTTTTTTGGATGGATACTGTTATTGCAGTGATGCTGTAATTAAACTGTCTTCACCCCAGTAGAATAATTGCATGACTCCATCACTGAAGTGGAGGGTTTGCTTTGGAGGGGAAACGCACAGTGTCTCTTTAGTAGCATGGTGGTTGGATCCCACATTTGTTTCTTATGTAACATTGTAAATAGCTGCTAAGACAGCATATCTATTGGACAAGCACATATTATACATACTTTGCACGTGCAGTATTTAATAGAAAGCAGTGTGTGCTGCAGGTTTAGCAAATGGCCCATCATTTGTAAGCTCTGTCTGGACTATATCACTTTTTGAGGTCATCCTTCTTTCTGTCAGTCTGCCTTTTTATCGATGGCACAAACATATGTCACATCATGGAACACATGAGTGCTCCACAGCCAGCGCTGCTCAACACAGCAGGGAACTGTTCTTGCGTGGGTAAAGTCATAGGAGAGAATAGGTTTCAGAACGCAGCGGTGCTGTTATAAGCGAAGGGCTGATAAGTAATCAGACTTCTTTTCCCATAACCAGTTGAGTCGCCCCTTCTAGCCAATAGAAAGAATGCAGGATTAAAATATTTGTTCACTAGCTTCATTTTTTGACCTCTTTTGACAAGAGTACGGTATTTCCTGGAGCCTTTTGCATATGGATAAACCTAGTATCAGTATACAACTGATATGTGAATCCATTTATCAAAAAAGAACGCCTCTTCTTACTCTTTCTTACCCAAACAAAAACGGTTTGACAAATACATTTCTCCCTAAGCTGCCTTAAGTCTCCTTTATACCGACAACACAAAAACAACAACAACAACTTATAATATAAGCCTTAAGCATCACAGCTGACAAGTGTTTGTTGTGTCCAAATAACTGCAATAGTACCTGAACTGTGCAGAGCCACAACTCCCGGAGCAGTTGCTGCCACCTGTGTCACCATCACCCCGTAGCCAAACTTCTCGCAGCTGCTCACCTACAGAAAACACACAGAAATCTCATACCCCTAGAAATATTTCAGCCTTTCACTATCACAGTTTTTGGTTATCAGGTAAAAAATGAATGAGAGTTTGGAAAAAGGATGGAAAAGGTTTAGGTCAAATGTAGTACTAATGTATCATAAAGGGAGATGTGTAAGTAAATCTGGGATTCTGGAAAGGCACAACATAATGTAGTTAAACATGCTGTGGAGAATTTAAATTGTAAATTGATATTGGAGTGTGCAGGCCCTTCATTAATTACAACACAATGCCACAACTAAAAATAGACAAAATATAATTACATTCCATAATTAAAGTGTAATGCCAAACTAGAGAAGCAATTACAATGGTGCGTAAACAATGGCAGTAAATTAAGCCCACGGGGGATCAGCTAAGGTTTGCAGCAAGCCTGAGTGTTTGTGTGTTTACAATTTGAATCTTAGACTCAGACCCTGTGACAAGGTCTGTGAAAACCACGTTTTTATGCCTGAAATACTACAGTACTACACTCCCACCAGATGAGCTCATGCAGCCTGTCACGAACCGGGACATACAACCATGACAAAACAGGAGATGCACACACAATTTATTGTGTTATTAATTTAGATCAACTGTGCTAATATAGTATACCAAAATGAAAACAATAACTCAAATTTCAGATATTTGAGGTTGTGCTGAAAATAATGGTGCCAAATAAGGCAAGAAAAACATATTTTAAAGGTGAAATATAGAGGTAAAATCAAAAATAGTCAAGAACGGCCAATTATACCCTGGACCACAGAGGGTTAAATTTGAAAACGGTTTAAAAAAAAACATCCCCATTCTAAAATGTCATGTGACAATCTGATTCATGAAGAGTGATGATGTCACAAGGACATGTGATGATGTCACAAGGACATGTGATGATGTCACAAGCACATGCCTTTGAGCCTTTGAAGTTTTTCTATAAATAGGGGTCAGGAGCAGCAAGTTTTAGTCAGTTTGTTCGCAGCCTTCAAACGTTCGACCAGAGCTATATTTGAAAGTATTTGTAAACCTCTGTAACATCACGCTCCAAAGCCCTGTGACGTTTCTGTGTTCTGTGACGTTGTCCCAAAGAAAGACCTTTAAATGCGATAAATAGCCTAAACGTTTTCGTTTATGACTAGTTTACCGTGTTATGACTGTGAACAGGGGGGAAGTCGCGCAAGAGAAATGTCGACCAAAACAATTGCAAGTAAGCCAAAGTCAGTTCCTAAAAGTCAACCCGCAGGTGTTTCCACCACCATCAGACCCTCCACTTCTGTAAGACCTCCATTAAGAATAACTGATGCAAAGAAAACCACTCGGGTGGGAAAAACTCAGAATGGAAGACCGGCAGCTGTGAAACAGCCCCCGAAGAGGGATATGAAAAAGAATGTGGACAGTAAACTGGTCAGCTTAATTACAAATGAAATTGTATACAGTGGAGCGACTGTGTCATTTGATGACATCGCAGGGCAGGATCTGGCAAAGCAAGCACTTCAAGAAATTGTCATCCTTCCTGCCTTAAGACCTGATCTCTTTACTGGTCTGAGAGCTCCTGCACGTGGCTTGCTTTTATTTGGCCCACCAGGAAATGGGAAGACCATGCTCGCCAAAGCAGTTGCTGCAGAGTCTAATGCAACATTCTTCAACATCAGTGCTGCTAGTTTGACCTCCAAATATGTGGGAGAAGGCGAGAAGCTCGTACGAGCACTCTTTGCAGTTGCAAGAGAGAGACAGCCCTCAGTAATCTTCATCGATGAAGTGGACGGCTTGCTCTGTCAAAGGAGGGAGGGGGAGCACGACGCCTCTCGCCGTTTAAAAACTGAGTTCCTCATTGAGTTTGACGGGTTGCAGTCAGGAAAGGATGACAGAGTACTTGTAATGGGAGCAACGAACAGGCCCCAGGAGCTCGATGAAGCAATATTAAGGCGCTTTGCAAAAAGAGTATATGTGACCTTACCCGATGAGAAGACAAGATTTACGCTGCTGAAAAATCTTTTGGGAACGCACGGGAGTCCACTGAGCCAAGACGAACTGTCCTGTCTTGCAAAAGTGACTGAAGGATATTCAGGGAGCGATTTGACAGCATTAGCCAAAGATGCTGCACTTGGCCCAATAAGAGAGTTGGCACCAGAACAAGTCCGTGTTATAGCTGCTGCTGAGGTGCGCAACATTAAGATAAAAGACTTTGAGGATTCTCTGAAGCAAATCAAACCAACTGTTAGTCCAGCAACTCTTAACATGTACACCAAATAGAACAAAGATTTTGGTGGTCCTTCTTCAATAAATCCAAATCCAGTCAGGCTGGATGAAACAGAGTGCAAAAATAAAGAGCTTCTTCAAGAGAAAGAGCAACAGGAAAAAGAAAAAAAACGTATTCTCCAGGACTTGGAGAGAAGAAATCTACAACTGAACAAATTAATACAATGAAGGACAGAACACCTGAACTGGAAGGAGAAGTATTGGAAAAACGACGTTCAAAGATGCAGCGTAGGATCAATGAAATGGCGAAAAAACACTCAGAGGTCATTAATGAGATGTTGTTGAACTCAGACAACTTGAAGTGTGAAAACGCTGAAATGCTTGCACAAAAGCAGCAACAAGAGAAAATAAATGAAGACCTGCAGCGTAAGCTTCAAGAAATCACAAGAAGAAATGAGCAGTTAGAAAAGATGCACAAGGAAAAACAACAGCAAAATACAGACAAGTGCAATCTATTAAAAGAAATGGAGCAAAGATGCCAGAAACTTGAGAAGGAAGTTGAAGAAACAACCGATCAGTTGAGAACCCTCATCCTAGAGAAAAAAGTGGTCGTGGAAAAGCTCATGGAAAAGAAGAAAAAACGTTTCCGCTTCTTCTGGAGGAGGGACACTCCTGCTTTTTCTACTCTTTCTATTTTTTCTACTGCTGACGTCACCTCGTCTCCCTCCACCTCTGTTCCATCTTAATTTTCACCTCTCCTCTCCCCTTCTCTCCTAACACTTCTTCCCTCTCTCCTTCATCTTTTTTCACCCCAACCAGTCCCGGCAGTTGACTGCCCCTCGTGAGCCTGGTTCTGCCGGAAGTTTCTGCCCGTTTAAAGGCAGTTTTTCTTCCCCACTGTCGCCTAGTGCTTGCTCAGAGGGGATTGTTGGGGTTTTCTCTTTTCTTTTTTTTCCCCTTCTTATTACCATTTTCCTTTATTTACCGATTTGTTTTGTTTACTTTTCTTTTACGTTGTTTCTTTATTTACTTGTTTAACTTTTTTTCAACTTATGTAATAAACTAATAAACCAATTGAATTTATCCTCTGCGTATTTTACATCTAATCTTTAAAGAATATTTCCAAAACATTTTCAAACATCACGATCTGTCTTTTGTTTGCTTGTTAAAACCCCGTAAATGGTGAAGTAAAAACCCTGTGATATGGTTTAAAACATCAAAATAGACTAAACAACTAGTCTAAAACTAAGAGACACAGGATAAAGTTGGTGTGAAGGTTTCAGTCTGTGAATGAATCTAAGCACCATCACCTTAACTTTAAATTCATCTCTGTTACCCTCTTTGTGACTGAACTCTGACCGTGAGCACCACAGCCACTGCGCACCAGTCACACGCACTTTAAATCCATCACAGTAAACCAGTTAGTTTACCTCAGTTTGTTTTGCAGCACATTTCACAACATGCAAAAGCATAATGTGCCATGTACAGACTCAAAATCTGATTTAAAAACATGAGGACTGACCTGTAAGCTTTACATTTACAGTTTATCACATACCACTGAGCAGTTCTTACCTGTAATTCTAAGCCCTCTTCTTCCTTTTCTGGTTTAAAACATCAAATTAGACTAAACAACTAGTCTAAAACCAAGAGACACTTAAATATTAAGTTAAACCTCTGGGGTTGCCGGACGCGCCGGCGCGTCAAAATCACATGACCAATTTAAGACGACACAGCTACAAGATGCAGCGATTCAGAGGCTGTATCCCAATTCAGGGTCTGCAGCCTTAAAGGCCGCATTTTAAGGCCGATTACGTCACCATGCCAGTCTCCTATTGCCAGAGGCTGAAGTGTGTGTGCAGTCACCAGGTGATAATCTGATATCGTCTACTTCCCCACTGATGTTAAGTAATATGAAAAAAATAATGAATCCCACCTTAGGCCGAATGTGTGACTCTCTTCGTAGTGGAAGAGAGAATGAATCTTCCCATCCGAATTCACGGCAATCAGTCTGTCAATCAAATCCTGTGGAGTAAAATGAGAGGCTTTGAACAAGAATGCACCGGATAGGGTGCAAAACGAAAACTGTGTGGAAATTTACAATGGGTAAGGTGGAGAACGTATATCAGTCTCAGTGTGAGAGGGTTTATTTGAATGCGTTTGAAGTAAAACAAATGGGTGGGTGGTGTTTGGAGGCCAAATAAAAAGTGCAAACATGCCCTCAGATGGATGACAAAAAAAAACTGCAGTGTGTGGAAAAGAAGAAGAAGAAAAACACTTACAGGTATGGAGGTTGGCATCTCCCTCAGGGTGTATTCGCTTTTGTTGGCCAAAGACTGTCGGCCCAGCAGTTGCCACACCGACTGGGAAGAGGAGAGGAGGTTGACCAAGTACAGGAAGGACTGAAGAGGAAAGTAAATACAGCAGCTGTTAGAGAGAAAAAATGTATTTGCTTTTAAAGACCATTGTGAATGCATTTGTGCACGTCATGGATTGATCAAATCCTAACACATAATAATAATATAACACTATTCAACTACAAACACTACCGATAATATGACAAATAATATCTGTAGTATTCAAAGCAAAACAAAATGTAAAAAGAATTTATGATTGCAAAGATAAAACATGGTTTACCACACTCTCAAAACTGAATAAGACATATATTCTGAGCAGAGTGGTTGAGCAGAAACCTATTGCAGCCTGAAGAATATTAAACTACAGGAAAGCTCCCTGCATTTTTCACTGGGTCTGGTAGAACAGGGAAAACATATCATCAAAAGCATCAAAGGAAAAAAAGAGAGACACTTGCACAAACGAGCTACAACTTAGATTATATTAAACAGCTTCAAAGAAACGTAAAGAAAAAAACAAGATACGATGGATTTTTTTTTCTAAAATAGAAATATCTATACTTTCATGTGTCTTCTGATGTTTCTGTGCATGTGTGAACTTATCTTCATATGTACTACCAAACCTCCTACTGTACTTAGCACAGATTAAAGCAAAGACTCGAGTTAATTCACCAAAGTGCTGGTGTGTGTATATTTAGTTTTCCTTTGACCTCAGCATATATGTATAACCCACTGATAAGGCAGACTTTAAAGTCGCCTGTGGCAGGACACAGTTTACACATCACTGGCTGTCCGTATTCACTTGGCTAGTCTCTCTGAGAGAGATGACTTGGCTGCTGTCAGAGGCCAAGCATCAGACACACACAGACAGGCTCACGCTGGAGCTTGTTGAAGCTTTCCTGAGAGAAATTCTGCCAAAAACATAACTAAAAATGCAGTCTTATGAAAGTAAGGCTTATTTGCCCAGACACCCATAAACCAATCAGCAAAAAGCCTTTCTTGTTAACAAAATCACTATTGCCAGTTTCTTAAATATGAATATTCACAAGTGAATTTTCTACATGGCTGCTGGTATCACAGCAACACATGGACCACTATTCTGAGTCCTGGGTTAATAATAATTGGAATCAATTTAATTTTAATCAATTTAAACACCTTTGTAACCAGTGAGCTAAAAACATGATGGAAAAGCAAAACTTCTAAGAGATCTGTGTCTGTACTATTATGTAGATATCTAAAAATTGGGGCATTGTGGGCTCCAGGAAGTTTCTCCTTCTCCCTCTCTCTCTCACACACACACGCACGCACATACATACAATACCTTAATGCAACTCCTATCTGTGGGGTCAATGGGAGTTGGTTTGGGACGGACCACTCTGATGTCGTCACTGCTGCACTCAAGAACAGACCATAGCTCTAGTACCAGGGCCCGAATAAAGCCTGAGACAGAACACGGAGAAATTTGTTGTACCAAACATTTATTTGAAATAGCAGCAACTAAAATTATTAACAGTGCTTTAATAAATAAACGACTGACTTTGTTATTGTGTCCAATCTTTTAAAGAAATCTGTCTTTGCATTGCTGGCACCGTTTTGATTGGAGGATTTGAATCTCAGGAAGGAAGGAATTTATAATGCCACTCCCTTTGATCCCATTTAATCTCTTCCCTGTTGCACTTTGGCCTGTCAGTAACTACATTTGAATTTTGCAGCTCAAGCTTGCACATAAAGGCTGGATAAAAACGTTAATGCAATCAAAATGTACGCAGCCCTCGCTGGAAAACTGGGGATACAGTACAGTACATAAATGATGAAGCAAAGACAAAACATTAGTGTCATGGAAGAAGAAATAGTCAGTGCATCACGGGAAGCTCCCAGCAATAAAACCTGCATTTGTATTGACACATAAACCTTAATTTGTGAGCAATTTTCAGTGTATTTCAGTTAAATTAACGAGACAAATATAACAAAAGGGATTTTATACTTAGAAGAAGAATATGAAATTGAAATATTAAACTAAGAAAACTATAAATACTGCAGTTCTAGAGTTACAGATATACAATTAAGCTTTGCATATCAGTGCTGTATAACCCAGGGAATGTACTTTTTTTTTTTTTTATAATTGAATAGTAATGGAAATCATGAACTGTTTTTCAGAGGTCATAGATCAAATGAGCAGTAGAGTTTTTCTCACAGAATGGTTCTTTCACATAGAAAGCAGTGTGTGCTGCAGGTTTAGCAAATGGCCCATCATTTGTAAGCTCTGTCTGGACTATATCACTTTTTGAGGTCATCCTTCTTTCTGTCAGTCTGCCTTTTTATCGATGGCACAAACATATGTCACATCATGGAACACATGAGTGCTCCACAGCCAGCGCTGCTCAACACAGCAGGGAACTGTTCTTGCGTGGGTAAAGTCATAGGAGAGAATAGGTTTCAGAACGCAGCGGTGCTGTTATAAGCGAAGGGCTGATAAGTAATCAGACTTCTTTTCCCATAACCAGTTGAGTCGCCCCTTCTAGCCAATAGAAAGAATGCAGGATTAAAATATTTGTTCACTAGCTTCATTTTTTGACCTCTTTTGACAAGAGTACGGTATTTCCTGGAGCCTTTTGCATATGGATAAACCTAGTATCAGTATACAACTGATATGTGAATCCATTTATCAAAAAAGAACGCCTCTTCTTACTCTTTCTTACCCAAACAAAAACGGTTTGACAAATACATTTCTCCCTAAGCTGCCTTAAGTCTCCTTTATACCGACAACACAAAAACAACAACAACAACTTATAATATAAGCCTTAAGCATCACAGCTGACAAGTGTTTGTTGTGTCCAAATAACTGCAATAGTACCTGAACTGTGCAGAGCCACAACTCCCGGAGCAGTTGCTGCCACCTGTGTCACCATCACCCCGTAGCCAAACTTCTCGCAGCTGCTCACCTACAGAAAACACACAGAAATCTCATACCCCTAGAAATATTTCAGCCTTTCACTATCACAGTTTTTGGTTATCAGGTAAAAAATGAATGAGAGTTTGGAAAAAGGATGGAAAAGGTTTAGGTCAAATGTAGTACTAATGTATCATAAAGGGAGATGTGTAAGTAAATCTGGGATTCTGGAAAGGCACAACATAATGTAGTTAAACATGCTGTGGAGAATTTAAATTGTAAATTGATATTGGAGTGTGCAGGCCCTTCATTAATTACAACACAATGCCACAACTAAAAATAGACAAAATATAATTACATTCCATAATTAAAGTGTAATGCCAAACTAGAGAAGCAATTACAATGGTGCGTAAACAATGGCAGTAAATTAAGCCCACGGGGGATCAGCTAAGGTTTGCAGCAAGCCTGAGTGTTTGTGTGTTTACAATTTGAATCTTAGACTCAGACCCTGTGACAAGGTCTGTGAAAACCACGTTTTTATGCCTGAAATACTACAGTACTACACTCCCACCAGATGAGCTCATGCAGCCTGTCACGAACCGGGACATACAACCATGACAAAACAGGAGATGCACACACAATTTATTGTGTTATTAATTTAGATCAACTGTGCTAATATAGTATACCAAAATGAAAACAATAACTCAAATTTCAGATATTTGAGGTTGTGCTGAAAATAATGGTGCCAAATAAGGCAAGAAAAACATATTTTAAAGGTGAAATATAGAGGTAAAATCAAAAATAGTCAAGAACGGCCAATTATACCCTGGACCACAGAGGGTTAAATTTGAAAACGGTTTAAAAAAAAACATCCCCATTCTAAAATGTCATGTGACAATCTGATTCATGAAGAGTGATGATGTCACAAGGACATGTGATGATGTCACAAGGACATGTGATGATGTCACAAGCACATGCCTTTGAGCCTTTGAAGTTTTTCTATAAATAGGGGTCAGGAGCAGCAAGTTTTAGTCAGTTTGTTCGCAGCCTTCAAACGTTCGACCAGAGCTATATTTGAAAGTATTTGTAAACCTCTGTAACATCACGCTCCAAAGCCCTGTGACGTTTCTGTGTTCTGTGACGTTGTCCCAAAGAAAGACCTTTAAATGCGATAAATAGCCTAAACGTTTTCGTTTATGACTAGTTTACCGTGTTATGACTGTGAACAGGGGGGAAGTCGCGCAAGAGAAATGTCGACCAAAACAATTGCAAGTAAGCCAAAGTCAGTTCCTAAAAGTCAACCCGCAGGTGTTTCCACCACCATCAGACCCTCCACTTCTGTAAGACCTCCATTAAGAATAACTGATGCAAAGAAAACCGCTCGGGTGGGAAAAACTCAGAATGGAAGACCGGCAGCTGTGAAACAGCCCCCGAAGAGGGATATGAAAAAGAATGTGGACAGTAAACTGGTCAGCTTAATTACAAATGAAATTGTATACAGTGGAGCGACTGTGTCATTTGATGACATCGCAGGGCAGGATCTGGCAAAGCAAGCACTTCAAGAAATTGTCATCCTTCCTGCCTTAAGACCTGATCTCTTTACTGGTCTGAGAGCTCCTGCACGTGGCTTGCTTTTATTTGGCCCACCAGGAAATGGGAAGACCATGCTCGCCAAAGCAGTTGCTGCAGAGTCTAATGCAACATTCTTCAACATCAGTGCTGCTAGTTTGACCTCCAAATATGTGGGAGAAGGCGAGAAGCTCGTACGAGCACTCTTTGCAGTTGCAAGAGAGAGACAGCCCTCAGTAATCTTCATCGATGAAGTGGACGGCTTGCTCTGTCAAAGGAGGGAGGGGGAGCACGACGCCTCTCGCCGTTTAAAAACTGAGTTCCTCATTGAGTTTGACGGGTTGCAGTCAGGAAAGGATGACAGAGTACTTGTAATGGGAGCAACGAACAGGCCCCAGGAGCTCGATGAAGCAATATTAAGGCGCTTTGCAAAAAGAGTATATGTGACCTTACCCGATGAGAAGACAAGATTTACGCTGCTGAAAAATCTTTTGGGAACGCACGGGAGTCCACTGAGCCAAGACGAACTGTCCTGTCTTGCAAAAGTGACTGAAGGATATTCAGGGAGCGATTTGACAGCATTAGCCAAAGATGCTGCACTTGGCCCAATAAGAGAGTTGGCACCAGAACAAGTCCGTGTTATAGCTGCTGCTGAGGTGCGCAACATTAAGATAAAAGACTTTGAGGATTCTCTGAAGCAAATCAAACCAACTGTTAGTCCAGCAACTCTTAACATGTACACCAAATAGAACAAAGATTTTGGTGGTCCTTCTTCAATAAATCCAAATCCAGTCAGGCTGGATGAAACAGAGTGCAAAAATAAAGAGCTTCTTCAAGAGAAAGAGCAACAGGAAAAAGAAAAAAAACGTATTCTCCAGGACTTGGAGAGAAGAAATCTACAACTGAACAAATTAATACAATGAAGGACAGAACACCTGAACTGGAAGGAGAAGTATTGGAAAAACGATGTTCAAAGATGCAGCGTAGGATCAATGAAATGGCGAAAAAACACTCAGAGGTCATTAATGAGATGTTGTTGAACTCAGACAACTTGAAGTGTGAAAACGCTGAAATGCTTGCACAAAAGCAGCAACAAGAGAAAATAAATGAAGACCTGCAGCGTAAGCTTCAAGAAATCACAAGAAGAAATGAGCAGTTAGAAAAGATGCACAAGGAAAAACAACAGCAAAATACAGACAAGTGCAATCTATTAAAAGAAATGGAGCAAAGATGCCAGAAACTTGAGAAGGAAGTTGAAGAAACAACCGATCAGTTGAGAACCCTCATCCTAGAGAAAAAAGTGGTCGTGGAAAAGCTCATGGAAAAGAAGAAAAAACGTTTCCGCTTCTTCTGGAGGAGGGACACTCCTGCTTTTTCTACTCTTTCTATTTTTTCTACTGCTGACGTCACCTCGTCTCCCTCCACCTCTGTTCCATCTTAATTTTCACCTCTCCTCTCCCCTTCTCTCCTAACACTTCTTCCCTCTCTCCTTCATCTTTTTTCACCCCAACCAGTCCCGGCAGTTGACTGCCCCTCGTGAGCCTGGTTCTGCCGGAAGTTTCTGCCCGTTTAAAGGCAGTTTTTCTTCCCCACTGTCGCCTAGTGCTTGCTCAGAGGGGATTGTTGGGGTTTTCTCTTTTCTTTTTTTTCCCCTTCTTATTACCATTTTCCTTTATTTACCGATTTGTTTTGTTTACTTTTCTTTTACGTTGTTTCTTTATTTACTTGTTTAACTTTTTTTCAACTTATGTAATAAACTAATAAACCAATTGAATTTGTCCTCTGCGTATTTTACATCTAATCTTTAAAGAATATTTCCAAAACATTTTCAAACATCACGATCTGTCTTTTGTTTGCTTGTTAAAACCCCGTAAATGGTGAAGTAAAAACCCTGTGATATGGTTTAAAACATCAAAATAGACTAAACAACTAGTCTAAAACTAAGAGACACAGGATAAAGTTGGTGTGAAGGTTTCAGTCTGTGAATGAATCTAAGCACCATCACCTTAACTTTAAATTCATCTCTGTTACCCTCTTTGTGACTGAACTCTGACCGTGAGCACCACAGCCACTGCGCACCAGTCACACGCACTTTAAATCCATCACAGTAAACCAGTTAGTTTACCTCAGTTTGTTTTGCAGCACATTTCACAACATGCAAAAGCATAATGTGCCATGTATAGACTCAAAATCTGATTTAAAAACATGAGGACTGACCTGTAAGCTTTACATTTACAGTTTATCACATACCACTGAGCAGTTCTTACCTGTAATTCTAAGCCCTCTTCTTCCTTTTCTGGTTTAAAACATCAAATTAGACTAAACAACTAGTCTAAAACCAAGAGACACTTAAATATTAAGTTAAACCTCTGGGGTTGCCGGACGCGCCGGCGCGTCAAAATCACATGACCAATTTAAGACGACACAGCTACAAGATGCAGCGATTCAGAGGCTGTATCCCAATTCAGGGTCTGCAGCCTTAAAGGCCGCATTTTAAGGCCGATTACGTCACCATGCCAGTCTCCTATTGCCAGAGGCTGAAGTGTGTGTGCAGTCACCAGGTGATAATCTGATATCGTCTACTTCCCCACTGATGTTAAGTAATATGAAAAAAATAATGAATCCCACCTTAGGCCGAATGTGTGACTCTCTTCGTAGTGGAAGAGAGAATGAATCTTCCCATCCGAATTCACGGCAATCAGTCTGTCAATCAAATCCTGTGGAGTAAAATGAGAGGCTTTGAACAAGAATGCACCGGATAGGGTGCAAAACGAAAACTGTGTGGAAATTTACAATGGGTAAGGTGGAGAACGTATATCAGTCTCAGTGTGAGAGGGTTTATTTGAATGCGTTTGAAGTAAAACAAATGGGTGGGTGGTGTTTGGAGGCCAAATAAAAAGTGCAAACATGCCCTCAGATGGATGACAAAAAAAAACTGCAGTGTGTGGAAAAGAAGAAGAAGAAAAACACTTACAGGTATGGAGGTTGGCATCTCCCTCAGGGTGTATTCGCTTTTGTTGGCCAAAGACTGTCGGCCCAGCAGTTGCCACACCGACTGGGAAGAGGAGAGGAGGTTGACCAAGTACAGGAAGGACTGAAGAGGAAAGTAAATACAGCAGCTGTTAGAGAGAAAAAATGTATTTGCTTTTAAAGACCATTGTGAATGCATTTGTGCACGTCATGGATTGATCAAATCCTAACACATAATAATAATATAACACTATTCAACTACAAACACTACCGATAATATGACAAATAATATCTGTAGTATTCAAAGCAAAACAAAATGTAAAAAGAATTTATGATTGCAAAGATAAAACATGGTTTACCACACTCTCAAAACTGAATAAGACATATATTCTGAGCAGAGTGGTTGAGCAGAAACCTATTGCAGCCTGAAGAATATTAAACTACAGGAAAGCTCCCTGCATTTTTCACTGGGTCTGGTAGAACAGGGAAAATATATCATCAAAAGCATCAAAGGAAAAAAAGAGAGACACTTGCACAAACGAGCTACAACTTAGATTATATTAAACAGCTTCAAAGAAACGTAAAGAAAAAAACAAGATACGATGGATTTTTTTTTCTAAAATAGAAATATCTATACTTTCATGTGTCTTCTGATGTTTCTGTGCATGTGTGAACTTATCTTCATATGTACTACCAAACCTCCTACTGTACTTAGCACAGATTAAAGCAAAGACTCGAGTTAATTCACCAAAGTGCTGGTGTGTGTATATTTAGTTTTCCTTTGACCTCAGCATATATGTATAACCCACTGATAAGGCAGACTTTAAAGTCGCCTGTGGCAGGACACAGTTTACACATCACTGGCTGTCCGTATTCACTTGGCTAGTCTCTCTGAGAGAGATGACTTGGCTGCTGTCAGAGGCCAAGCATCAGACACACACAGACAGGCTCACGCTGGAGCTTGTTGAAGCTTTCCTGTTAGAAGAATTTAAGTTGTACTATGATTTATTCACTTATGCATTAAGGTTTTATTACTTAGCATGCTTCAGAATGTTCATATATTTCACAGGGACATTAGAAGTAACTCTTAAAGTTTAAACTGCAGATGTCTATTATTAAAAGATACCTCCGTTATGAAGCTTTCGAATGTATTACAATGCTCATATATTTGTGTATCACATGCCATTACATCCTGTCACGTACACACACACACACACACAGAACACACACACATGCTGATAAATATGCTTGGAAAACAGGAAATGCAACTGTCCCTTTGTATAAATAAATCTGACTGCAAGGCCTCGGGTGTGGATCTCCTTCGAGCTTCCACCCGTGCACGTCTTCATTGTTGAACCTTGAACAACAGTCTGAGTGTTTTTATTCAACCTGTAGAATGTCTTGTTTAATTTAAATAAACCATTGACATTAAAATGGTCCTTCGAGCCGGAGTGGACATTAGTGGACATTATTGGACATTATTGGACGTTAATTACCAATAATTAGGGCTAATTTTGCTCCAACAGAGTGACCTCGTCGTTCCCTGATATCGTGGAGAGCCCGCGCTGAAGTCTGTCGACAGCCTCCTTTCTACAAAGGAGTAAAGACCAACTACGTGAATTCGGGGTTGGCCAGCGTTCCTTAGCAAAGTGGTCCACGGTCCTGGGAACGAGGGGGAATCTCTGACCGGCACTTAAAACGTGGAGCCAGGTGAATATTAACACTCAAAACACATCGCGATAATATCGTTTCATTATCTGACACTGTCCTGAGGTGTAAAGGCTCGTCTACAGAGACTGGTAGCCATAGTGGAACTCGCTTCTTTCAAATGGAACTGGCAGTCTCCAGGAGACTCGTTTCGAGAAGCTGGCAGTTTAAATAAATTAGTCTGGGACTAAAATAGAGGATGTGTCAGTAGATAAGAAATAATACGCCGCGTTTGTGAAGTTATCTGTGTGAGTAATAAGGACGTGAATGTATTTTGACAAGGGACATTAGGACCCTACATCACTCCTACTGTAATCCTGTGATAACTGATATACTGGTGATAAAGGGAGAAGGTTGCGCTTCATCGCATAAAATTAAGGCCGCCCCTGACAATAGGACAAGGGTAGAAGGCTGCCTTAATAACCACCCCTGATTCTCATACCAGAGAAAGTTACACAGTTCTGTCTTCCTATTAATAAAATCTAAAGTGTAAAGAAAAAACAAAATAAAGGAAAAATGGGGAATAAACAAACAAAACCAGAATTAACTGCAGATGAACAATGGTTAGAGGAAAAAATGTCCAGGCGCCGGACAGATAAGTGCTAATCGTTGGAGAAATCCTAAGACACTAAAAGACTCAACTTGGGAAGGAAAATGCAATCCAACAGCAATAGCTAATTTAGATAAAAAATTACAAGAGGAACCTTACAAACAGAACTAAACAATGAAATATAGTTGGCATGACGATCATGCCCAGATTGTGTAAAATAAATAAAAGGAAATCATTCACATGAAAACCTTTTCTATAAAAAGAGAGATGCATAAGGTAGATTAAGGCTGTGTCATTGTTCAGCCAAGGAAAGTGTGTGAAAAGGTAAATGTCTCCAGCCTGGATGACGGGTGGGACTGCAGCCCACCCAGAGCCCTTGATGGATACAAAATAAAATATAGAAACAAAAAAAATAATAAATTACTTGGTTCGACAGGCAACAGAGAGAATGAATGTGACTGAAGGTTGGATCGGAGATGAGGCAAACAGAAGACCAGTCTAAAAAGTAGGCACAAACCTGTTCAGAGAAAAAGCAAATTTGTACAGATTGGATGAATACTAAATTATCTGTTTGCTGAGTAAGATGATCCTAAACTATTAAATTGGCTCAGTAGTAGTATAGTGATTTACACTGATAAATGTTGTAATATACTGTTGTCATTATATAGAAAGAAAAAGATGATAATATTAATAAAAATATAATATTAATGACAAGAAGTATCCTAGTCAGTATGATGTGAGATGGATAATTGTTATGAAGTAGTCTGCATCAAGTTTAAGGTTTGCTCAAACTCAGTATAATGACATATGAGATGAAGAAAATAAAGGCAATATCTAAACCAATTAGGTGCATAGAGGCACTTAACCTGCTTGAAAACTTGTCATTTAGCCTAGATAAATATTACTGAGATGTAGAGCACATTTATAATGACAACTAATAAGCCAAACCCTGTAGATAACAGCTAAAGCTACAAGATTGAGAAGCTGATTTAAATATGTGGACACTACTAAGCTAATGAGCGAGTTAAACGTTTTTATTTATTTGTTTCCGAGCGGAAGCTGCACAGGGAGCAGTCTATCAATGAATAGAAAACACACATACACAAAGTGTTACATGTGAGATTATTTTTGGAAAGAATCAGAAGTGGGATGGTTTTGAATTAAGAAATCAGTGAAAAGATGCATGAATTACACCTGATTATAACATGCAGAGGCAATGAAGAAAGCAGCTTACACTCACTGAACATTAACATGCATAGGAAAAGTACTGAAGACCTGCTTACACTTATACACATAACATAAGTTGGTATTTCTGACCAGAGAGAGGGAAACGGGTAGTTTAAGTACTCAGGATAATAATGAAAATGTCTTAGTTGTGTTTCTTCAGGAGCAAAACAGACCTGGACAAGCAGAAAATGCATTAACCTTACAAGGACAAGCTCGTGGAGATTAATGCATAGAGACTGATTAAACCGGGCTAAGAACACAAACATGCGCAATGAAGAACAGCTTACTATTTGTATGAGTGATAGAATGTGAGCTCAGTTTTCCCTCACACTTCTGCTCTGTTTCAGTAGCAGCATTTTTCTTTTTGTGTCCTGACTCATGTATGTTTTGTTTTTGTTTTTTGTTTTATTTGATTATTTTATTTTGTCGGTTTGGAAACAAATTTGTGGCAATGCCCAGTTTTAGAGCTGTAAACTGTGAGCAATTCAAAGTTTAAATATATATATATAGAGAGAGAGATGGAATAAGAAAACTTTAACTTCAAAGTTGAAATATGTAAGATGAGTGAAATGTGTGAATTCTTTGAGAAACAAGAAATTATTTAAACATGCCTTGTAACTGAGAGGGCAGAATGATCGCTGTTGGCACCTGTAGATGAAACAGACATTGCAAACTTGCCAAAATCCCTATGGTCCACTGGACCAACAGATGTCGGCCTGATAAAAAACGCTGACTCAATACAAGTAAAGGTAATTTCAAAACACAGACCAATGAAGCCGCAATATCCACTATCTGCAGAAGCAAAGGCAGGAATTCGCCCAGTGATTGCAGACATGGAAAAAGCGGGAATATTAGTAAAAACAAATGAAACAATTTGTAACACGCCTATCTTCCCAATTAAAAAGGCAAACACAGGAAAGTATAGGCTTGTACATTACCTGAGAGCCATCAACGAGATAACTGAGCAAATTCCACCAGTAGTTGCCAATCCTCACACCATCTTAAATCAAGTGACACGGAAAGAACAGTGGTTTTCAGTGATAGACTTATCAAACGCGTTCTTCTCTGTACCACTGCACCCTGGCTCACGCGGGTTGTTTGGTTTCACATTTGATGGGCAAAAATACACCTACACAAGGCTACCACAGGGTTTCCAAAACAGCCCCACCCTGTATGCAGAAGCTTTAAAGAAATCTATGTCTTTTTGCACTCTGCCTGCTCCAGGACAATTCCTATTATATGTAGACGACATCCTGGTCACCGGACACACGCAGGTCGACTGCAAAGCAAATACTTTGAAGGTATTGAGACATCTGGCAGAACAGGGTCACAAAGTCTCACAACACAAGCTACAGCTCTGGAGCCAGGAAGTTACATACCTTGGCCACAAACTCACAGGAGAGGGCAGGACACTGTTAGACAGCAGAAAACTAGCAGTGCAGAACGCAGCAAAACCTCTCACAAAGCAGCAAATGATGAGCTATTTAGGCCTATGTAATTTCTGCAGATGCTGGATTCCCGAATACGCACTTTTAGTGCAGCCTCTGCAGGATCTGATCTATGGCAAACACTTAGCTCTAAAAGACAAAATAGAGTGGACACCAAAAGCAGAAAAAGCATTTCATGATCTAAAACTTGCGCTACAAACACGTACAGTTTTAGCATTGCCAGACTATGACAAGCCTTTCTATTTGCATGTAGACGGAGGCTCAGGCTACATGAGAGCAGTGCTAACTCAAGCATTTGGCGAGAAGCAAAGGCCTCTAGCATTTTACTCATGCAGATTAGACTCAGTAGCAGCAGGACTACCGTCGTGCGTGCAAGCTTGTGCGGCTGCAGCGGAAGCAGTGAAAAAGTCCGCTGACCTTATCCTCGGACACACCCTGATTATCAAGGTGCCACACGCTGTGACCTCGATCCTACTGCAAGCAAATCTATCATATCTGACACATGCAAGACAGCTTTCATATGTAGGCATCCTATTGTCACAGTCGCACATCACAATCGAGAAATGTGGTCAGCCAAACCCAAGCACTCTCCTCCCCACAGAGGAGGATGGTGAACAACACTGTTGTATGCAAAAATTAGATGAGGACACGAAACCAAGAGCAGATATCTATAGCACACCACAGCAAAGCTACAAGAACGTTTTTGTAGATGGCTCTGCAGCAAAAGATAGCTTGGGGAAAAGCCGTGTGGGTTATGCAGTAACCACAACTGATACTGTAATAGAGGCAGAGCCCCTCACCTCCTCTCACTCAGCCCAGAGTGCTGAGCTAACTGCTGTTATTAGAGCTTGTGAGCTACACAAAGGCGAAGCAATAAACATCCACACTGACAGCCAATACGTTTTCGCTGCAGTTCATCATTTCGCTAAGATATGGCAAAACAGAGGAATGGTAACGTCCACTAAACTGGATGACCTTTAACTAGCGAACCCATAGACAAGTCAATCAGAGAAACCACACTAGCAGAATGGATGACTGAACTGTTAAAAAAACAAAGACATAGTACTGAACAACCAACTGCCGGATGATTCTTCTCCAGTTTCTTCCAGATTGAAGCCAGGTGATTGGATCCTGATCAAGGTCCTCCAGCGGAAAAGCTGGAGCACACCAAGGTGGGAAGGCCCCTATCAGGTTCTTCTGACGACCCCTACAGCCTGCAAAATAGCTGAAAGGCCGTCGTGGATACACCAGAGTCACACTAAGAAGGTTGAGCCCAACACATAGACTCCAGCTCTCTCCAAACCTCTTTGTGTACCGCCTGGTGGGGAGTAGGGTCACAGGTGGCAACACAGGTGATTTCGCTCCTCTGGCCAGGGGTCGCCACACGGGAGGCCTAAAGAGGCTGCAGTCGGGAAGATCGCTCCCTTGACTCAAACCTAGCCTACCTGCCCGGTGTGGGGACCAATCGTGATGCCTGACATGGAGATGGAGATGGAGGAATTAGAGGAGCTGGAGGAGGAGCAGACGAGCAGCCCAGAAGAAGAAGCCCCCAGAAGCCCACAATGGAGAGATCGCTTAAACCCCCAGAACTGGTCTGAAAACTGCTACTTGACCATATGCATAACCCTGTGTTTTCTATTCATCATCTCAGTGTTTACAGCACTCGCCGCCATCTGCATGGACATAGCCTGCAGGGACAACCCCTGCAATCCCTACTGTCCAAGAGGATATGGTGTTGACCCCAATGGCACCAACCCCTGCGACCTATGGAAACAAGACCAAGAGATCACCCACAGTAAAAGATGGACACACGACGATTCACACCTATGTGACCTGACACAGGACCATGACCACCCCTGGATGAACAACGCTTGGTACCGCTATGTGTACGATAGAACACATACATTCCAGACAACATACACTCACCTAACATGACCGACGCTCTAAACGTGCTGAAACAAATTAGAAATGCAGAACAAAAAGACAAAATATTAGATCCTGAAGATTGGTTAACATGGTTATTGAACGGATGGTGGAGGTCCCTGTTGATTAAAGGACTTGTTGGAATTGCCTCCTTACTCTTATTAATGTGTGTTTTCACAACCTGTGTAATACCCTGCTTTAAGAAAATGGTGTCAAATATGATAGCTCATTCCGTTAATGCTTATGTAGCAGTGCATAATCCCGCAGCCTATGACAGCGATCAGAACCCGGACAGTGAAGAAGATGACGACTATGTGTAGTTTCCGTCTGTACTTAGTCAATGACGTGGCAATTGAAAATGTTTCACAAGTGATTGTCTACTGAACTCAATAAAGTTACAGATGAAATATTTGAACAACAGGAGGGAATGTTAGAAGAATTTAAGTTGTACTATGATTTATTCACTTATGCATTAAGGTTTTATTACTTAGCATGCTTCAGAATGTTCATATATTTCACAGGGACATTAGAAGTAACTCTTAAAGTTTAAACTGCAGATGTCTATTATTAAAAGATACCTCCGTTATGAAGCTTTCGAATGTATTGCAATGCTCATATATTTGTGTATCACATGCCATTACATCCTGTCACGTACACACACACACACACACAGAACACACACACATGCTGATAAATATGCTTGAAAAACAGGAAATGCAACTGTCCCTTTGTATAAATAAATCTGACTGCAAGGCCTCGGGTGTGGATCTCCTTCGAGCTTCCACCCGTGCACGTCTTCATTGTTGAACCTTGAACAACAGTCTGAGTGTTTTTATTCAACCTGTAGAATGTCTTGTTTAATTTAAATAAACCATTGACATTTCCTGAGAGAAATTCTGCCAAAAACATAACTAAAAATGCAGTCTTATGAAAGTAAGGCTTATTTGCCCAGACACCCATAAACCAATCAGCAAAAAGCCTTTCTTGTTAACAAAATCACTATTGCCAGTTTCTTAAATATGAATATTCACAAGTGAATTTTCTACATGGCTGCTGGTATCACAGCAACACATGGACCACTATTCTGAGTCCTGGGTTAATAATAATTGGAATCAATTTAATTTTAATCAATTTAAACACCTTTGTAACCAGTGAGCTAAAAACATGATGGAAAAGCAAAACTTCTAAGAGATCTGTGTCTGTACTATTATGTAGATATCTAAAAATTGGGGCATTGTGGGCTCCAGGAAGTTTCTCCTTCTCCCTCTCTCTCACACACACACGCACGCACATACATACAATACCTTAATGCAACTCCTATCTGTGGGGTCAATGGGAGTTGGTTTGGGACGGACCACTCTGATGTCGTCACTGCTGCACTCAAGAACAGACCATAGCTCTAGTACCAGGGCCCGAATAAAGCCTGAGACAGAACACGGAGAAATTTGTTGTACCAAACATTTATTTGAAATAGCAGCAACTAAAATTATTAACAGTGCTTTAATAAATAAACGACTGACTTTGTTATTGTGTCCAATCTTTTAAAGAAATCTGTCTTTGCATTGCTGGCACCGTTTTGATTGGAGGATTTGAATCTCAGGAAGGAAGGAATTTATAATGCCACTCCCTTTGATCCCATTTAATCTCTTCCCTGTTGCACTTTGGCCTGTCAGTAACTACATTTGAATTTTGCAGCTCAAGCTTGCACATAAAGGCTGGATAAAAACGTTAATGCAATCAAAATGTACGCAGCCCTCGCTGGAAAACTGGGGATACAGTACAGTACATAAATGATGAAGCAAAGACAAAACATTAGTGTCATGGAAGAAGAAATAGTCAGTGCATCACGGGAAGCTCCCAGCAATAAAACCTGCATTTGTATTGACACATAAACCTTAATTTGTGAGCAATTTTCAGTGTATTTCAGTTAAATTAACGAGACAAATATAACAAAAGGGATTTTATACTTAGAAGAAGAATATGAAATTGAAATATTAAACTAAGAAAACTATAAATACTGCAGTTCTAGAGTTACAGATATACAATTAAGCTTTGCATATCAGTGCTGTATAACCCAGGGAATGTACTTTTTTTATATAATTGAATAGTAATGGAAATCATGAACTGTTTTTCAGAGGTCATAGATCAAATGAGCAGTAGAGTTTTTCTCACAGAATGGTTCTTTCACATAGAAAGCAGTGTGTGCTGCAGGTTTAGCAAATGGCCCATCATTTGTAAGCTCTGTCTGGACTATATCACTTTTTGAGGTCATCCTTCTTTCTGTCAGTCTGCCCAAAACATCAACGGTATCGGTGAAGACAGAAGACAGTGTTTTGTGCGACACATGGAATAGATGACAAAGATGCTGGACTGGAAGATCAAGTCTCAGACGCATTAGTGTGAGTAAGAGCATTTGGAAACCTGTCAGTTTCTTCGATATTGGCAGGAAATCTTTGACAGTGTTGAAGAGGGACATTAAGACTGCATAACAATATAGTCCAGTGTAATATCTTACTTTTTCGGTATCGTCCTTTAAGAAAGTTTCATTCAGCTCTGTCTTTTGCAACTGTGCTCGAAGCAGTCTGTTCTCCTCCAACAGCCGGTTTATTTCTGCTCTGCCCTGTTGACTGCACACACAGTCCTTCGTCTGCCCTTCAGCTTCCGTGACGCTGTCACTCCCATCACCACTGGATTTGTTACATCCATTTCATATGCTGGTTTGCCTGCAATAATGCCAAATCAAAAGCTATTCAGTCGACATGACGTGGTTCTGCAGCATCACACATTAGCATGTTTTATCTCATTATCTATGACCGCAGCGCATTGAAAAAACCCCCACTAAAAGCCTTTTAGTTTGGTCCTTTTACAGCATCCTGCCATGCGATTACATTTGTTCCTGACCACCGAGAACACTCACGTTAACTTTTATCGAGTGGAAAAAAAGTTAGCGTGTTTATATTATGCTAACATAGCTGTGTCGCTAGCGGTCACGTAGCACATCATTATATACCAGCTAGCCCAAGTTCAGTAACCCTACAAATGTCACTGCTGTTTAGTTTTCTGTCTTCATTTATGTTGGAAGTGATAAGAAAGCTGTACGTTTTAATTTGTTTCCAAAACCCCGCAGTCAGGACATGCTATATTGTATTTAGATAGAAGCTAGCGAGCTAACTTGCTGCTAACTTCTAACTCATATGTCATAAATTCCATTGTCATGGATGCCTGGATGTTTAACTCAGTTGTTACACCTGGTAGAGCAGAACGCTGATAATTTTATTAAAGATGAAAGACTTAAGACAGTGTTTTAACTCTCAGTAATGCCACAGTGATCATTTGATATATGGACCTGCAGCAGAGTTTAGGCCCAGACACGGCTAGTGACGTCAGACTCAACAATCGGATAGTGATATGAATTACTTTAGAACTCACCGGAGAGAAAATGCCGCGAGCAAACCAACAAAAAGCTGGGGATTGCACGGAACTCGATATCCGCTCGTCTCACCGCTGCAATCCATGCCTGGCGTCTTTGTTTGGTGGATACATGGGATCCCTCACGTTGCCGCCAGGATGGAAAACGATGAAAAGATTAATCCAGTTTCTTGCCTTCACGATCGTGAGCTTTAACGTTGCAACCGACTACACAACACGTACCATAGCTGAAGCTGTATCCTTTGTCTGGCCTACTGTGATGGCGGCAGGGGGCGTGGCCCGCCTCATGTAACGTCACGCTCCAAAGCCCTGTGACGTTTCTGTGTTCTGTGACGTTGTCCCAAAGACGTTGTCCACCTCTGTTGGAGGGAGTAATGTGGGTGACTGTGTAGTGTAGTTGGTGTAATAGTTTTCGACTCCACACAGTCACTGCTTTGCTGTGCTTCTGCAGCGTATCCAGTAATGGTGACAAATCCTCCAGCGTTGCAATAGGAAGCTGCTCTTAAGCGCAGAAAGAATTGTTTCCAGGGATTTCTATTTGTATCCAGCTTGGCGTGCAGGATCCTTTGTGTAATCTATGCTTACATATGTATTTTACACACAGACAATGTGAAAAATACAACACATTGCTATGGATTGATGCTGAAAGTGCTAATTGCACTAAAAAATTTAGCTGAAAAAATAACACCAACTAAATAGATAAGCATGTCTGTTAACAAAAAAACCCAAACGCTTTACCCAACTGGGGTTTTTCAACTACCTCAGGGACAAAGCTTTACCAAAATCTTCCAACTCAGACCCTGTGACAAGGTCTGTGAAAACCACGTTTTTATGCCTGAAATTCTACAGTACTACACTCCCACCAGATGAGCTCATGCAGCCTGTCACGAACCGGGACATACAACCATGACAAAACAGGAGATGCACACACAATTTATTGTGTTATTAATTTAGATCAACTGTGCTAATATAGTATACCAAAATGAAAACAATAACTCAAATTTCTCATGTACACTTTCTACAGAGGCACCATCGAGAGCATCCTGTCGAGCTGCATCACTGTGTGGTTTGGAGCCTGCAATGCGTCCTGTCATAGAACCCTCCAACGCATAGTGAGAGCTGCAGAGAGGATCATTGGTGTCTCTCTCCCCTCCCTCCAGGACATTTACAGCACCCGTCTCACTAAAAAAGCCCTTTGCATAGCGGCTGATCCCACGCACCCAATGCAAAGCTTCTTCAAGCTGCTGCCGTCAGGGAGGAGACTGCGGAGTCTCCAGGCCAGGACCAGCAGACTGAAGGACAGCTTCATCCATCAGGCTGTCAGGAAGCTTAACTCCCTCCCGATTCTGCCCCCTCTCCCCTCCTCTCCTCCATGGTCTCACTGAACTCTGTCACATACACACACACACACTCTCTGACTCACTCACTGGCCTGCACCAGTTACCAGTCACTTTGTGGAGCATTGGACTGCCATTACCTCATAAGACTTTGTTGTTATACTATCTCTAACCGTATATTACTAGATCTCCATTTGCACTATTTGCCTATTTGCACTACTCTGCCTGGTTTACACTCAATGTCATTTACCCTTACCTGAATATTGTATATTGTATATTGCATAGCTTTCTTGTTAAATTGTATTGTATTTATTTAAATTTTTACTTTTTAATTATTTTATTTGCATTTTTTAATCACTCTCTTATATTTAAATGTTCATTTGCTATTTCATCTAGGGTTTGAGAGTAACGAAATTTCTATTCTCTGTATGTCCTGTACATGTGGCAGAATTGACAAATAAAGTTGACTTTGACTTTGAGATATTTGAGGTTGTGCTGAAAATAATGGTGCCAAATAAGGCAAGAAAAACATATTTTAAAGGTGAAATATAGAGGTAAAATCAAAAATAGTCAAGAACGGCCAATTATACCCTGGACCACAGAGGGTTAAATTTGAAAACGGTTTTAAAAAAAAACATCCCCATTCTAAAATGTCATGTGACAATCTGATTCATGAAGAGTGATGATGTCACAAGGACATGTGATGATGTCACAAGGACATGTGATGATGTCACAAGCACATGCCTTTGAGCCTTTGAAGTTTTTCTATAAATAGGGGTCAGGAGCAGCAAGTTTTAGTCAGTTTGTTCGCAGCCTTCAAACGTTCGACCAGAGCTATATTTGAAAGTATTTGTAAACCTCTTCAGAGTCACTGAAATTTTTTTTAAACGTTCTCACCAATTCACTGAGCAAACAAACACATTTCAGTCAAGATGACTTTCACCTCAAATCATCTTGAAATATGTAAAGGGACCCTTTTGGGAGGTCACTACAAGGTCGAGGGTTTCCTTGAAGAAGGGGGCTTTGGTATTGTAACCAAATGTTGCAATACAAAAACCAACAAAGTCGTTGCTATTAAAGTCAACAAGAGCGACCCTGAAATTCTGCAACAGGCGAAAATGGAAATTTACATACTGGAGAAGCTGCGAGGCTTGGATGCAGATAGATGCAACATTGTTAAATGGAACGACTTTTTCATCGACGGTGACCGCATCTGCTTAAATTTTGAACTCCTCGATGAAAGCCTGTGGCAGTACATGCGGTACCGGAGGAACCGGGTTCTCCCAGTAACAGAAATCAGGCCAGTGTTATTTCAGCTCGCAAATGCCCTGTCCCACCTGGGTTCTTTGGGAATAGTGCATGCTGACCTCAAACCTGGAAACATAATGGTTGTGGACCGCTATGAGTGTCCAATCAAAGTCAAACTTACAGACTTTGGTTTTGCATGTCCCGCATCTACAGTGATTCCTGGTGACTGTGTGGGGACGGTTGGTTATAAAGCACCTGAGGTTATGATTGGTAGTCTATTTAATGAAGCAATAGACATGTGGTCCCTGGGGCTGGTAGCTGTGGAGCTTGCTACTGGGTATCCTTTCTACCCTGGGAGAAATGATTATGATGTTTTGAAATTCATCATACAGACCCAGGGACAGCCACCAGATCATGTTTTAGACTCTGGCTTTTACACTGATAACTATTTCATAAAAGACAACTACAACGGACAACACTGGACATTTAAGACCGAAAGACAATTTCAAGATGAGACAGGTTGTCAGTCCAAGGACACTCGATGCATAAAACTTAAGTGCCTCGATGACCTTGAACAACTACTGAAGATAAGGGGGTGTTGGGAAAAAATCCAAAATGTATTTGTCAGCCTAATCAAAGAGATGTTAGCATTGGATCCAAACCAGCGCATAACACCCTCGGAGGTTCTCCACCACCCCTTTTTCAATCCTGGCCTCTCTAAGAGTTCTCCCTGCACTGACATGAGTAGCACAGGGGGACAAAACCTTGTGGTCTCTCAGCAGCCTTCTAGTTGCAAAAGAGAAGAATCACAGAAAATCAGCTGCAGTTCCCAAACCTCAGAAGAATTTTCTCAACAAGAATACGTCAACGCATCAGCCAACACATCCTCCTCTATAGATGATCTTGAAATATCTAAAGGGACCTTTTTGGGAGGTCACTACGAGGTCGAGGGTTTCCTTGGAGAAGGGGGCTTTGGTATTGTAACCAAATGTTGCAATACAAAAACCAACGAATTTGTTGCTATCAAAGTCAACAAAAATAACCCTGAAATTCTGCAACAGGCAAAAATGGAAATTCTCATCCTGGAGCAGCTGCGAGGCTTGGATGCAGATAGATGCAACATTGTTCAATGGAACGACTTTTTCATCGACGGTGACCGCATCTGCTTAAATTTTGAACTCCTTGACCAAAGCCTGTGGGACTACATAGAGGACCCGGAAAACCAGGGTCTCCCCATAAGCGAAATCAGGCCAATTTTACATCAACTCACAAATGCCCTGTCCCACCTGGGTTCTGTGGGAATAGTGCATGCTGACCTCAAACCTGGAAACATAATGGTTGTGGACCGCTATGAGTGTCCCATCAAAGTCAAACTTATAGACTTTGGCATTGCATGTCCCGCATCTACAGTGATTCCTGGTGACTGTGTGGGGACGGTTGGTTATAAAGCACCTGAGGTTATGATTGGTAGTCTATTTAATGAAGCAATAGACATGTGGTCCCTGGGGCTGGTAGCTGTGGAGCTTGCTATTGGGTATCCTTTCTACCCTGGGAGAAATGATTATGATGTTTTGAAATTCATCATACAGACCCAGGGACAGCCACCAGATCATGTTTTAGACTCTGGCTTTTACACTGATAACTATTTCATAAAAGACAACTACAACGGACAACACTGGACATTTAAGACCGAAAGACAATTTCAAGATGAAACAGATTATCAGTCCAACGACACTCGATCCATAAAACTTAAGTGCCTCGATGACCTTGGACTAATGCTGAGTATAATGTGGGGCTGGGAAAAAATCCAAACTGTATTTGTCAGCCTAATCAAAGAGATGTTAGCATTGGATCCAAACCAGCGCATAACACCCTCGGAGGTTCTCCACCACCCCTTTTTCAATCCTGGCCTCTCTAAGAGTTCTCCCTGCACTGACATGAGTAGCACAGGGGGACAAAACCTTGTGGTCTCTCAGCAGCCTTCTAGTTGCAAAAGAGAAGAATCACAGAAAATCAGCTGCAGTTCCCAATACTCAGAAGAATTTTCTCAACAAGAATACGTCAACGCATCAGCCAACACATCCTCCTCTATAGATGATCTTGAAATATCTAAAGGGACCCTTTTGGGAGGTCACTACGAGGTCGAGGGTTTCCTTGGAGAAGGGGGCTTTGGTATTGTAACCAAATGTTGCAATACAAAAACCAACAAAGTTGTTGCTATTAAAGTCAACAAAAATAACCCTAAAATTCTCCAACAGGCAAAAATGGAAATTCTCATCCTGGAGCAGCTGCGAGGCTTGGATGCAGATAGATGCAACATTGTTCAATGGAACGACTTTTTCATCGACGGTGACCGCATCTGCTTAAATTTTGAACTCCTTGACCAAAGCCTGTGGGACTACATAGAGGACCCGGAAAACCAGGGTCTCCCCATAAGCGAAATCAGGCCAATTTTACATCAACTCACAAATGCCCTGTCCCACCTGGGTTCTTTGGGAATAGTGCATGCTGACCTCAAACCTGGAAACATAATGGTTGTGGACCGCTATGAGTGTCCCATCAAAGTCAAACTTATAGACTTTGGCATTGCATGTCCCGCATCTACAGTGATTCCTGGTGACTGTGTGGGGACGGTTGGTTATAAAGCACCTGAGGTTATGATTGGTAGTCTATTTAATGAAGCAATAGACATGTGGTCCCTGGGGCTGGTAGCTGTGGAGCTTGCTACTGGGTATCCTTTCTACCCTGGGAGAAATGATTATGATGTTTTGAAATTCATCATACAGACCCAGGGACAGCCACCAGATCATGTTTTAGACTCTGGCTTTTACACTGATAACTATTTCATAAAAGACAACTACAACGGACAACACTGGACATTTAAGACCGAAAGACAATTTCAAGATGAAACAGATTATCAGTCCAACGACACTCGATCCATAAAACTTAAGTGCCTCGATGACCTTGGACTAATGCTGAGTATAATGTGGGGCAGGGAAAAAATCCAAACTGTATTTGTCAGCCTAATCAAAGAGATGTTAGCATTGGATCCAAACCAGCGCATAACACCCTCGGAGGTTCTCCACCACCCCTTTTTCAGTCCTGGCCTCTCTAAGAGTTCTCCCTGCACTGACATGAGTAGCACAGGGGGACAAAACCTTGTGGTCTCTCAGCAGCCTTCTAGTTGCAAAAGAGAAGAATCACAGAAAATCAGCTGCAGTTCCCAATACTCAGAAGAATTTTCTCAACAAGAATACGTCAACGCATCAGCCAACACATCCTCCTCTATAGATGATCTTGAAATATCTAAAGGGACCCTTTTGGGAGGTCACTACGAGGTCGAGGGTTTCCTTGGAGAAGGGGGCTTTGGTATTGTAACCAAATGTTGCAATACAAAAACCAACAAAGTTGTTGCTATTAAAGTCAACAAAAATAACCCTAAAATTCTCCAACAGGCAAAAATGGAAATTCTCATCCTGGAGCAGCTGCGAGGCTTGGATGCAGATAGATGCAACATTGTTCAATGGAACGACTTTTTCATCGACGGTGACCGCATCTGCTTAAATTTTGAACTCCTTGACCAAAGCCTGTGGGACTACATAGAGGACCCGGAAAACCAGGGTCTCCCCATAAGCGAAATCAGGCCAATTTTACATCAACTCACAAATGCCCTGTCCCACCTGGGTTCTGTGGGAATAGTGCATGCTGACCTCAAACCTGGAAACATAATGGTTGTGGACCGCTATGAGTGTCCCATCAAAGTCAAACTTATAGACTTTGGCATTGCATGTCCCGCATCTACAGTGATTCCTGGTGACTGTGTGGGGACGGTTGGTTATAAAGCACCTGAGGTTATGATTGGTAGTCTATTTAATGAAGCAATAGACATGTGGTCCCTGGGGCTGGTAGCTGTGGAGCTTGCTACTGGGTATCCTTTCTACCCTGGGAGAAATGATTATGATGTTTTGAAATTCATCATACAGACCCAGGGACAGCCACCAGATCATGTTTTAGACTCTGGCTTTTACACTGATAACTATTTCATAAAAGACAACTACAACGGACAACGCTGGACATTTAAGACCGAAAAACAATTTCAAGATGAAACAGATTATCAGTCCAACGACACTCGATCCATAACACTTAAGTGCCTCGATGACCTTGGACCAATGCTGAGTATAATGTGGGGCAAGGAAAAAATCCAAACTGTATTTGTCAGCCTAATCAAAGAGATGTTAGCATTGGATCCAAACCAGCGCATAACACCCTCGGAGGTTCTCCACCACCCCTTTTTCAGTCCTGGCCTCTCTAAGAGTTCTCCCTGACATGAGTAGCAAACGGGGACCAAACCTTGTGGTCTCTCAGCAGCCTTCAAAACAGAAAGATCATAGAGAATCAATCTCCAGCATTGCTTCAACCACGGACAAAAATGACAAAAACACAAACAGGGATTGTAAAAAGCCATTAACAGCAGATTACATTGCAAGAATTAATTAAGCTGCTCCAATAATGATCACTTTGGCTTTTTTGTCTTTTTTAATTTTCACTCCCCCCACCCCAACCAGTCGCGACAGATGGCTGTCCCTTTAAGAGCCTGGTTCTGTCGAAGGTTTCTTCCTTTTAGAAGGGAGTTTTTCCTTCCCACTGTCGCTCATTGCTTGCTCATAGGGAATCACTTGATTGTTGAGGTGGCCAAAACTCTAGGGGAACTAGCAATTCTTGTGAAAATTGAAAAGGGAAAAAAAGCCTAAAAACATAAAAACAACTGATGAATATGTTCTTGAACTAAGGCACAATTTTGCTTAAAATCCATTAAGTAATCTCTGTGTCAAGTTCTTACCAATATTCAAAGCGGAGCAGCGGACAACTTACCATTACATCAGTCCTTCAATCAGACATAATTTGATCCAAATTGGAAATAAACTGGATGTTTATTAAATAAACCAGCTTTAAGCATCATCTAATTGTTGTTTGTAACTCTTTTTAAATATAGTGCTAACCTTTAGCCTCCTAGTAGACATACATGTTTTATAAATGGGAAAATCCTCTTTTCTTTAGAAAAGTTAAGCTCTGACCTTGAAGTCAAGGTCCCTGAGATTTAAACCTTACAGAGATTTTTAGTAAATGCTACCATGGTATTAATTTAAAAATTCTACATTGTCTCGTTCTTGAGTTATTGCATTCACAAACTTGGGTGTCCACAGCGCCCCGCCATATACCAGACTCAAAAGATTATGAGGTAGGTGTTTTGTTTTTGTTTGTTTGTTTTTTAAGTTTTTTCATAAAGATTACAACATAAAAATAACACAATTGGGAATATTATTGTCATTTTTGAAAACACTATTTTGATGTTATCTAATGCAGTGCAAAAAATAAATAACTAAATTGATAACTGGCACTGAGTCTTCTGTGTGCACACATTCTGCATCAACACACAGGGAGACACTGAGACTTCAGAAATTTTTCACTGTGTTTGTCTATACAGCCACAACTTTCAGATTTTTCACAAACAAGCAGCACGGATTTTGTCCTCATCATTTCAGCTAGAAGTACTTTATAAGGGGGTCTTTCAAGTGAACATTGAACAGGTACAGGTGCTTGAAATCCTTGAAAATGCTCGTTCAGGAGTTAGGCCTTTTTCATACAATCCCCCCATTTTCAAAGGCTCAAATTGGATTGAACAAGCAAGTTTTTTTGTTAATAATTGACCGTTTGGAGTGTAGAACTCATAGATATCAAATGTTGTTTCCTCCCTTGCGAGGCCTTTACTGTATCTGCCTTCAGTTCTGGTTGCTTTGCACTGTGAAGCTATTTGAAAGTATTTGTCAAAGAACAATGAGCACTAGATATCCACTAGATGGTGTTATAGTAAAACACAAGCATAACCCTCACTTAGACAATTTTACCTGATACACAGTTTGTGACCATGTATTTACTCTTCTGGCACTTTGCCTTCACAATTTTGTATTAATTTCACTACCTTTTGGCATGATCACCTTTTAATTTGTTTCTCACATTTGTGACAAAGACACTGCACTGGAGGCAAACAAGACTGTGTAAATACATTCAGCAAGTTGGATTAGTTTCCAGTTTCTGCTGAATACAAGCAAAAACCAGTCACTTCAGAAAGATGTTCAGAATAAAATCTGTAAAACTGCCAAAGAGCAGCACGTGAACTGAACACGCCCGCTCTCGTCTGATCTCGGAAAACGTGATTTTCAGATCCAGCAAAGTGGATATTTTTCACTGTGGATAAATTGCATGGAAACGTTTAATGAGTCATCAGCTATTTCACTACAAAGATGATGTGATTAATGTGTTTGATGTGGAGCTCTTATGTAATGATTACATTTTTAAGATGTAATTTTCAAGTGAAAAACATAATATTTATCTGTTGCATAGTTTACAGTGCGGTGTTTTATGCACTGAGTTATCATGTAGAGTTCTGTTTGTCATCTAGCACCATAATCGGGTTTTGTTTTTATTGCATCTTAGATTTTCCAGCTGCTGTGCCTGAGCAGCCACCCAGAGACCCTTTGCTGCAGTTAGTCTCCCTGCAGGAGGCGTCTGGCTGCTGGCTGCTTGATCCAGCTCTGGCTGCTGCACTGGGACAGACCAACGAGGAGGTGGAAAAGTCAAAGCCTGAAAAGATGCACTGCTGTCAATTTAAATATTAACACAAAATGATGATGTGAGATAAAACAGATTTGATTCTATAATTTGAACAAAAACACATGATAAAATTAAAAACACACCATAAAACAAATAAAATGAAGTCAAACTAAACGTAGGCCTGCCTCACAGCCTGAGAATAAACATCTGCATATCAGAAGCTAAAACACTGGTGGTAATCACACTCCTAACCTCCCACTGAGCTGCACCAGCGTCTGATATTATCCAGAAACCACACGGCAGCAGAAATTATTTTCCTCATCAGTTGTTGTAAAAACATGTCAGCACATTATTTTAGAGCATTTATGATATCACAGTTTGGGATTTCATCAGAAGAGCATCCAGTGTAATAATCTGCCAAATCAAATATGCAGAGCTGCCCACCTTGGTGACCCCGTGTGACAAAGAAGTACACAAACATATGTAATATTACTGGTTGTAGAAAGTAAAATGTGTGTTCTGTCTGTTTTATTTGATTGATTTTGATTTGGGGAATTAGACCAGCAGTGAAGTGTGGGCCACCATTCTGGCTCTGATCTGGCTTCATGGTTTCAAGATGGATGCAAAGGACGAGTGGGAGCTTCTGGCTATGAAGGCTGCCTCGTGGCTCTGTGCTCACAATGGTACTAGCAATGATTGTAACAGATAAAATAACAGCTTTAAAAAACTGTTTCATTCTACAGCTTTCCTCCCACAATCATTATTTTAATATCTGTTTTGTGTTTTTAGCACCGTGTGTGTCAGAGTGTGTGGATGCTGGAAATGTCCTGCTGGGTTGCAGCGTGAAGAAAGAAGCTCTGGGACTCTGAGGGTTTTCTTAAAGTAACTTCATCTTCAGAGTGAACAGAAGCAGGTCTGCTTACTCCACACTGCCTTTGATACAGAGCTGTTTTATATCATCAACCCCTTTTACATGTTTATTTGTCATGAATTATGTACCTAATATTGGTTTTACCATTGTGGAAAAAAAGTATGTCAAAATTGTCTGAATACTCCTGACACAGTAGAAGATTGGACCACTGCTGTGGCAGCTCATTCACAAAGTGTTTTAATTCCTTTTCTCTGCCACTAGATGGCGATTATGTTCATACTTTTACTGATTTCACACAGAAACACCAAAACCAATCTAAGAAGAGTCTTTTCCCTTCCTGTTATAGTTCGGAAAATGGCTTCAGTTCAGGACATTTTCAAGATGGTCCTCAGTGAATTGGAGTGAATAGAGCAAAACTTTTAAAATAACTATTTACAGTGTTTACACCATCTTCTAAACAAAAGTAATATTTTTATGGCCAAATTGAAATGAAACTATACAGAACGTCATTCTGTTTCTCTCGCAGGAGTTACAATTTTATCCATGAAACACTTTCATTCTGCTAATTGACACCGATTGATCCTTGACAGGGCTCTAGACTAACTTTTTGCCATGGGCGTACCAGTACGCCTAACTTTAAAAAGTTAGGCATACCGGCACAAAAGTTAGGCGCACACAAATTTTATAATAATTTATATAATATAGAGAGATAGAGAGAGAGCTAGCTGTGCATGGAGTGTGATTTTAATAGTCGTGGAAGCAAAACAGCAAAATTCATGACGACATTGATCAAATGTGAAGCGCAGTTTGCTGCTTCTTTTGCTGCTGGCTCGATGAATTTTGGTTGAAAGAGACAAAACCTGCAGCTCAGAATCAGCGCAAAAAGACGTAAACACAGACCGGACGCATCAGAATCGCTGAGCTCCGACAGCGTGTCCGTCTAAGGCCGTCAGGTGAGAAAGCCGAGAAAGACAAAGCTGATTCTGATGCGTCGGGTCTGTGTTTACGTCTTTGTGTGAATCCGTGTACCTGCTCTCATTTGCTGTTTGGTTGTTGTTGAAATGGTTTTGTGAGCTTTAATCTGAGAATCTGGCGTTTCTGGCAAAACACAGTTATATTTAAAAGTCATTCAGGATTTAATGAATTGATATCGCTTTATTCAAGCTACTCCTCCCACTTCCACCTGCACCTTCATCTGGACCACGGCGAATCAGAGAGGTCCCGCCCCTTACTATCTCTGATTGGTTTAGTCCACGATAGGGGCAAAATGTGTGTATGTTGTTGACCACAGGGAAGGTTGCAGATTTATTTTTTATTTTTTGCTACCCAAACAGTTGGTCGCACAGGTGCAACCAAATATTTCTTTTTAGTCGCACCACTGAAAAATTTGGTCGTATTTGCGACCAAATTGGTCGCACTCTAGAGCCCTGCTTGAACGTCTTAACACAGCACATAGTCTCCATTCATGTTCGCTTATTCATGACTGTAGTTAGAGTTACATCTGAATTTTCAAAAACTGCCTGTTTTGTAGTGATTGAAATAATAATTAGCATAAAAAGTTATGAAATCTATGTTTGGTTTTTTATTTCTTTGTTGTAACAATTTTGGAAATAAATTGTATATTGGCGTAAAAGTATCAATATATTTGAGGTTTGAGCAGCAAAGTTGAGTACCAGGGTTTTGCTCCTGAATAACTTCCTAAGTCTTCTCTGCCAATGCCAAATAGCTTTCTGGGTGCTGCGCTGCACTGTCAGAGCACACCTCCTTATCTACGGTTTTCTGTGTTTCTTATTCTCTTTAAAAGTTCTGCTGAGGGCCTCCTATACTCAAAGTCTAAGAGCCAGCTCTGTTCTTTGGCTCGACTTTCTTCCATAATCTTTTCACTTTTGTGAGAAATAAAACACAATTTAAGAACAGATTGTCATAAAAAGAAATGGCATCAATAACTACACCAAGGACATTCAAAACAAATTTTAAACTTGGCTTAAAGACCATAAGTCTGATCTGAAAATGTCGACCAACTTCAACATTTAGATTGTGACACTAACTTGTCTCTCTTCCACAGTGTGTTTCCTTTGTCCTGCTCCGCTCTCCCTTAACCAGTTGTGGCAAATGGCTGCCCCTTCCTGAGCCTTGATCTCCCAGAGCTTTCTTCCTGTTAAAAGGGAGTTTTTATTTCCCACTGTTGCCAGGTACTTGCTCAAAGAGGATCATTCAATTGTTGGGGTTTTTTTTTTCTGTATTACTTAGTGTATTTACCTTACAATATAAAGCACCTTGAAGTGACTGTTGTGTTGATTTGGCGCTATATAATTAAAACTGAATTACATCTCTGAAGAAATGTTTCATGCATGTTTTGTTGCCTTTTTAAAGTGATGGGGGAATAATTGTAATGGGCTAATAAAAAGGGACAGACGTGCTCTGTGTAAAGATCAACCCTTTGACCATCATTCACTGCATCATTAATTGCTTTAACTTATAGTCCATAATGCTGTAAAAACAAAAGAAGGAAAAGCTGAGTCATTTTCACATTTTTATTGAGGTTTGAATTCAGCAAGTCTGTTGCTGATCTCAGTAAATGTAACAGGATGTCTCCGAAAATTTACAGTTGTGGATAAAACAGGGTGATGTGTTATTGTCAGGTTTGAGTGAATAACAGGACCCAAATGCAGGACTTCCTGAGAAGCCACAGGCAGTTTATTTACTTCACTTACTATTTATATCAGTTTGGCCAGCAGTCACGTATAGGTTCAAACAAAATGGCACGAGGCTGCAAAAATATTTATCATCTAGTAATCTTTATTAATGAAAGCATGAGTGTACCCACCAAAACACACCAAAGAACCCAACCCCTGTAACAGCAACTGGCTTCTTTTTATTCTCTATCATTCAGGTGAGCATCTGGAATAGCCCAAGTCTGGGGGAAGCAAACCAAACGAGGAACAAAACATCCACATATGCAAACATCAAACCACAATATAACACATGGAAGACATTTATATTTTGTACAAAGTCCTATGAATAATTCAATATGTATATGCTTCAGTCAATTGCATATAAATTAGAAACACCAAGAGTGAAACTTCCCCAACCTGGCACATTGGTTTACTCCAGGAGCTCATAGACAAGTAACAAAATCTGTTGTTGTGCTTCACCTTTGCTCCCAGTGTGTCCTGCCCATTATTAACCAAGCTCTCCCTCTGTTACACTGGAGTCCTTGCCAGTGTTTCTCACCCACGTTCATGTGATTAAGATTCCTGTAACAAACGAAACTTTGTATTCCCGTGAAAATATCTTTTTTTATTGAGTCTGCTTTTGGCTAAAGGCCAACGTATCGACCTTCCTTGGGACAGAAAATAATCTGTGTCTTAGTCTTAATACTCGTCAACAACACACACAAAACAAAAATGAGCATTTAAATTTAAATGACATAAATAACACTGAATATAAACAGTCTGGTTTTCTAATATTGAAATGAAAGAAATTCTATTTTTTAAATTTAATCATTTTGAATTTTTAACAGCACTGCCAAACTCTGATTCCTTCTTTAATAAACCTGGAGAGTCACTTACCTCTGTGTCAGTACTTACCAAAATATTGCCTCTTGCCCCTCTGACAGATGACCTCGCCTGAGAAAAAACAAAAAACAAACCTTAAAATGGCTGCAACTGCTGTGCTCCCTAAATTAGTACAAATAGGGGGAAAGGAGAGTAGGCATGTTAAATATTACAGTTAGATTTTCTTAAACTTTCACTCTTAGAAAGCATTCTGTTTTAAAGCGAGCACTTTAAAGACATGATGTTTGTGCAGGTCTCCACTCCTTCCTCCTCATGTTATCCAGCCACTGGTTCAGTCTTGCTGCTCCATCATAACCTTTAGTAAAACGAGAGGCTCAGAAGCAACAAGAGTATTGTGTGAAAAGAGATCTGAATAAACAAAGAGTGGCAGACCCCCGGCTGTGTTGTGTTCTTGCTATTAGCAACTTTATGGTGATTCAGAACATACAGAACATACAGAACATACAGATCCTTTTTTATAGATGATGTTTGCTGAGTATTCATGCATGCATCATCCATTAATGTTTGGGAGGAGGGGCTGATTGACTTTGTCAGGACTGTTTTTCCCAATAAGCCACCACTATTAAACTTTGACGAGCCTTATGGCCAACTCAACCCATCAGATCTTTGATGTGTTAAAGCCAAAAACCTGCTACAAGACACAATCGAGAGGACTGATGAGAAAAGAAAGTGAACTGGATTTTCTTCAAATTTAAAGAGCACCGTTAGCTTTAGCTCATTTAGCTTTGTTAGTGAGCATACATGTAGCTTACAAATAAGTAAATTGAATTAAGGGAGGGAAGAATCAACTTGAAGGCTGAACTCCAGGAAAAACTAGGAAGCTTGAAAGGGAAACAGCAGTTACTTTGGCTGCTGCCACAGCCGCTCCTTAAATACCTGGTCTTGCTGACACACTTAATTATCAAGCTGGTGCCTACATGAAGGTGAGAACTTCACTCCCAACCACTGAATAGACAAGATTGTATCCACACGACGGCTTTATTGATCCCTTTGCAGAGGTTTGAAATTTCTTAAAATAAATCTCAGAAAATCGGTTTGGTTTCGATGTTTAAATTATTTTTCCACAACAACAAACAGAAGCATCGATGTGAGCATCGGTCCAAAGAAAAACAATACAAAGATATTATTAGTAGCTAACATATTGCACTTTGGGCTACTGACTAGATAGCCACTAATTACGCGAGGAAATACAAGAATAACTGAATGCAATTTGATTTATTGAATTTGTTTATTGAAAATGACTTGAAGAAAGACGAGAACATTTGTTGTCATTTAAAGTTTTCTTTATTTTGTGCCAAATTGGTGCCAAATCAATAAATGAGCAGTAGAAGCTACCGTTCACAGATGGAAAATGTAAAACACTCACTTGCCACTCTATTAAGAACATGTTGCTTTTTGGTCAATGTGACGGACCAAAAAGCAACAAAGTTATTGTACCCAATTGATCCCTATGAGCGACCGTGGAGAGGAAAAACTCCCTTTTAACAGGAAGAAACCTCTGGCAGAACCAGGCTCAGGGAGGGCGGCCATCTGCTTCGACCGGTTGGTGGATAAGTGAGTGTTTTTTGTGCATTTTAAATATTTAATTACTGTGAATGTTATATTAAATATTTAAATGACATATATACTTACCTGAAGCAGACGTGATGTGGGAAATTTCTGAAAATACCACACAGAAATGAGCAGCCTTCAAAGTGGTTTATTAATTTGAAGGCTGCTCATGTATGCTGTGTGGCTTACCTGTGTCTGTTATTTCTGAAATACGTCTCTGAGTCTTCTTTCCACCTCCCAGCGGGATTTATCCGAGACGCTTTCTTCCCACATCTTTCTGAATTTCCTCTGTTTGACCAGGTCTTTTAGGATGGCCTTTCCATGAGCTCTGCAGAGAGAAGCATTTTTAATCAGCACATTAGTTTCTAAGTAAATGCAGAGAATTTATCAAAAGAAAGTCAAAATAGAAATATCAGCCTATAATTGTTAAAAGTTCACACTGACCTGACTTCAGAGGAAGCATCCTGACACAGTTCACTGACAGCCAACAGGAAGCATTTGGTGAAAATCCGTCCTGCAGACAGAACTTTCTCTGCTTCCATGAATTTATTGATTATAAGGAGCCCCAGTGCGGCACCAGCTCTCACGAGAACGCTCTTATGTCTGAGGAAGGAAACACAGACAAATCCACTCAGTGTGTTTGATTTTCACCTGATCTGATTGTGATGCTGGGGTCACAGATACTCTTCACAGGTGTGAACTTACTTCAAACCCATAGTCACCAGGCTGTTTAGAAAGCGACTCGGGCTGCAACCGTGAACCAGAGCGGTCAGAGCTTCCTTGGCATGCTGCTGAATGAGCATATTGGCATTTGCCCTTACAAACACCTGGAGTAAACTCTCACAGGTCCATTCAGCTTCTTTGTCCATCCTCTCTCTGAGGTGTACACACAAATATATTACGGTGTCCAGTGCCGCACAGGACACAAGAGCGATTGTTTTTAATCTAAAGAATCAGAGGAAATTTCAGCAGTTAGAAATCAAACTTGTTACAAAGATGCATGAGACAGGGCACGCTTGCAAACATGGACAGAAGAGGGTGGCATAAAGACAGATGTAGAGAAAAACAGCTGGTATACCTCTTGTGTCACCCCCAAGCAAACTCTACGGAGGTTTAACTCCAACTCCTCTTGGTGATGCCGCACCAGGGTGCGGATGTATCGCAACCCCTCTTTCTTTTTCTTCCTGTAGGAACATCAAATAGTTTTAAAACTCACATCCTCACATTAAATTGAAAATAATTAATGATAACAGTAGAAAATCATTTTACCAGTCGTCCTGACTCAGCAAGCTGAGGCTCAGCTGGAGAGTCTCTGAAGGATCAGAGACTGGCTGAAGCTCCTCCCCTAACTTTTCGTCAATTGACAGGAGGTACCCCATGATAAGCCCTTTAAAGTCCACCTCTGGAGGGTGTCTAACAACCCTTCGAGGTTTCCTTTGTTCTGGAGCTGGAGTTTGAGGAGGAGCTGGAGCTGGAGGAGGAGCTGGAGTTCGAGCAGGGGCTGGAGCTCCAGGAGGAGCTGGAGCTCGGGAAGGAATTAGCCTCCAACGAGCTGCAATAGTTTGGGGCAGAGAGGCATCCACATTTTTTAAAATTGTTTGCTCCAATGCCTCAAACATATGTTGGGCTGTCACCAGCCTCACAACACCAGCAACTTCTTTGTCTGCACAGATTAGATCATGAAATATTTATTACTCACATTTCTGTTTGTTTGCAGCTGAAAATGAACAAGACTAAAGTGCACTTTAAAGGGGAGAGCAAACCATGTATGTCTATAAGTGTTTTTATTTAATTACATTTTTCAAGTTTTCAATTCATCATAATCAGTCTTAATTAACCATTTACCAAAATTTGTATTCAAATAAAACCAAATCACAGGCTGGATAAAAAGTGAAGCTGAAATGTCAAACTTTTGACCTCTATAGATATTTTACCATGGCAACACCTTAACATTCAATGTGTTTTAGCAATGTGTAAACTCTGGTTGGAGGGTTTATCTCTCACACAACAGCTGATTAAAAGTCTGAAGAGTTTAAATGTCTGACATTCTGACTCATCATTACGTCGATTTAAGAACTGACCTGTTTCTCTGTAGCTTTTTAACCTCACTGGAATCTGACTTCTCCTGTGAGGACGAGAAGATGATGTGGTATGTGACTTTTGTTGCCATGATGCCAGGTCTCTCTTGGAAATGAGATTTTTAATCTCAATGAGATTTTTTTTACCTGGATAAATAAAGGATTAATAAAAAAAGAGTGTCTTTCTCTCCATCTTCAAGCTGGCCAAACGTCATGACTTTATATCAGTAAATGGTTTTAACTAATTAAGAAAATGTTATGTGGAGTTTCCCTTATTTTTTCCAAAAAGTTAGATCATAAAGAGGTTTATAATTACTTAACACTCACTAACTCGCGCTGACATAAAATCTTATATCACTTTAAAGGTTTGTTTAAAAAAGAGAGAGGCAAAAATGATGTTTTCCTCATTATACTGATATTTGTCATTATACCATCCATAGATCATAAAAGTCAAGAGCATATTTACAAAAACAAACATATTCCTTTTCTGTCACTTTTTATGGTTTTAAACTAAAATAGCTGTAAAATAGTTTTGGTTGTCCAGTGATGTTTCTTCTGTCTCCTCTCCTCGTCCAATCCATAAAGTAGAGTCCAACTGCTCCCTGGACCCTCTGCAGTACCTCAACACTGATCAAACCCAGGCCACGGTAGGTAGAGTGCTGATGTGTCTGCTGTGTGTGGTTGTTACTTGTTGCTGAGGAATAAATATGAATGTGTTTGTGGTGTGCAGGTCAAGCTGGCTGCAGGACACAAGTTTGACAGAGATGTTGAACTGCTGATTTATTACAAAGACGCCCACCAGCCCACTGCTGTGGTGGAGGCAGGACAGGCCTCTGCTGAGCCGGGTGAGTGAAAAATAAGTGAAGTCATTAGTTTGCAAATAAAAATTCAAGATCCCAGTTCTTCAACCTGGAATTTAATTGTATTGGAATATATTGGAAACTGTAAACTTGACATTTTTCTGTCCTTTTCATGTCTCTGATGTGTTCAATGGCTTCATGTGGAGAGTTTGTGTTGGTAGTGAATCAATCTGAAAATATGAGTAATACTCGCACCAGCAGTGCCAGAGTATTCATAAAGTGGTGTTAGAGTTACAAAATATTTCCTCAAATCTTTCCTCAAATCGTTCCTCTCACACAGTGGCCTCACCATCTTTTCCCTCTTCCCTTCAGGACAGTCCTCTGCTCCTGTTGAAGAGTTTACCAATGGGCTGCTATTCAAACATTTTACAGTTTGGGGTCTCGTTGTGAACACATCTTCCCGTGAGTTGTATTCATGTGATCTCAGTGACTTAAAGTGATATCACTGTAAAACACCATGTTGCCTTTGGATGCTTCTGCAAAACTCCAGGTTATGTTTGATTTACTTGCTAAAACAGATTACTGAAAGCATACTTGTATACCTGCCAAAGAGTTGAGCTTTTGCTTGTGTAGATGAAAAAACTCTCCTCTTTTGCTGTTTGTCTTTACTGATGGAGAGGTGGGGAACACCAAAGAAGTGATTGAGAATTCAGGTTCTCACAGGTAAAACAACAAAAAGATGATGACATGTGCTGCGTACCAAACCTGTGTGTCTTAAAAACAGCTGTTGTATTGCAGGTGTTTCTCTTTTGGGATTGGGGAAGGGGCCAGCTCTGCTCTCATCAATGGGATGGCCAAGGAAGGAGGAGGTCACGCTCAGTTCATCACAGGGACTGACAGGATGCAACCAAAAGTAAGACAATGAGTCATAACAATTATCATGAAAAGGCAAGATGATATTATTATTTGAACAGAAGACATAAATTCCAAAAACATAAATGTATATTTTTTCAGGGTTTTTCATTATTTTTCAGGTGATGCAGTCGCTGCAGTTTGCTCTGCAGCTGACTGTGGTCGACATCTCAGTCATATTGGATTTACCAAAGGAAGTGTCTGTCACTGTCCTCTCTCCACTAATCACAACACTTTTCCAGGGTCAGAGGTCACTGATTTATGCCGAGCTCACTAGGACAGGTAGGAGCAGCCTCTCATGTTGTTGGCAAACTAGATCAATCTGCTGGGACATCTGATTTTAGGACAATCACTTGCTTTTCCAAAGGACACTGACAACCAGACATTAGATGCCACAGCCCTGGCCCACGGTACATGAATCACAATGTGTTACTTCAGAGGTGTGATGTTTTCAGGGGTTTTTTTTTCTGCGCTGCAGAAAATTGTAAAACTACTGTGAACTTGGTGGATCTGTCCAGATCTTTGACTGGAAACTATTTCTATGAATGAGTGGTTTAAAATGTGTAAGTGAAAAGCTGCCATATTTCAGGTCCCAAAGTCAAACGAACACTGAGGGATCACTGAGAGCTAAAAACGGTCTAACTTCTTTCATCTTTAATAAAATGATCAGCGTTGCTGTTTTACCGGGTTTAACAATTAAGTTTAACATCCAGGCATCCATGAAAACAGAGTTTATTCAATTTAACTGAGTTAGAGTTTTGCAGTAAGTTAGCTCGCTAGTTTCCACCTAAACATGATCATCATAAGCAGTGTTACCAATTCATACACTGGTTTATCATCTAGACTTTTTGTCTCATGCAGCACCATGATCAGGTCCAGTTTTTATTTCATCTTTGATTTTTCAGCTGCTGTGCCTGAGCAGCCTCCCAGAGACCCTTTGTTGCAGTTAGTCTTCCTCCAGAAGCCATCTGGCTGCTTGATCCAGCTCTGGCTGCTGCACCGGGAAAGAGCAGTGAGGAGGTGGATTGATAAATGAAATTCATAACAAAAATTCATAATGGACTTTTTCCATTTAGGAATAATAAAAATTTCTTTTTAATTGCTATTAACTGACAGTCAGATAACCAGCTTTTAAAAACATATTCATAAACACTTTGCAGTCAACAAAATTTGCACAGAGGTTATAGATGAAATAAAAAGTATCACGTGTTTTCTAGGTGTGTTTATGACTCTGTTATTGTACATATTCTGTGTTATACATCATAATCATTCCAGTCTCTCTCTTTTTTTTTTTACTGTTTTAATCTTTATAAAACTCTTATTTATTTATTTATTTTTGTGATTTCTGCTGCCCTATTGGTCTGGTCTCTCTTGAAAATCTGAAAATGTGATATTCATAATAAAAGGATTTAAAAGTTTACTGCCAAAAAATTATTAAACTTCATAACAGAAATGTGCTAACTGGCTTGAAATAGATTGAAACTGTTATGAGATTGCTTCAGGGAGCAGACATGACACCGTCTTTTAGGTTTCGTCATCACTTTGTATTATGCGCACAACACCACCCTCCTCTGGCTTCCACGTGAACTGCACCTTAAACATCAACTGTTTACAAATGTCATGACACAAACAAACGTTTCAATACCGTAAATCACTTTTTGGACTGCGATCACTTTTTGGCACAACATCGGCTCTGATAACATTTAAAGCGCATTGAAAAACTATTCTTTAATGCTAAAAATCCATTATCAATTGTAATTATTTATTTATTTATTTAAATTTCAGATATCGATCTTCATTTTTGTAAACTGGTGAATTAATGATTTTTTTAAAGAATTAAAACGACAAAGTTTGGCAACATATTTTTTATAAAGGATGAATAAAACAGTAAAACAAAATGAGAAATATACATATTTTTGAAAAAGCTATGATAATTAGACGAACTTTATTTTAAATAAATAAAATTGATTTTCGGTGCCACTGGGAGTCATGGTGATGATGACGTGTTTGAGTGCAGGTATAAAAGCAGGAGGCAAAATTGGAATTCGGGTTTCACGTTTGAGCGCAAACAGGAGCTTTTTCCCACTAGTGCTGTGAAAACTCGGATTTTTCAAACTACAGCCAACGTTTGAAAATCTTCAAGAAGGATTTGCAAAATGACTTCTACAAACTTCAGTCGCGAGATGCACCTGCTCTCCCTTTTCATTGACGAGGTGATAGATCAATGCTATGGTGAGTGCAGCAGGCTAATATGTCAGAGTGCTAGCAAACAAATACAACTTAGATTTTTGTCTTTTATTGTTTGGAAGTAGGACTTCATGAGTGTTAACGTTTAGGATGAGATGTTTCATACTTGAGTAACATCAATTTTAACATGTGCCAGTACACTATAAAGATGGCGCCATGTTTTTTTTTAAATTGCTGGAAAAAAAAACCAATTGAATGCACGCGCCCTGGAAACGACGTAAAGCGTTGGAGGACGTTGACGTCAGCGCGCGGCCGTTTTTGCATGTAGAGGGTTTGAGTTGACATGTTTGGGCTGCTGGCGCTGAGTTATACCTGAAAGTTTCATAGATTGTGAATTTTATAAAGCTGGAGAATGGAGTTTTAAAAGTTCACAGAGTCGCTGGATGAGTTTGAGATTGAAACAGTGTGTGCCTGCAATGAGGTGGTGGAAGGTTTCTCACCTAAATGTAGCTGCTTTATTCTCAAAATATCGGTGCTCAACTAATATGAAGATATTGCTCCTTAATGTGAATGCGTATTAAAACCTCAGTGAAAGTCCATGCAGCCTTACACCGCATGAAAACTTTTACCAAAAAAGGTGAAGGCTTTCATAAACAATGAGTTCTGCTGGGAGCTTCTTACTGTTTGTGTGTGGAAGAGCTTATGATGATGTAAAGCCATGTCTGGACAATTTAAATTCAGGCTTTAATTTGTGTGATCACATGATTAACGTACACGCATGCTTTGCTTTCTCGTAGCTGAGCTGGTGAGTCCAATCACTGCTCCTCAGATGGTCGTCATTAACTTGAGGAACCGTGAACTGAGCAGCAGCCAACTGGACTCCATGTCCCACCTGGTCCTCACTCTTTACCATAACCTGGTGACGGGGTCCAAGGACTTTCCTTACATACCTTTTAAAGGATTGTTCCACCGGGACCAGGTGACGACACCATTTGTCCATGTGAGGCAGAGCCAGAGAGAGAACACCACTCCTTCTCCTCCTACGGACTCACCAGCTGGCATGATGCTGCCGCCTGCGGGCTCCAGCTCTCATCCACGCTTCCTGACTCCAGTTCTTCCAGAGAAAGCGGATCTTGCTGTGCTGAAGGCAGATCGGAGGAACTGTGTCGGCACCTTGACTGTCGACGGCCTCCTCGTCACCAGAGTCATCTCCACTGTTTACCGAACAGAGGACACTGAGATGACGAACCGCTGGAGAATAACAGACTACAGCGCGGACGGCAGAGTTCTCACTTCGGTGCTCTGCCGTTTTCTAAATATGTCGGCAAAGCGTGCTAAGAGGAAGGCTCCGGAGGAAGAGAGCAGCATCCGGAGCCCGACTCCAGCAAGGAAGCGCTTGAGATTATAATATACAGTGAAGCATGTCGAACGTCAGCAAGCCTGAACAAAGTGGTAAGTAGTAAATAGTGCTTAAGGTTGTTTCTAAAATAATGTCCTAAAATATTTGAAAATCGTCGAGGTTTTAACTTCTATTCTTTCTTTTCTGCCTCTTGTTTCTAAAAGTCAGGAAAAAGAGTCACGCTGCGAAGAAACTCCACACAGAAGATTTTCCCTCAGTAAAATGGTAAATATATTCATCTTGTTATGACGTTTGCTCACAATAACCAGGAGTGTTCCTGTGTTTCTGAAGTGATTCACTCTCATTTGGTGTTATTTGATCCAAAGACAACTGAGGGTCTTCAGAGCAGCGTGAACGGCCGTCACCTGAGAGAAGACAGTCCTGGCACCTTTGTGGTTCCCTCCAGGTACTCCAGCTTCATCCCACAGTCCAGAGAGATGCAGTTAGGTTGAATGTGAGTGTGAATAGTTGTCTGTTTCTCTGTGTTAGACTGACCTGTCCAGGTTGTACTCCTGCCTCTGGCCCCATAACAGCTGGGATGGCTCCAATCTTGAATTGGATAAGCTGAAGAAATGGATGGAAGGAGGATCCAAAGAGAAACATCAAAGGCCCTCTCACAAAAAAAAGATAAGAACTCATTTTACACATTGTTGAAACATCCTGAAAGTTATTTGTTCTGTTTAGAAACTTGTTGAACTGTTGTTTCGACTTGTTGTTCATTTCTTATTCGGTTCAGCTGTGTTTCTATGTGTCCTTAGTTCCCATAATCAGCCTCCTGTGTGTAAATATTGTGTCAGTCTCCCTTTGTCCCTTGTCAGAGTGTTAATCTCCGTCCCCTCGTGTTTCCTTGCCTCAGTAGTTCTGTTTCCTATAGTTTTCCCCCAGTATAGGTTTTGGTTTGACTTTTTCAGTTCCCTTTGTCAGTCTTTGTATTTAGTATTTCTTCATCAGTCTCATCACTTTCCTCTGCAGAGAGAAAACAATAAAAAGACCTGAAGAGGTCTTTTTATTGTTTTCACCAAATAACACCAAATGAGAGTGAATCACTTCAGAACAACAGGAACACTCCTGGTTATTGTGAGCAAACGTCATAACAAGATGAATATATTTACCATTTTACTGAGGGAACATCTTCTGTGTGGAGTTTCTTCTCATCTTGGCTCTTTTTCCTGACATTTAGAAACAAGAGGCAGAAAAGAAAGAATAAAAGTTAAAACCTCAACGATTTTTTAATGTTTGGGATATTTTAGAAACAACCGTAAACACTATTTACTACTTACCACTTTGTTCATTCTTGCTGACGTTCACTCTCCTCATCTTCTCTCTAAAGGACAAATGACAGTAAAGAGGGAATCGTTTTAGTAACTTTATCAACCAGGTGAGCAGAATTTTAGATATTTATCAATATTCTGATTAAAAGCAGAGTGAATACTTATCTTTTTACGAGAAAGGGTTCAATCCGTCCTGTCTTAGGTCTTAATGTCACCTTGTCTCCTCTCTGTTTTCTCTGAAAAACAAAAGACAAATGGGAAGAAAAAAATTAGTAAATGATTTCAGCAACTAGAGGAAGTGTTCACTGAGGAGGAGCTGTCATAATAATATAAAATCAATATGTACTTATCTTTTTTTTAATGAGAGTTTACAGAGCACGCTGGCTTCGCTCCTCTCTGAAAGTTACCTGGATAAAGGATAATAACAATTAATAGCATCATCAAAACAGACAAACCTGAAAGAATTGCTGATCAGAGTTGTCTGTCTGCTTTTGGCTAAAGGCCAACGTATCGACCTTCCTTGGGACAGAAAATAATCTGTGTCTTAGTCTTAATACTCGTCAACAACACACACAAAACAAAAATGAGCATTTAAATTTAAATGACATAAATAACACTGAATATAAACAGTCTGGTTTTCTAATATTGAAATGAAAGAAATTCTATTTTTTAAATTTAATCATTTTGAATTTTTAACAGCACTGCCAAACTCTGATTCCTTCTTTAATAAACCTGGAGAGTCACTTACCTCTGTGTCAGTACTTACCAAAATATTGCCTCTTGCCCCTCTGACAGATGACCTCGCCTGAGAAAAAACAAAAAACAAACCTTAAAATGGCTGCAACTGCTGTGCTCCCTAAATTAGTACAAATAGGGGGAAAGGAGAGTAGGCATGTTAAATATTACAGTTAGATTTTCTTAAACTTTCACTCTTAGAAAGCATTCTGTTTTAAAGCGAGCACTTTAAAGACATGATGTTTGTGCAGGTCTCCACTCCTTCCTCCTCATGTTATCCAGCCACTGGTTCAGTCTTGCTGCTCCATCATAACCTTTAGTAAAACGAGAGGCTCAGAAGCAACAAGAGTATTGTGTGAAAAGAGATCTGAATAAACAAAGAGTGGCAGACCCCCGGCTGTGTTGTGTTCTTGCTATTAGCAACTTTATGGTGATTCAGAACATACAGAACATACAGAACATACAGATCCTTTTTTATAGATGATGTTTGCTGAGTATTCATGCATGCATCATCCATTAATGTTTGGGAGGAGGGGCTGATTGACTTTGTCAGGACTGTTTTTCCCAATAAGCCACCACTATTAAACTTTGACGAGCCTTATGGCCAACTCAACCCATCAGATCTTTGATGTGTTAAAGCCAAAAACCTGCTACAAGACACAATCGAGAGGACTGATGAGAAAAGAAAGTGAACTGGATTTTCTTCAAATTTAAAGAGCACCGTTAGCTTTAGCTCATTTAGCTTTGTTAGTGAGCATACATGTAGCTTACAAATAAGTAAATTGAATTAAGGGAGGGAAGAATCAACTTGAAGGCTGAACTCCAGGAAAAACTAGGAAGCTTGAAAGGGAAACAGCAGTTACTTTGGCTGCTGCCACAGCCGCTCCTTAAATACCTGGTCTTGCTGACACACTTAATTATCACGCTGGTGCCTACATGAAGGTGAGAACTTCACTCCCAACCACTGAATAGACAAGATTGTATCCACACGACGGCTTTATTGATCCCTTTGCAGAGGTTTGAAATTTCTTAAAATAAATCTCAGAAAATCGGTTTGGTTTCGATGTTTAAATTATTTTTCCACAACAACAAACAGAAGCATCGATGTGAGCATCGGTCCAAAGAAAAACAATACAAAGATATTATTAGTAGCTAACATATTGCACTTTGGGCTACTGACTAGATAGCCACTAATTACGCGAGGAAATACAAGAATAACTGAATGCAATTTGATTTATTGAATTTGTTTATTGAAAATGACTTGAAGAAAGACGAGAACATTTGTTGTCGTTTAAAGTTTTCTTTATTTTGTGCCAAATTGGTGCCAAATCAATAAATGAGCAGTAGAAGCTACCGTTCACAGATGGAAAATGTAAAACACTCACTTGCCACTCTATTAAGAACATGTTGCTTTTTGGTCAATGTGACGGACCAAAAAGCAACAAAGTTATTGTACCCAATTGATCCCTATGAGCGACCGTGGAGAGGAAAAACTCCCTTTTAACAGGAAGAAACCTCTGGCAGAACCACACTGTAAAAAAATATTCCGTAGAAAAACGGAAAATGTCCTGGTAATTTTCTGCCAGTACATTTTCTGTTTTTTTACGGAAGTTTGACGGACTTTTCTGTAAACGATAAAACGGAAAATTCTGTAGATTTACAGTATACTCTCTGTACTATTTACGGACATTTCCTTCAGCTATAAAACGGAAGATTCCGTTTATTCACAGTATATTTTCTGTATCATTAACTGATATTTTCCGTAAATAGAAAATTTGAAATTTCTGTTTATATTACTATTTCCAAGCACTTCTTTTCACTGTAACTCATTAAATATAGTTCTTTATATCCTTGAACGTACATTTCTATGCAATTACAACCTAGTACACCATGTACTCAAAAATTCATAAATTAAAACTTAAATTAATTTGTGCTTCGTACACAACAACATTGGTACAATTAATGTTAAATATTCTTTTATTCTCCTCAACTCTAAAACTATACTAAAATATAATGACAGCATCCATCTTGTCATAAAACTACTAAACAGCTGATACATGAACAAAATAACTCACAAGCTTTCAAATTTGAGCATTTTTATTTCCTTAAAATCAGGTTGCCCTCATGTAAATGTGTTTATTTACATTCATTCAAGTGGCTACCAAGTGTTTTCTTCAAACAGGACACCCGACAAACAAAAAATGTCATATTTAACTATATGTTCACATGTAATAATATCCATAGTACCTTTTAGTTAGAATCACTGCCTTGTGGTAGTTTTGCCTCAGCCAAATGGTTAAGGTGTGGTTTACATCCATGTCTGTCCACTTATGATACAGTATACACATGTAGTCAGTTATAGCCAAACACCTTTGATTACTGAATTACATTCACTTCATTAATGAAAATGCTCAAAATAATCCTTAGACTCAAACGTTAGAACAGGCTTTTCCTCGCAGCACGCCGTGAAATAAATACTCAGAAAGAAAATGGCAGCCGTTTAAACTCATGTCTAAAAATGTATCGTTTCATGCATCGGTCAAAACACTCGACTCCAGGTACACGACGCCCAACTGAAAACACTTCACATAAGTCGAGTTGCCCGAGAATCACAGAATTTACAGAAAATGCACTATTTTGTGATATATATCGTTATCAGGAGAGAAATGTCTTATATTGGGATGTGAGATTTTGGTCATATCACACAGCCCTACAAAGGATTATAATTCACGTAGTTGCATACACATAACACCATTCTGTTGCAACAAAAGCAGTTTATAATTAAAGTAACATACATACCGGTACCTTGAAAAACGAAATCAACCACAACATTAAACTCACCTTGTGTTTGTAGAGAAGGTGGTCAGGGTTTTTCTTCATTTCCTGAGACCAGCTGCTCTGGATCATTACCAGCTTGTATCTTCATCTTTTTTTTCACTTGGTGAAGTCTTTCATTGCTCTGCACTGGAAAACCAAAGTGTGTGATCAAAGGTGAAATAAGGGATATTTTTCCACTGCAGGACTTAGAGTCAAGTAGTGATAGCTGTTGAACCATTTCTCAAATAATCTGTAAGGATCTGGATTTTTAAGAAAGATACAAATATCTCTGCTTATATTTGGCTAAAAGCTTGATATAGACAAGGCATATAAAGCCCCTGCACACCAGCACTGCGCTTACATTATAGTTCAATCAAGAAATAGTTATTATTGATTTATTATTGAATTTTTTTTAGTAATAATTATTAGTATTTAATCATATTTGCACAGTGGGGTGACAAAAGTATTCCACATACTAGAAATGCTGCTCAACATTTCATAAATTACATTTTCAACAAATGCTGGAGTAAAAACACAGTTACAGGGAAAATGTGTCTGTCTATAAATATTAACTAAACATTTCTATGTGCTACAAAATAGACATGTGGTGAGGTGAAACTATACTTTCAATAATATTACCACTACAGTCTGTTAACCACCGAAATAATCTATGCTGGTCAGCTAGCTAAAAGTATTTACTTTAGCAGCCCAAATCAGAGTGCTGCTAAAGTATCATCAGCAAAAGCTAATGCTACATTAGCATTTGCTAGCGTCAGCCAGGAAGGTCTGAGGGTTAAACTAGGGTTAGTGTAACTTTGCCCGAAACCCTTTAAAGTGTACAGTAGAGCCAACTGTAAAACATGGGTATTGATACAGTACTTATGAGAGTCCTAGAATAATTTCTAGGACCATAAGTTCTCACTTTCCCCAGTTATCCACATCGCTGACTTTCGCTAATTAGCTAGTTAGCAGTCACAGCTGTGTAATACCCAGAGAGACACAGACAGCTAACTATAATATTTATGAAAACTGGTTCAGCCACTGAAGGGCAAAACTGGTGGTATCACAGTAAAAATTATTTTAACATTAACTAAAATAAAGCTTAAGTCATGTTAAACCTAAATAACAATTATTTTTTTAAAAATGAGTCAGCAAAATATTCCTGACTTGTCTGGAGACAGCCGAAACCAGTTAACAAATAAATTAACAATTCTTTCTAAATAAAAACGCAGAGTCTTTTGAAAAATATTATTTTGATAAAAGGAAACATGAGTTTTAATACTTACCACAGAAATTTGAAGACAGTTTCTCCAACTTCAGAGTCCAAAATCCAGATGAAGCCTGAAAGAATGCATTGCAGTAGTTGAGAAATACAGAAAAATACCTGTAAATGACTAATACGGAAAATTCCTTCACGTTTATACAGTAGATAGTACTGTATTTTTACGGATTTTTTTTACAGTGTGTGTTTCAGCGTCTTTACGGAAGGCTGCGAAATAAAAAGATGCTCATATTCACTTGCATTTGTTACCCTGTTGTTATCTTCATGTCGGTTACCTTCACGTGCTGCTCTTTGGCAGTTTTACAGATTTTATTCTGAACATCTTTCTGAAGTGACTGGTTTTTGCTTGTATTCAGCAGAAACTGGAAACTAATCCAACTTGCTGAATGTATTTACACAGTCTTGTTTGCCTCCAGTGCAGTGTCTTTGTCACAAATGTGAGAAACAAATTAAAAGGTGATCATGCCAAAAGGTAGTGAAATTAATACAAAATTGTGAAGGCAAAGTGCCAGAAGAGTAAATACATGGTCACAAACTGTGTATCAGGTAAAATTGTCTAAGTGAGGGTTATGCTTGTGTTTTACTATAACACCATCTAGTGGATATCTAGTGCTCATTGTTCTTTGACAAATACTTTCAAATAGCTTCACAGTGCAAAGCAACCAGAACTGAAGGCAGATACAGTAAAGGCCTCGCAAGGGAGGAAACAACATTTGATATCTATGAGTTCTACACTCCAAACGGTCAATTATTAACAAAAAAACTTGCTTGTTCAATCCAATTTGAGCCTTTGAAAATGGGGGGATTGTATGAAAAAGGCCTAACTCCTGAACGAGCATTTTCAAGGATTTCAAGCACCTGTACCTGTTCAATGTTCACTTGAAAGACCCCCTTATAAAGTACTTCTAGCTGAAATGATGAGGACAAAATCCATGCTGCTTGTTTGTGAAAAATCTGAAAGTTGTGGCTGTATAGACAAACACAGTGAAAAATTTCTGAAGTCTCAGTGTCTCCCTGTGTGTTGATGCAGAATGTGTGCACACAGAAGACTCAGTGCCAGTTATCAATTTAGTTATTTATTTTTTGCACTGCATTAGATAACATCAAAATAGTGTTTTCAAAAATGACAATAATATTCCCAATTGTGTTATTTTTATGTTGTAATCTTTATGAAAAAACTTAAAAAACAAACAAACAAAAACAAAACACCTACCTCATAATCTTTTGAGTCTGGTATATGGCGGGGCGCTGTGGACACCCAAGTTTGTGAATGCAATAACTCAAGAACGAGACAATGTAGAATTTTTAAATTAATACCATGGTAGCATTTACTAAAAATCTCTGTAAGGTTTAAATCTCAGGGACCTTGACTTCAAGGTCAGAGCTTAACTTTTCTAAAGAAAAGAGGATTTTCCCATTTATAAAACATGTATGTCTACTAGGAGGCTAAAGGTTAGCACTATATTTAAAAAGAGTTACAAACAACAATTAGATGATGCTTAAAGCTGGTTTATTTAATAAACATCCAGTTTATTTCCAATTTGGATCAAATTATGTCTGATTGAAGGACTGATGTAATGGTAAGTTGTCCGCTGCTCCGCTTTGAATATTGGTAAGAACTTGACACAGAGATTACTTAATGGATTTTAAGCAAAATTGTGCCTTAGTTCAAGAACATATTCATCAGTTGTTTTTATGTTTTTAGGCTTTTTTTCCCTTTTCAATTTTCACAAGAATTGCTAGTTCCCCTAGAGTTTTGGCCACCTCAACAATCAAGTGATTCCCTATGAGCAAGCAATGAGCGACAGTGGGAAGGAAAAACTCCCTTCTAAAAGGAAGAAACCTTCGACAGAACCAGGCTCTTAAAGGGACAGCCATCTGTCGCGACTGGTTGGGGTGGGGGGAGTGAAAATTAAAAAAGACAAAAAAGCCAAAGTGATCATTATTGGAGCAGCTTAATTAATTCTTGCAATGTAATCTGCTGTTAATGGCTTTTTACAATCCCTGTTTGTGTTTTTGTCATTTTTGTCCGTGGTTGAAGCAATGCTGGAGATTGATTCTCTATGATCTTTCTGTTTTGAAGGCTGCTGAGAGACCACAAGGTTTGGTCCCCGTTTGCTACTCATGTCAGGGAGAACTCTTAGAGAGGCCAGGACTGAAAAAGGGGTGGTGGAGAACCTCCGAGGGTGTTATGCGCTGGTTTGGATCCAATGCTAACATCTCTTTGATTAGGCTGACAAATACATTTTGGATTTTTTCCTTGCCCCACATTATACTCAGCATTAGTCCAAGGTCATCGAGGCACTTAAGTTTTATGGATCGAGTGTCGTTGGACTGATAATCTGTTTCATCTTGAAATTGTCTTTCGGTCTTAAATGTCCAGTGTTGTCCGTTGTAGTTGTCTTTTATGAAATAGTTATCAGTGTAAAAGCCAGAGTCTAAAACATGATCTGGTGGCTGTCCCTGGGTCTGTATGATGAATTTCAAAACATCATAATCATTTCTCCCAGGGTAGAAAGGATACCCAGTAGCAAGCTCCACAGCTACCAGCCCCAGGGACCACATGTCTATTGCTTCATTAAATAGACTACCAATCATAACCTCAGGTGCTTTATAACCAACCGTCCCCACACAGTCACCAGGAATCACTGTAGATGCGGGACATGCAATGCCAAAGTCTATAAGTTTGACTTTGATGGGACACTCATAGCGGTCCACAACCATTATGTTTCCAGGTTTGAGGTCAGCATGCACTATTCCCAAAGAACCCAGGTGGGACAAGGCATTTGTGAGTTGATGTAAAATTGGCCTGATTTCGCTTATGGGGAGACCCTGGTTTTCCGGGTCCTCTATGTAGTCCCACAGGCTTTGGTCAAGGAGTTCAAAATTTAAGCAGATGCGGTCACCGTCGATGAAAAAGTCGTTCCATTGAACAATGTTGCATCTATCTGCATCCAAGCCTCGCAGCTGCTCCAGGATGAGAATTTCCATTTTTGCCTGTTGGAGAATTTTAGGGTTATTTTTGTTGACTTTAATAGCAACAACTTTGTTGGTTTTTGTATTGCAACATTTGGTTACAATACCAAAGCCCCCTTCTCCAAGGAAACCCTCGACCTCGTAGTGACCTCCCAAAAGGGTCCCTTTAGATATTTCAAGATCATCTATAGAGGAGGATGTGTTGGCTGATGCGTTGACGTATTCTTGTTGAGAAAATTCTTCTGAGTATTGGGAACTGCAGCTGATTTTCTGTGATTCTTCTCTTTTGCAACTAGAAGGCTGCTGAGAGACCACAAGGTTTTGTCCCCCTGTGCTACTCATGTCAGTGCAGGGAGAACTCTTAGAGAGGCCAGGATTGAAAAAGGGGTGGTGGAGAACCTCCGAGGGTGTTATGCGCTGGTTTGGATCCAATGCTAACATCTCTTTGATTAGGCTGACAAATACATTTTGGATTTTTTCCCAGCCCCACATTATACTCAGCATTAGTCCAAGGTCATCGAGGCACTTAAGTTTTATGGATCGAGTGTCGTTGGACTGATAATCTGTTTCATCTTGAAATTGTCTTTCGGTCTTAAATGTCCAGCGTTGTCCGTTGTAGTTGTCTTTTATGAAATAGTTATCAGTGTAAAAGCCAGAGTCTAAAACATGATCTGGTGGCTGTCCCTGGGTCTGTATGATGAATTTCAAAACATCATAATCATTTCTCCCAGGGTAGAAAGGATACCCAGTAGCAAGCTCCACAGCTACCAGCCCCAGGGACCACATGTCTATTGCTTCATTAAATAGACTACCAATCATAACCTCAGGTGCTTTATAACCAACCGTCCCCACACAGTCACCAGGAATCACTGTAGATGCGGGACATGCAATGCCAAAGTCTATAAGTTTGACTTTGATGGGACACTCATAGCAGTCCACAACCATTATGTTTCCAGGTTTGAGGTCAGCATGCACTATTCCCACAGAACCCAGGTGGGACAGGGCATTTGTGAGTTGATGTAAAATTGGCCTGATTTCGCTTATGGGGAGACCCTGGTTTTCCGGGTCCTCTATGTAGTCCCACAGGCTTTGGTCAAGGAGTTCAAAATTTAAGCAGATGCGGTCACCGTCGATGAAAAAGTCGTTCCATTGAACAATGTTGCATCTATCTGCATCCAAGCCTCGCAGCTGCTCCAGGATGAGAATTTCCATTTTTGCCTGTTGCAGAATTTCAGGGTTATTTTTGTTGACTTTGATAGCAACAAATTCGTTGGTTTTTGTATTGCAACATTTGGTTACAATACCAAAGCCCCCTTCTCCAAGGAAACCCTCGACCTCGTAGTGACCTCCCAAAAAGGTCCCTTTAGATATTTCAAGATCATCTATAGAGGAGGATGTGTTGGCTGATGCGTTGACGTATTCTTGTTGAGAAAATTCTTCTGAGGTTTGGGAACTGCAGCTGATTTTCTGTGATTCTTCTCTTTTGCAACTAGAAGGCTGCTGAGAGACCACAAGGTTTTGTCCCCCTGTGCTACTCATGTCAGTGCAGGGAGAACTCTTAGAGAGGCCAGGATTGAAAAAGGGGTGGTGGAGAACCTCCGAGGGTGTTATGCGCTGGTTTGGATCCAATGCTAACATCTCTTTGATTAGGCTGACAAATACATTTTGGATTTTTTCCCAACACCCCCTTATCTTCAGTAGTTGTTCAAGGTCATCGAGGCACTTAAGTTTTATGCATCGAGTGTCCTTGGACTGACAACCTGTCTCATCTTGAAATTGTCTTTCGGTCTTAAATGTCCAGTGTTGTCCGTTGTAGTTGTCTTTTATGAAATAGTTATCAGTGTAAAAGCCAGAGTCTAAAACATGATCTGGTGGCTGTCCCTGGGTCTGTATGATGAATTTCAAAACATCATAATCATTTCTCCCAGGGTAGAAAGGATACCCAGTAGCAAGCTCCACAGCTACCAGCCCCAGGGACCACATGTCTATTGCTTCATTAAATAGACTACCAATCATAACCTCAGGTGCTTTATAACCAACCGTCCCCACACAGTCACCAGGAATCACTGTAGATGCGGGACATGCAAAACCAAAGTCTGTAAGTTTGACTTTGATGGGACACTCATAGCGGTCCACAACCATTATGTTTCCAGGTTTGAGGTCAGCATGCACTATTCCCAAAGAACCCAGGTGGGACAGGGCATTTGCGAGCTGAAATAACACTGGCCTGATTTCTGTTACTGGGAGAACCCGGTTCCTCCGGTACCGCATGTACTGCCACAGGCTTTCATCGAGGAGTTCAAAATTTAAGCAGATGCGGTCACTGTCGATGAAAAAGTCATTCCATTTAACAATGTTGCATCTATCTGCATCCAAGCCTCGCAGCTTCTCCAGTATGTAAATTTCCATTTTCGCCTGTTGCAGAATTTCAGGGTCGCTCTTGTTGACTTTAATAGCAACGACTTTGTTGGTTTTTGTATTGCAACATTTGGTTACAATACCAAAGCCCCCTTCTTCAAGGAAACCCTCGACCTTGTAGTGACCTCCCAAAAGGGTCCCTTTACATATTTCAAGATGATTTGAGGTGAAAGTCATCTTGACTGAAATGTGTTTGTTTGCTCAGTGAATTGGTGAGAACGTTTAAAAAAAATTTCAGTGACTCTGAAGAGGTTTACAAATACTTTCAAATATAGCTCTGGTCGAACGTTTGAAGGCTGCGAACAAACTGACTAAAACTTGCTGCTCCTGACCCCTATTTATAGAAAAACTTCAAAGGCTCAAAGGCATGTGCTTGTGACATCCTCACATGTCCTTGTGACATCATCACATGTCCTTGTGACATCATCACTCTTCATGAATCAGATTGTCACATGACATTTTAGAATGGGGATGTTTTTTTTTAAAACCGTTTTCAAATTTAACCCTCTGTGGTCCAGGGTATAATTGGCCATTCTTGACTATTTTTGATTTTACCTCTATATTTCACCTTTAAAATATGTTTTTCTTGCCTTATTTGGCACCATTATTTTCAGCACAACCTCAAATATCTCAAAGTCAAAGTCAACTTTATTTGTCAATTCTGCCACATGTACAGGACATACAGAGAATAGAAATTTCGTTACTCTCAAACCCTAGATGAAATAGCAAATGAACATTTAAATATAAGAGAGTGATTAAAAAATGCAAATAAAATAATTAAAAAGTAAAAATTTAAATAAATACAATACAATTTAACAAGAAAGCTATGCAATATACAATATACAATATTCAGGTATGGGTAAATGACATTGAGTGTAAACCAGGCAGAGTAGTGCAAATAGGCAAATAGTGCAAATGGACATCTAGTAATATACGGTTAGAGATAGTATAACAACAAAGTCTTATGAGGTAATGGCAGTCCAATGCTCCACAAAGTGACTGGTAACTGGTGCAGGCCAGTGAGTGTGTGTGTGTGTATGTGACAGAGTTCAGTGAGACCATGGAGGAGAGGAGGGGAGAGGGGGCAGAATCGGGAGGGAGTTAAGCTTCCTGACAGCCTGATGGATGAAGCTGTCCTTCAGTCTGCTGGTCCTGGCCTGGAGACTCCGCAGTCTCCTCCCTGACGGCAGCAGCTTGAAGAAGCTTTGCATTGGGTGCGTGGGATCAGCCGCTATGCAAAGGGCTTTTTTAGTGAGACGGGTGCTGTAAATGTCCTGGAGGGAGGGGAGAGAGACACCAATGATCCTCTCTGCAGCTCTCACTATGCGTTGGAGGGTTCTATGACAGGACGCATTGCAGGCTCCAAACCACACAGTGATGCAGCTCGACAGGATGCTCTCGATGGTGCCTCTGTAGAAAGTGTACATGAGAAATTTGAGTTATTGTTTTCATTTTGGTATACTATATTAGCACAGTTGATCTAAATTAATAACACAATAAATTGTGTGTGCATCTCCTGTTTTGTCATGGTTGTATGTCCCGGTTCGTGACAGGCTGCATGAGCTCATCTGGTGGGAGTGTAGTACTGTAGAATTTCAGGCATAAAAACGTGGTTTTCACAGACCTTGTCACAGGGTCTGAGTTGGAAGATTTTGGTAAAGCTTTGTCCCTGAGGTAGTTGAAAAACCCCAGTTGGGTAAAGCGTTTGGGTTTTTTTGTTAACAGACATGCTTATCTATTTAGTTGGTGTTATTTTTTCAGCTAAATTTTTTAGTGCAATTAGCACTTTCAGCATCAATCCATAGCAATGTGTTGTATTTTTCACATTGTCTGTGTGTAAAATACATATGTAAGCATAGATTACACAAAGGATCCTGCACGCCAAGCTGGATACAAATAGAAATCCCTGGAAACAATTCTTTCTGCGCTTAAGAGCAGCTTCCTATTGCAACGCTGGAGGATTTGTCACCATTACTGGATATGCTGCAGAAGCACAGCAAAGCAGTGACTGTGTGTAGTCGGTTGCAACGTTAGAGCTCACGATCGTGAAGGCAAGAAACTGGATTAATCTTTTCATCGTTTTCCATCCTGGCGGCAACGTGAGGGATCCCATGTATCCACCAAACAAAGACGCCAGGCATGGATTGCAGCGGTGAGACGAGCGGATATCGAGTTCCGTGCAATCCCCAGCTTTTTGTTGGTTTGCTCGCGGCATTTTCTCTCCGGTGAGTTCTAAAGTAATTCATATCACTATCCGATTGTTCAGTCTGACGTCACTAGCCGTGTCTGGGCCTAAACTCTGCTGCAGGTCCATATATCAAATGATCACTGTGGCATTACTGAGAGTTAAAACACTGTCTTAAGTCTTTCATCTTTAATAAAATTATCAGCGTTCTGCTCTACCAGGTGTAACAACTGAGTTAAACATCCAGGCATCCATGACAATGGAATTTATGACATATGAGTTAGAAGTTAGCAGCAAGTTAGCTCGCTAGCTTCTATCTAAATACAATATAGCATGTCCTGACTGCGGGGTTTTGGAAACAAATTAAAACGTACAGCTTTCTTATCACTTCCAACATAAATGAAGACAGAAAACTAAACAGCAGTGACATTTGTAGGGTTACTGAACTTGGGCTAGCTGGTATATAATGATGTGCTACGTGACCGCTAGCGACACAGCTATGTTAGCATAATATAAACACGCTAACTTTTTTTCCACTCGATAAAAGTTAACGTGAGTGTTCTCGGTGGTCAGGAACAAATGTAATCGCATGGCAGGATGCTGTAAAAGGACCAAACTAAAAGGCTTTTAGTGGGTTTTTTTTTCAATGCGCTGCGGTCATAGATAATGAGATAAAACATGCTAATGTGTGATGCTGCAGAACCACGTCATGTCGACTGAGTAGCTTTTGATTTGGCATTATTGCAGGCAAACCAGCATATGAAATGGATGTAACAAATCCAGTGGTGATGGGAGTGACAGCGTCACGGAAGCTGAAGGGCAGACGAAGGACTGTGTGTGCAGTCAACAGGGCAGAGCAGAAATAAACCGGCTGTTGGAGGAGAACAGACTGCTTCGAGCACAGTTGCAAAAGACAGAGCTGAATGAAACTTTCTTAAAGGACGATACCGAAAAAGTAAGATATTACACTGGACTATATTGTTATGCAGTCTTAATGTCCCTCTTCAACACTGTCAAAGATTTCCTGCCAATATCGAAGAAACTGACAGGTTTCCAAATGCTCTTACTCACACTAATGCGTCTGAGACTTGATCTTCCAGTCCAGCATCCTTGTCATCTATTCCATGTGTCACTGTCTTCTGTCTTCACCGATACCGTTGATGTTTTGGGCAGACTGACAGAAAGAAGGATGACCTCAAAAAGTGATATAGTCCAGACAGAGCTTACAAATGATGGGCCATTTGCTAAACCTGCAGCACACACTGCTTTCTATGTGAAAGAACCATTCTGTGAGAAAAACTCTACTGCTCATTTGATCTATGACCTCTGAAAAACAGTTCATGATTTCCATTACTATTCAATTATAAAAAAAAAAGTACATTCCCTGGGTTATACAGCACTGATATGCAAAGCTTAATTGTATATCTGTAACTCTAGAACTGCAGTATTTATAGTTTTCTTAGTTTAATATTTCAATTTCATATTCTTCTTCTAAGTATAAAATCCCTTTTGTTATATTTGTCTCGTTAATTTAACTGAAATACACTGAAAATTGCTCACAAATTAAGGTTTATGTGTCAATACAAATGCAGGTTTTATTGCTGGGAGCTTCCCGTGATGCACTGACTATTTCTTCTTCCATGACACTAATGTTTTGTCTTTGCTTCATCATTTATGTACTGTACTGTATCCCCAGTTTTCCAGCGAGGGCTGCGTACATTTTGATTGCATTAACGTTTTTATCCAGCCTTTATGTGCAATAAAGGCTATACTTTTACACTGTAAAAGTATAGCCAATCAGAAGCTGCAAAATTCAAATGTAGTTACTGACAGGCCAAAGTGCAACAGGGAAGAGATTAAATGGGATCAAAGGGAGTGGCATTATAAATTCCTTCCTTCCTGAGATTCAAATCCTCCAATCAAAACGGTGCCAGCAATGCAAAGACAGATTTCTTTAAAAGATTGGACACAATAACAAAGTCAGTCGTTTATTTATTAAAGCACTGTTAATAATTTTAGTTGCTGCTATTTCAAATAAATGTTTGGTACAACAAATTTCTCCGTGTTCTGTCTCAGGCTTTATTCGGGCCCTGGTACTAGAGCTATGGTCTGTTCTTGAGTGCAGCAGTGACGACATCAGAGTGGTCCGTCCCAAACCAACTCCCATTGACCCCACAGATAGGAGTTGCATTAAGGTATTGTATGTATGTGCGTGCGTGTGTGTGTGAGAGAGAGAGGGAGAAGGAGAAACTTCCTGGAGCCCACAATGCCCCAATTTTTAGATATCTACATAATAGTACAGACACAGATCTCTTAGAAGTTTTGCTTTTCCATCATGTTTTTAGCTCACTGGTTACAAAGGTGTTTAAATTGATTAAAATTAAATTGATTCCAATTATTATTAACCCAGGACTCAGAATAGTGGTCCATGTGTTGCTGTGATACCAGCAGCCATGTAGAAAATTCACTTGTGAATATTCATATTTAAGAAACTGGCAATAGTGATTTTGTTAACAAGAAAGGCTTTTTGCTGATTGGTTTATGGGTGTCTGGGCAAATAAGCCTTACTTTCATAAGACTGCATTTTTAGTTATGTTTTTGGCAGAATTTCTCTCAGGAAAGCTTCAACAAGCTCCAGCGTGAGCCTGTCTGTGTGTGTCTGATGCTTGGCCTCTGACAGCAGCCAAGTCATCTCTCTCAGAGAGACTAGCCAAGTGAATACGGACAGCCAGTGATGTGTAAACTGTGTCCTGCCACAGGCGACTTTAAAGTCTGCCTTATCAGTGGGTTATACATATATGCTGAGGTCAAAGGAAAACTAAATATACACACACCAGCACTTTGGTGAATTAACTCGAGTCTTTGCTTTAATCTGTGCTAAGTACAGTAGGAGGTTTGGTAGTACATATGAAGATAAGTTCACACATGCACAGAAACATCAGAAGACACATGAAAGTATAGATATTTCTATTTTAGAAAAAAAAATCCATCGTATCTTGTTTTTTTCTTTACGTTTCTTTGAAGCTGTTTAATATAATCTAAGTTGTAGCTCGTTTGTGCAAGTGTCTCTCTTTTTTTCCTTTGATGCTTTTGATGATATATTTTCCCTGTTCTACCAGACCCAGTGAAAAATGCAGGGAGCTTTCCTGTAGTTTAATATTCTTCAGGCTGCAATAGGTTTCTGCTCAACCACTCTGCTCAGAATATATGTCTTATTCAGTTTTGAGAGTGTGGTAAACCATGTTTTATCTTTGCAATCATAAATTCTTTTTACATTTTGTTTTGCTTTGAATACTACAGATATTATTTGTCATATTATCGGTAGTGTTTGTAGTTGAATAGTGTTATATTATTATTATGTGTTAGGATTTGATCAATCCATGACGTGCACAAATGCATTCACAATGGTCTTTAAAAGCAAATACATTTTTTCTCTCTAACAGCTGCTGTATTTACTTTCCTCTTCAGTCCTTCCTGTACTTGGTCAACCTCCTCTCCTCTTCCCAGTCGGTGTGGCAACTGCTGGGCCGACAGTCTTTGGCCAACAAAAGCGAATACACCCTGAGGGAGATGCCAACCTCCATACCTGTAAGTGTTTTTCTTCTTCTTCTTTTCCACACACTGCAGTTTTTTTTTGTCATCCATCTGAGGGCATGTTTGCACTTTTTATTTGGCCTCCAAACACCACCCACCCATTTGTTTTACTTCAAACGCATTCAAATAAACCCTCTCACACTGAGACTGATATACGTTCTCCACCTTACCCATTGTAAATTTCCACACAGTTTTCGTTTTGCACCCTATCCGGTGCATTCTTGTTCAAAGCCTCTCATTTTACTCCACAGGATTTGATTGACAGACTGATTGCCGTGAATTCGGATGGGAAGATTCATTCTCTCTTCCACTACGAAGAGAGTCACACATTCGGCCTAAGGTGGGATTCATTATTTTTTTCATATTACTTAACATCAGTGGGGAAGTAGACGATATCAGATTATCACCTGGTGACTGCACACACACTTCAGCCTCTGGCAATAGGAGACTGGCATGGTGACGTAATCGGCCTTAAAATGCGGCCTTTAAGGCTGCAGACCCTGAATTGGGATACAGCCTCTGAATCGCTGCATCTTGTAGCTGTGTCGTCTTAAATTGGTCATGTGATTTTGACGCGCCGGCGCGTCCGGCAACCCCAGAGGTTTAACTTAATATTTAAGTGTCTCTTGGTTTTAGACTAGTTGTTTAGTCTAATTTGATGTTTTAAACCAGAAAAGGAAGAAGAGGGCTTAGAATTACAGGTAAGAACTGCTCAGTGGTATGTGATAAACTGTAAATGTAAAGCTTACAGGTCAGTCCTCATGTTTTTAAATCAGATTTTGAGTCTATACATGGCACATTATGCTTTTGCATGTTGTGAAATGTGCTGCAAAACAAACTGAGGTAAACTAACTGGTTTACTGTGATGGATTTAAAGTGCGTGTGACTGGTGCGCAGTGGCTGTGGTGCTCACGGTCAGAGTTCAGTCACAAAGAGGGTAACAGAGATGAATTTAAAGTTAAGGTGATGGTGCTTAGATTCATTCACAGACTGAAACCTTCACACCAACTTTATCCTGTGTCTCTTAGTTTTAGACTAGTTGTTTAGTCTATTTTGATGTTTTAAACCATATCACAGGGTTTTTACTTCACCATTTACGGGGTTTTAACAAGCAAACAAAAGACAGATCGTGATGTTTGAAAATGTTTTGGAAATATTCTTTAAAGATTAGATGTAAAATACGCAGAGGACAAATTCAATTGGTTTATTAGTTTATTACATAAGTTGAAAAAAAGTTAAACAAGTAAATAAAGAAACAACGTAAAAGAAAAGTAAACAAAACAAATCGGTAAATAAAGGAAAATGGTAATAAGAAGGGAAAAAAAAAGAAAAGAGAAAACCCCAACAATCCCCTCTGAGCAAGCACTAGGCGACAGTGGGGAAGAAAAACTGCCTTTAAACGGGCAGAAACTTCCGGCAGAACCAGGCTCACGAGGGGCAGTCAACTGCCGGGACTGGTTGGGGTGAAAAAAGATGAAGGAGAGAGGGAAGAAGTGTTAGGAGAGAAGGGGAGAGGAGAGGTGAAAATTAAGATGGAACAGAGGTGGAGGGAGACGAGGTGACGTCAGCAGTAGAAAAAATAGAAAGAGTAGAAAAAGCAGGAGTGTCCCTCCTCCAGAAGAAGCGGAAACGTTTTTTCTTCTTTTCCATGAGCTTTTCCACGACCACTTTTTTCTCTAGGATGAGGGTTCTCAACTGATCGGTTGTTTCTTCAACTTCCTTCTCAAGTTTCTGGCATCTTTGCTCCATTTCTTTTAATAGATTGCACTTGTCTGTATTTTGCTGTTGTTTTTCCTTGTGCATCTTTTCTAACTGCTCATTTCTTCTTGTGATTTCTTGAAGCTTACGCTGCAGGTCTTCATTTATTTTCTCTTGTTGCTGCTTTTGTGCAAGCATTTCAGCGTTTTCACACTTCAAGTTGTCTGAGTTCAACAACATCTCATTAATGACCTCTGAGTGTTTTTTCGCCATTTCATTGATCCTACGCTGCATCTTTGAACATCGTTTTTCCAATACTTCTCCTTCCAGTTCAGGTGTTCTGTCCTTCATTGTATTAATTTGTTCAGTTGTAGATTTCTTCTCTCCAAGTCCTGGAGAATACGTTTTTTTTCTTTTTCCTGTTGCTCTTTCTCTTGAAGAAGCTCTTTATTTTTGCACTCTGTTTCATCCAGCCTGACTGGATTTGGATTTATTGAAGAAGGACCACCAAAATCTTTGTTCTATTTGGTGTACATGTTAAGAGTTGCTGGACTAACAGTTGGTTTGATTTGCTTCAGAGAATCCTCAAAGTCTTTTATCTTAATGTTGCGCACCTCAGCAGCAGCTATAACACGGACTTGTTCTGGTGCCAACTCTCTTATTGGGCCAAGTGCAGCATCTTTGGCTAATGCTGTCAAATCGCTCCCTGAATATCCTTCAGTCACTTTTGCAAGACAGGACAGTTCGTCTTGGCTCAGTGGACTCCCGTGCGTTCCCAAAAGATTTTTCAGCAGCGTAAATCTTGTCTTCTCATCGGGTAAGGTCACATATACTCTTTTTGCAAAGCGCCTTAATATTGCTTCATCGAGCTCCTGGGGCCTGTTCGTTGCTCCCATTACAAGTACTCTGTCATCCTTTCCTGACTGCAACCCGTCAAACTCAATGAGGAACTCAGTTTTTAAACGGCGAGAGGCGTCGTGCTCCCCCTCCCTCCTTTGACAGAGCAAGCCGTCCACTTCATCGATGAAGATTACTGAGGGCTGTCTCTCTCTTGCAACTGCAAAGAGTGCTCGTACGAGCTTCTCGCCTTCTCCCACATATTTGGAGGTCAAACTAGCAGCACTGATGTTGAAGAATGTTGCATTAGACTCTGCAGCAACTGCTTTGGCGAGCATGGTCTTCCCATTTCCTGGTGGGCCAAATAAAAGCAAGCCACGTGCAGGAGCTCTCAGACCAGTAAAGAGATCAGGTCTTAAGGCAGGAAGGATGACAATTTCTTGAAGTGCTTGCTTTGCCAGATCCTGCCCTGCGATGTCATCAAATGACACAGTCGCTCCACTGTATACAATTTCATTTGTAATTAAGCTGACCAGTTTACTGTCCACATTCTTTTTCATATCCCTCTTCGGGGGCTGTTTCACAGCTGCCGGTCTTCCATTCTGAGTTTTTCCCACCCGAGCGGTTTTCTTTGCATCAGTTATTCTTAATGGAGGTCTTACAGAAGTGGAGGGTCTGATGGTGGTGGAAACACCTGCGGGTTGACTTTTAGGAACTGACTTTGGCTTACTTGCAATTGTTTTGGTCGACATTTCTCTTGCGCGACTTCCCCCCTGTTCACAGTCATAACACGGTAAACTAGTCATAAACGAAAACGTTTAGGCTATTTATCGCATTTAAAGGTCTTTCTTTGGGACAACGTCACAGAACACAGAAACGTCACAGGGCTTTGGAGCGTGATGTTACAGAGGTTTACAAATACTTTCAAATATAGCTCTGGTCGAACGTTTGAAGGCTGCGAACAAACTGACTAAAACTTGCTGCTCCTGACCCCTATTTATAGAAAAACTTCAAAGGCTCAAAGGCATGTGCTTGTGACATCATCACATGTCCTTGTGACATCATCACATGTCCTTGTGACATCATCACTCTTCATGAATCAGATTGTCACATGACATTTTAGAATGGGGATGTTTTTTTTTAAACCGTTTTCTAATTTAACCCTCTGTGGTCCAGGGTATAATTGGCCGTTCTTGACTATTTTTGATTTTACCTCTATATTTCACCTTTAAAATATGTTTTTCTTGCCTTATTTGGCACCATTATTTTCAGCACAACCTCAAATATCTGAAATTTGAGTTATTGTTTTCATTTTGGTATACTATATTAGCACAGTTGATCTAAATTAATAACACAATAAATTGTGTGTGCATCTCCTGTTTTGTCATGGTTGTATGTCCCGGTTCGTGACAGGCTGCATGAGCTCATCTGGTGGGAGTGTAGTACTGTAGTATTTCAGGCATAAAAACGTGGTTTTCACAGACCTTGTCACAGGGTCTGAGTCTAAGATTTTTTTTTCACATTCTGTCTCTCACAGTTGAAGTGTACCTCTGGTGCAAATTACTGACCTCTGTCATCATTTTAGGTGGGGGAACTTGCACAATCGGTGGTTGACTAAATACTTTTTTGCCCCACTGTACCTATGAAAATATACTCACTGTATATATATATAATCAAAGCATTTCTTTAGCAAAGTGCACATACTAGCCCTTTTTAAGTTCATTGACATATGTGCACTCAAACAGGCCCAATGAGATTGAGGGTTATACCCCAATTATTTGTGTTAGGTTTGTAAGCTTTTCCAAATGAATACAGAAAATCAGCAAAACCACCATAAAGAAAGCTTATTTAAATAAAGCTGATATTGGGAGAACAAAGCCCAAGGGGTGGAAAATGAGTAAAAAACCTGTGAAGCAGAGAATAACATGAGGGACTGTTGCAGAGCGCATGAGTGAAACAAGCTCACAGATGAGCTGACAAAGATTGGCAGAAATCACTTTAGAGCAGCCGGGTAATAAGGAACAGGTGAACATAGAGTGGAGCAGATAATTACGAGCAAAAACCCAAACAAATACTTTCAGACAATCCTAAAGCTCTTATTTAGTTGCATAGAGCCATGTGTGAACATTTTGTCTTTACATTTTGCTTCCAAGGAACCGAACTGTCTTTTAATTCTGTAATTTATTTCACGTTCTTCAGGCTTTCTGAAGCTCCTTCAAATTTTTCTTTGGACATCATTTTATTATAATTTTCAGTGCAGTCCTTTATTTGTTTGTTCCTATGAATCATTCACACATAATAAAGGCACCTAACTCAAGGGACAAATTCGTTACTGGCACATTACCAGCAGCTTGTCACAAATACACAATTTGTTTCCTGCACAAAAAATGACAACGATAACACACCAGCAAGGTGATTACCAAAGAGCTATTAGCCAAAAACTTGACATATGTCAAGAAACTAAACAAGTAGAGGACAAAAGAACTGGCAGCTTAAATAAAAACATCTACAGCAGACGAACAGAATTTGAAAGTTGTGTCCTTAAGAAATAACACAAAACTGACACACAACCTGAGAGATGCATCTGGCATCTTATGTTTGCAAGTTTCAGTAAACTGCTGCATCTATTTCCCATTTTCCTAGCAAAATACAAAGACATGATGGCTTATTAGCTCATCCTATCCTAAATAACCACTAATGTATGCCAACTATTGTCACTGCTACACTATCAAAAGCTGAAAACAAACATAAAAAACATACAAATTCATCACCACAACAACACAGTTGATAAATAAAGAAATACAGAAGCACACATGCAAATAGAGAGATGACATAAAAGTTCTCACTCAGCTCCCTGCGGTGCTGTTTTAAGCTCCAACTCACTCTAAACAACACCAACGGGGGTCTACTGCTTCCTGAGCATCAACGACCGCGCCACCTTTTTAAGATAAGATAAGATAAGATAAGATAAGATAAGATAAGATAAGATAAGATAAGATAAGATAAGATAAGATAACCTTTATTAGTCCCACACGTGGGAAATTTGTTTTGTCACAGCAGGAAGAGGACAGTGCAAAGGTTATTCACTAGTTTCAGTTTTATAATAATATAAAACTTAATTATATAATTATATTCAGGTTACATGACACTTATTGTATAAGATAATTATTTCTGGGATGCTGAATGACAATTTGATGTGTATTTTGTTGCTTTCAGTAGAAATCCTGCTGATGACTCAGTGGATTTTAGATGGAAATTCTGTGTTTCACTCACTATAAACCATCTTCTAATCAGAGGGCGAAAAAGCCACTCTTCTTATTTGGTATTAGCTGAAGAAAATATTTAATCTATACTGACCGTCATCGCTGTTGTCGTCCACCAGGATGACCTCCTTGAGCAAGTGTGTGATTGACAGCTGAGTGGACTGAGCGCAGGATCACCGACAGAGCCTCGTTGACGAAGATGAAGATGAGGGAGATTTGGGGAAGGTCTCTTGAGTAGCTGACCTTTCTACATCTGTAGAAAGACACGACACAACACCTGTAAACTACTTGCATTAAGTAATACGAGGTGCCAGTGGAGCACTAGAGTGATGGTTTGGGAAAAGTAGTCTACAAAGTTATACAATTAAAAAGACAATCATGATTTTGTATTGATGAGCCCATTTACCATGATTTCTAACATTTCTGATCAATTGAATGTTGTATTAAATAACAAGGAATATGCCTTTCTTTTTAAAAAATGAGGACATTTCTCAGTGAACCTTAATTTTTGAGTGCTCGCATATTTAATTTTGAATTTGTAAAAAAGACTAAACTACCTCCATAGAGCTGCTGACGTCTTGTTCAATGGGGCTGAAAGGCAGAGCAAGTGCTGCTTCCTGTTCAACTATAATCACAAGGATTTATTTTCCACATTGGCCTTTTAACTGCATGTGCTGTTTCAGATAGAAACCCTATTTTAAACTTGTTTTGTTTAAACAGCTCTAATGAAGCGGAAAGCGGCAGGGTGAGGCTTTGGCTCTAAGTTTAGCACATGTGGGAAAGGAAGGGGCTTCTTTTATTGTCTCCTTTTCACGTCTTTTTTTCTTTTATCGATTATCTTATTTCCTCTGTGAAATAATAGCTAATTAGAAGTTATTCTATAACAAATCCAGTGTTTTCAATTCACGAGGTTGGAGAACACTTTTTTAGGGTTTTTGGCAGGAAACCATTAGAAAACAGAAGGCAACATTAACAAGATTAACCACGAAGAACTGGGACATTTGTCACCTTTTTTCTCCTTCTGATACAATATTGCAAAAGTCTTGAGGCATCCTCATTTCGTTATATTCTGCTGGGAAAATGGGAAATAGGCAGAGCAATTCACTGAAACGTGCAAACATAAATGGAAATACAGTACATAAGGCAAAAATGTACTTGAAAGTCAATATTTGGTATGGCCACCTTTACTATCGAACATAGCCTGGACTCTCTCTTTCCGGAACACACTGCTTTAATAAATGTTGAGGTCTGGGCTCTGGGGAGGCCAATCCATGACTGATCTAGGTATACGTTTACTGCATTCACCGTGTGTTTGGGATCATTGTCGTAATGAATAAAAATATGCCTTTTCCAACTAGATGCTTTTCAGCTGGGACTGCATGATTAATGAAAATCTTAATATCTGGTTCATATTTCCATCAGCTTTCTCAAGATTCCCAACACCACTGGCAGAGCCTTCATCGTGTTTTACAGATGGATGTAAACACCCTCTGTTGGAGTCATATCAACAATTATTTGAACCAAAAATGTCAAATATGAATTCATAATGCTGTAAGACCTGTTGCCACTGATATAGTCCAGTTCTCGTGTAATTTACCATACCTCAGCCTTTTCTCCCTGTTTCTCTTCACTAAAAATGGCTTCCTGACAGCCTTCCACTGAGACCGTTTCTGATGAGGCTTCAGCAAACAGCAGATGGATCCATTAAAGGGCCAGTGCATCTCTCAGGTACTTCAAGTCTTTGCTTTTCTTTATATTTTTCTACATCTTAAGGACATGATTTCCAGATACAGTTCATCTGCTGTACAGAGTTATTTAGTCCTGCTACTTTTCCGGTTTCCTCAATTTTTTTAAGGACTCACAGCACGCCAGATTTTTGGGAACCACCTAGTTGGTTCAAAATGTTATTTTTACCTATCAGATTTTGTTATCTTTTAGATTCTTAAAGTGCTATGCTGTGGTGTGCTGGGGGAGCAGCACAGCAAAGAAGGACTCATCCAGGCTGGAAAAACTGATCAGGAAGGCTAGCTCTGTGGTCGGCATGAAGCTGGACACCCTGGTGACAGTGGCAGAGAAAAGGACACTAAAGAAACTGATGGACATTATGGACAATGCCAGGCATCCTCTGCACACGGCCATTAACAACCAGAAGAGTCTGTTCAATGACAGGTTGCTTCTCCCCAAGACAAGAACTAACAGACTTAAAAACTCCTTTGTCCCACACGCCATCAGACTGTTTAACTCCTCTCTGGAGGGGAGAGGGAGGGGAAACAGGAGGACAAAGGAGGGGGGAACAACTAAGCTGTAGTGCCTCTTCACCTCACTGTGCAATACCTTTTGTGCAATACTTTTGTAAATAGTCAACAGTGCAATAGACCTCAATACTCGATACTTTGGGAGCCATAAACATCATTAGACCAGTGCACATATTGGTAAATGGACTGGTTCTTATATAGCGCTTTTCTACTCTTCTGAGCACTCAAAGCGCTTTACACAACTTGTGCATTCACCCATTCACACCCATTCGCACAAGCACATTGTTCTAGGTGCTTTCTAAGTAACATTCACACACATTCATACTCCGATGGATGCATCGGAGAGCAATTTGGGGTTAATATCTTGCCCAAGGATATTTGGCATGCAGACTGGGGGAAGCCAGGAATCGAACCACCAATCTTCCGATCAGCAGATGACCTGCTCTACCGCCTGAGCTACAGCCACCCCCTTATTGTCTCTATTGTGCTCTGTCTTGGTTGTTGAGTTGACTAATGTGGAAATAAAATTTATCCAGCAGTAAACCTGAGTTTGCGGTGAGGGAAGCATCTTGTACAGTACAGCACTTTCCAGCAGGAACTTCGATAGAATGTAAAATAAAACATTTTGTGTATTTTAAAATGACATTCAGTGTGTTTTTGTTGTTGCTGCACTAATCAACCACTTACTACTAACTGCAATGGTAGTTTATTGGATTGGAAAGTGTGGCGATGCTCGCCACCTGGTCTCCCTTCTTGCTTGTTGGTGTGGGCAGGTCTCATTTGTAGGTGCTGAAGAGCTGCTGTGGCTCATTTCCATCAGTGGCACTGGCAATACCTGGGCTCATTCTGTCAGTGAGGTAGTTGAAAAACCCCAGTTGGGTAAAGCGTTTGGGGGTTTTTGTTAACAGACATGCTTATCTATTTAGTTGGTGTTATTTTTTTCAGCTAAATTTTTTAGTGCAATTAGCACTTTCAGCATCAATCCATAGCAATGTGTTGTATTTTTCACATTGTCTGTGTGTAAAATACATATGTAAGCATAGATTACACAAAGGATCCTGCACGCCAAGCTGGATACAAATAGAAATCCCTGGAAACAATTCTTTCTGCGCTTAAGAGCAGCTTCCTATTGCAACGCTGGAGGATTTGTCACCATTACTGGATACGCTGCAGAAGCACAGCAAAGCAGTGACTGTGTGGAGTCGAAAACTATTACACCAACTACACTACACAGTCACCCACATTACCCCAATCACTGGCGTGTTTACACAACAGAGACGCTGAGTCTTTGTTACGGGCGCCAGCCACTGTGGCCTCGTTGTGTGGACACAGAGAGACCTTGCTGTGACTCGCGTCTTCCCTGCTGTGGATTTCTGGAAACCGCGCTTAAAGAAAGCACAAGACTTCTTTCGTAAAATGTGCCTTCCTGAACTTGTTGGGAAATACTTCTCGAAACAACGTGCTGCTCTAAATAGCCTGTAATGTTTCATGTTGTGGTTAAAGATTGATGACAGCTGTGTGGTGCGATGTAAATAGTTTGCATTTCATTTTTATGTGATTGCTGTGTACATGTGAATAGATCTATAATAAAGAAAAACAAACAAATATACTATTCTTTTTTGTTTTATTAAAACAACTTCACACAAAGTACAACTATTTACAATGTACAGTACATCCAAAAGAACAGCTTTAAGAATACTCAACAGGAGCAAGTGTCATTTGGCCCTGGTTTGACAACAACACTGGGGCACATATTAACAAAAACACAGCAAACCTTAACGATCTTATCAAGAAGTGTTGTGTCTTCAGCCTCACATGATAAGAGTAATCAGACTGTGTGTAACATTTTGAACTTGTTGCGCAAACTACCTATTACTCGCTCAACATGAATTCTCAGGTGGGCAATTGCTCTCGTTTGTTCAACGTCCCTTGCATCAAGTTGACAGTAGCCTTTTGTGAAAGCTGGAATCTTGACCTCCGCACACATCATTCCTACAGCATCTCTGATGTCAAAGCCTCTGTCAGCCAATACTACGTCCCCTGGTAACAGCTTTTGAAGAATGCCACATCTCTCTATGATGTGTTTATCTGATGCACGACTAGGGCTGGGCCATATTATACCATTCACGGTAATACCGGTATAATGTTAGGCAACGATAGGAAAATGAAATATCGCGATAGAATGGGAGTAAAACGCGCATGCGCAGTGCCTTTGTTTTCATACGCACATGGCCGATTGTTGAGTGAAACAGATGAACCAGAATTGGTTTGTAAAAATGGTGCAACTTCCGTGATGTGGAACTGGTTTGGTGTTTGTCTGTCAGATACACGACAAAGCACATTTTTTTGCAGAACATGCAAGCGGTCGTCGTTATTGTCGTATTTGTCGGACTAAGATGCTCTTAAATCTGGGAGTAATCTGGGTCCTAAACTCCGTATGCTTCAGGTCAAACAACACTGCAGCATCACTGAGAGTTAAAAACTGTCTAAATTCTTTCATCTTTAGTAAAACGATCAGCATTGCTGCTTTACCAGGTGTAACTATAAAGTTTAACTTCCATGAAAACAAAAAGTTATTACATTTAATGGAGTTAGAAGTTAGCAGGAAGCTAGCGGAAGTTAGCTCGCTAGTTTCGCTAGTTACCTAAGCATGATTTAGCATGTTCTGACTGAGAGATTTCTGAAAAAAATCAAACGTACAGCTCTGCTATCACTTCCAACATAAATGAAGACAGGAAACTAAACAGCAGTGACGTTTGTAGGGTTACTGAAGTTGGGCTAGCTGGTATATAATGATGTGCTACGTGATCGCTAGCGACACAGCTATGTTAGCATAACATAAACAGTGAAGCTGGAGGACGAACACTAACACTTTTCCACTTATAAAAGTTAACGTGAAGGTTCTTCATGGTTAGAGACAAATGCAATCGCATGGCAGGATGCTGTAAACGGACCAAACTTCAGTCAGGAGAACAACTGAGATAATCTATCCACAATACCAGGTTAGTCATTAATATACTGCAACAACATGGGAATAGAGCAGCTGCCAGAGAATTCAACATTAATGAATCAATGGTACAGAAGTGGAGGAAGCAAGAAGAATGAGTTTAATAAAGTTTGATTTATCTGACTGCTTTGTTTCGCTTAATGTGCCTTATAATCCCGTGCACCTTATGGTCCGAAAAATGCGTACTGCACACTGCAGTTTAATGTTGCAAAGCACCTCTTTTTAACTTCAGTGGATATTATACATGGTTATGCTCAGGATATGTCAGCCCATTTCTACTGGAAATGCCTTTTGGTTAAACTTTCAGCAAGGAATTTGCATTTGCACTGTTACATTTTTATAAAGCTTTAATGTACATAAAAACCAGCTTCTTGTTTAGGTGAAAATAAATGGAAGGTTGTCTTTTTGCGCTAGTAATGTTGTGGAGTTGTATTTTGTCTCGCATCAATTATATCGTCGGTTATATCGTTATCGCAAATTTTCAAATATATATCGTGATAAATATTTTTGGCCATATCGCCCTGCTCTATGCACGACCCCCCCATCCCCTGGAAATGAAAGAAATAGCTCCATGGGGTGTAATCCCGATGAGGTATTTTATGGTCTGTGTACCCTTGTAATGAGAGTATGTTTGTGCGCGTGCCTTTAAATTAGATGGTCTTTCTGTTCGAATCTCAAAACAGTCAACAATGATTGCTACTCGTTTTCCAAAAGTTTCAGTAAACTGTGGAGGCATTGTCGCCTGCAGACAGTGCCTCTCAGGCCAGTGCACCAGTGCTCCTAAGTGGGCATACAAAACATCAATGGTATCGGTGAAGACAGAAGACAGTGTTTTGTGCGACACATGGAATAGATGACAAAGATGCTGGACTGGAAGATCAAGTCTCAGACGCATTAGTGTGAGTAAGAGCATTTGGAAACCTGTCAGTTTCTTCGGTATTGGCAGGAAATCTTTGACAGTGTTGAAGAGGGACATTAAGACTGCATAACAATATAGTCCAGTGTAATATCTTACTTTTTCGGTATCGTCCTTTAAGAAAGTTTCATTCAGCTCTGTCTTTTGCAACTGTGCTCGAAGCAGTCTGTTCTCCTCCAACAGCCGGTTTATTTCTGCTCTGCCCTGTTGACTGCACACACAGTCCTTCGTCTGCCCTTCAGCTTCCGTGACGCTGTCACTCCCATCACCACTGTCCACATTTGCAGCTGGTACGTCAACCTCCACTTGTCCAACACAACTGCTGTCCACTGCCTCCATGACATGGTTGTTGTTCTTCTGTCAGACCTTCATCGATCATCAAGCCTGTAAGATAAAAAATAGTGCATAGACTTAAGGTTAATGTACACCAATATTCCAATGACAGGTGTGTGATTCATCTTTAAGTTATGTGCGGATTAGTGTACCATAAGAGCAATTTAGTATGTTTTCAGAGGGGGGTGTTTACCTGCAATGGGTGCTCTTTTTCGCTTCCGTTGCATACGCCTTGCGTGCCGGTCCGAGTCTGACACAGGTTTGTCGTCGTGCCCCATGTGCAGTGTTGGTGCCCAGTCTGGATTTGTTACATCCATTTCATATGCTGGTTTGCCTGCAATAATGCCAAATCAAAAGCTACTCAGTCGACATGACGTGGTTCTGCAGCATCACACATTAGCATGTTTTATCTCATTATCTATGACCGCAGCGCATTGAAAAAAACCCCACTAAAAGCCTTTTGGTTTGGTCCTTTTACAGCATCCTGCCATGCGATTACATTTGTTCCTGACCACCGAGAACACTCACGTTAACTTTTATCGAGTGGAAAAAAAGTTAGCGTGTTTATATTGTGCTAACATAGCTGTGTTACTAGCGGTCACGTAGCACATCATTATATACCAGCTAGCCCAACTTCAGTAACCCTACAAATCAATCAATCAAGCTTTATTTATAAAGCACTTTTCATACAGAAAAAATGTAGCACAAAGTGCTTTACATAGTTAAAAGCAGCCCACCCCACCCTCCAACTCACTCCCCACACTCTCAATACACATATATCCCCCCACCCCCACCCACACACACACATACACACACGCGCACACTTAAAGAGTAAAAATTGGGCTGGGCTCGCATGAGCCAAGTGAGGAAACATTATAACAGAGAGCCGTCTGCACCGGGAGCCGGTCACAGACCGCAGCCTCCGGGCTGGGCACACAGCCGGAGGGAGGCCAAGGAGCCCCCCAACCAGGCTGAGAGGACCCCAGAGACCAGCAGCCACGGTCAATAACAGCCCCGGTGCAGAGAGCGCCCTCCGAGGAAACACTGGAGATATGACGCAATACGATATATACAGGGTAAAATGATAAAATAAATAAGAACAGGATACAATATAAATATAAATATAAATAGAGTAAGAAGATTAAAAAATGAATAAGAATAAAATCAAAAAATATTAGGTAAATCCTAAATTAATAATAGAATAACAGGATAGAATAAATAAGCATAAAAAATAAATAAACGCTAAGTAAAAGCTAAATTAAAAAGGTGGGTCTTGAGCCTGTTCTTAAAAACATGTACGTTCTCTGCGGCCCTGAGCTCCTCCGGCAGGCTGTTCCACAGACGAGGACCATACCACTGAAAAGCTGCCTCTCCGTGAGTATGTGTCCTGACTTTAGGGACAATCAAAAGGCCAGTACCAGAGGACCTCAGGGTCCGCGAGGGTTCGTATGGTAAAAGCAGATCTGAGAGATAAGAAGGCCCAAGACCATTAAGACATTTAAAAACCAATAAAAGAACTTTAAAATCGATCCTGAAACACACGGGGAGCCAATGCAGCGATTCTAAAACCGGTGTAATGTGGGCCCGCCCTCTGGTCTTCGTCAGCACACGAGCTGCCGAGTTTTGCAAGAGTTGTAAAGTTGAAATATTCTTCTTAGGAAGACCAGAGAGCAGGGCATTACAGTAATCAATGCGACTGGCAATAAAAGCATGCATCAGCATCTCCGTGTTGGCCCGAGAGAGAATAGGGCGGACTCTGGCTATATTTTTTAGATGATAAAATCCAATTTTGGTTACATGTTTAACATGTGGGATAAAACCAAGCTCAGAGTCAAAAATAACACCCAGGTTTTTCACTTGTAGCGAAGGACATAGTGAAAATGCCTCTAATTTAGACAAGAGTTTCTCTCTCTGAGCCTCAGGACCGACAATTAAAACTTCAGTTTTGTCCTGGTTAAGCTGTAAAAAGTTTTCTGCCATCCAAGATCTTATATCCAAGATACAGTTAAAAAGGGCATCCATTGGTCTGGTGTCATCAGGAGACACGGAGATGTACAGCTGCGTGTCATCAGCGTAACTGTGGAAGTTCACTCCATGCCTCCTGATGACACTGCCGAGAGGCAACATATACAAATTAAAAAGTACAGGGCCTAGAACCGACCCTTGAGGCACACCACATGTCATTTTATGGATCTTAGAGGAGCATGTATCCATACTCACCATAAAAGATCTGTCAGAGAGATAGGAAGTGAACCAGTTGTGTACAGCACCAGAGAGGCCCACCATGTGTTTTAGTCTGTTTAAAAGAATAGCGTGGTCTACTGTATCAAAGGCTGCGCTTAGATCCAGCAGCACCAGGACTGAGAGCTTTTGGGCGTCCCAGTTACATCTAAGATCATTTAAAACCTTTAGGAGAGCCGTCTCTGTGCTGTGGTTCACCCTAAATCCAGACTGGAATATCTCCAGGATCTGTCTATCATTGAGAAAATCAGTAATCTGAGTAAAAACAAGTTTTTCTAAGACTTTACTTAAAAATGGTAAGTTGGATACAGGTCTGTAGTTATTAAAATCATTACAATCCAAATTGCTCTTCTTCAGAAGGGGCCTCACCACCGCCGTTTTAAAATCCATAAAGTGTTTTAAAGAGTGAAGAGGGGATTGGATCTAAAAGACATGTGGTGGGTCTCACTGTGGAGAAAACCTTCTGAAAGTTCTCAGCATTAACCAGGACAAAGCTGTCCAGTGTCTCCTCAGGTACAGAGCCCTCAGATGTGTTTACAATCATATCGCGATTAGATAAAATATCAGATCTGATGGCGCTGATCTTTCCCCTGAAGTGGTCTGCAAACTGCTCACAGAGCGAGTCTGTGGGGGTTCTTTGGGAGCTGTTAAAATCAGGGTTAAATAAATGATCTATGGTGGAAAAGAGGACCTTGGGATTATTTTTGTTAATACTGATTATTTTGGCGAAGTATGAATTTCTTGACTTCCTTAATGTATTATTGTACATTTTAAATTGCTCGGAAAATATTTGATGGTTGATATTATTTTTATTTTTCCTCCATCTCCTTTCTGCTGCCCTGCAATTTCTTTTGAGTTTTTTGACTTCTTCGTTTCTCCAGGGTGATGCATGTTTTACGTTAATCTTTTTGGTGGTGAGTGGAGCAACGGAGTCAAGGCTTTTCTTCAGTTTGCTGTTAAAATAACTAAAAATCAAATCGCAGGGTGCAGGTAAAATCACAGGGGGGCATTTGACTAAAACCCTGGTAAAATTTGCAGCCACTGTCACTGCTGTTTAGTTTTCTGTCTTCATTTATGTTGGAAGTGATAAGAAAGCTGTACGTTTTAATTTGTTTCCAAAACCCCACAGTCAGGACATGCTATATTGTATTTAGATAGAAGCTAGCGAGCTAACTTGCTGCTAACTTCTAACTCATATGTCATAAATTCCATTGTCATGGATGCCTGGATGTTTAACTCAGTTGTTACACCTGGTAGAGCAGAACGCTGATAATTTTATTAAAGATGAAAGACTTAAGACAGTGTTTTAACTCTCAGTAATGCCACAGTGATCATTTGATATATGGACCTGCAGCAGAGTTTAGGCCCAGACACGGCTAGTGACGTCAGACTCAACAATCGGATAGTGATATGAATTACTTTAGAACTCACCGGAGAGAAAATGCCGCGAGCAAACCAACAAAAAGCTGGGGATTGCACGGAACTCGATATCCGCTCGTCTCACCGCTGCAATCCATGCCTGGCGTCTTTGTTTGGTGATATCGGATACATGGGATCCCTCACGTTGCCGCCAGGATGGAAAACGATTAAAAGATTAATCCAGTTTCTTGCCTTCACGATCGTGAGATCTAACATTGCAACCGACTACACACGTACCACCATAGCTGAAGCTGTATCCTTTGTCTGGCCTACTGTGATGGCGGCAGGGGGCGCATTCTAAAATGTCATGTGACAATCTGATTCATGAAGAGTGATGATGTCACAAGGACATGTGATGATGTCACAAGCACATGCCTTTGAGCCTTTTCTATAAATAGGGGTCAGGAGCAGCAAGTTTTAGTCAGTTTGTTCGCAGCCTTCAAACGTTCGACCAGAGATATATTTGAAAGTATTTGTAAACCTCTTCAGAGTCACTGTGCACAGGATTAAAAATGTATCCACGAAAATGCCAACAAAGAATAAACAATCTTGCTGCCTCTCCTTCGAGGTCTGGCCGGCCACTCACTTCAAGAGGGAAGCCTGATATGACACGATCCATTGGTGCCTCATCAGTCCAAAGGACATTACAGGAAAACTCCGACCTACATGCAAAAATTAAACAAATTGAAGAAGAGAAGCTTCAACTGGAGGAGAAGTGCAGACAATTGGAAGCACGAAATCAAGAGCTGGAAAAACAACAGCAACGCCAGCCTTACACAAAAATTATTAGTGAGGCCTGGGAAGGAAAGTTTGGTGAAGCACGACAGAAGATTTTGTTCCTGATGAAGGAAAACAAGACAAAGAGTGCTGAATTAAAAGAAACGTCTGCCCAGCTTCAACGCGCGAATGCTACTATTGGGGAGATGCAAAGGGATCTCCAAAACATGGAGCAAAAGAATCAGGCGCTCCAAGGAACGCTTGATGAAGCTATGGAACAAACTGCACAAATCCTCGGACAGAAAAAGGAAGGGGTCACACAAATGCAGGACCAACTCAAAGGCATAAAGAAAAAATACGAAGTGCTGAAAGTCAGGCTGGATGAAACAGAGTGCAAAAAAAAAGAGCTTCTTCAAGAGAAAGAGCAACAGGAAGAAGAAAAAAAACGTATTCTCCAGGACTCAGACAACTTGAAGCGCGAAAACGCTGAAATGCTTGCACAAAAGCAGCAACAAGAGAAAATAAATGAAGACCTGCAGCGTAAGCTTCAAGAAATCACAAGAAGAAATGAGCAGTTAGAAAAGATGCACAAGGAAAAACAACAGCAAAATACAGACAAGTGCAATCTATTAAAAGAAATGGAGCAAAGATGCCAGAAACTTGAGAAGGAAGTTGAAGAAACAACCGATCAGTTGAGAACCCTCATCCTAGAGAAAAAAGTGGTCGTGGAAAAGCTCATGGAAAAGAAGAAAAAACGTTTCCGCTTCTTCTGGAGGAGGGACACTCCTGCTCTTTCTACTTTTTCTATTTTTTCTACTGCTGACGTCACCTCGTCTCCCTCCACCTCTGTTCCATCTTAATTTTCACCTCTCCTCTCCCCTTCTCTCCTAACACTTCTTCCCTCTCTCCTTCATCTTTTTTCACCCCAACCAGTCCCGGCAGTTGACTGCCCCTCGTGAGCCTGGTTCTGCCGGAAGTTTCTGCCCGTTTAAAGGCAGTTTTTCTTCCCCACTGTCGCCTAGTGCTTGCTCAGAGGGGATTGTTGGGGTTTTCTCTTTTCTTTTTTTTTCCCTTCTTATTACCATTTTCCTTTATTTACCGATTTGTTTTGTTTACTTTTCTTTTATGTTGTTTCTTTATTTACTTGTTTAACTTTTTTTCAACTTATGTAATAAACTAATAAACCAATTGAATTTATCCTCTGCGTATTTTACATCTAATCTTTAAAGAATATTTCCAAAACATTTTCAAACATCACGATCTGTCTTTTGTTTGCTTGTTAAAACCCCGTAAATGGTGAAGTAAAAACCCTGTGATATGGTTTAAAACATCAAAATAGACTAAACAACTAGTCTAAAACTAAGAGACACAGGATAAAGTTGGTGTGAAGGTTTCAGTCTGTGAATGAATCTAAGCACCATCACCTTAACTTTAAATTCATCTCTGTTACCCTCTTTGTGACTGAACTCTGACCGTGAGCACCACAGCCACTGCGCACCAGTCACACACACTTTAAATCCATCACAGTAAACCAGTTAGTTTACCTCAGTTTGTTTTGCAGCACATTTCACAACATGCAAAAGCATAATGTGCCATGTACAGACTCAAAATCTAATTTAAAAACATGAGGACTGACCTGTAAGCTTTACATTTACAGTTTATCACATACCACTGAGCAGTTCTTACCTGTAATTCTAAGCCCTCTTCTTCCTTTTCTGGTTTAAAACATCAAATTAGACTAAACAACTAGTCTAAAACCAAGAGACACTTAAATATTAAGTTAAACCTCTGGGGTTGCCGGACGCGCCGGCGCGTCAAAATCACATGACCAATTTAAGACGACACAGCTACAAGATGCAGCGATTCAGAGGCTGTATCCCAATTCAGGGTCTGCAGCCTTAAAGGCCGCATTTTAAGGCCGATTACGTCACCATGCCAGTCTCCTATTGCCAGAGGCTGAAGTGTGTGTGCAGTCACCAGGTGATAATCTGATATCGTCTACTTCCCCACTGATGTTAAGTAATATGAAAAAAATAATGAATCCCACCTTAGGCCGAATGTGTGACTCTCTTCGTAGTGGAAGAGAGAATGAATCTTCCCATCCGAATTCACGGCAATCAGTCTGTCAATCAAATCCTGTGGAGTAAAATGAGAGGCTTTGAACAAGAATGCACCGGATAGGGTGCAAAACGAAAACTGTGTGGAAATTTACAATGGGTAAGGTGGAGAACGTATATCAGTCTCAGTGTGAGAGGGTTTATTTGAATGCGTTTGAAGTAAAACAAATGGGTGGGTGGTGTTTGGAGGCCAAATAAAAAGTGCAAACATGCCCTCAGATGGATGACAAAAAAAAAACTGCAGTGTGTGGAAAAGAAGAAGAAGAAAAACACTTACAGGTATGGAGGTTGGCATCTCCCTCAGGGTGTATTCGCTTTTGTTGGCCAAAGACTGTCGGCCCAGCAGTTGCCACACCGACTGGGAAGAGGAGAGGAGGTTGACCAAGTACAGGAAGGACTGAAGAGGAAAGTAAATACAGCAGCTGTTAGAGAGAAAAAATGTATTTGCTTTTAAAGACCATTGTGAATGCATTTGTGCACGTCATGGATTGATCAAATCCTAACACATAATAATAATATAACACTATTCAACTACAAACACTACCGATAATATGACAAATAATATCTGTAGTATTCAAAGCAAAACAAAATGTAAAAAGAATTTATGATTGCAAAGATAAAACATGGTTTACCACACTCTCAAAACTGAATAAGACATATTCTGAGCAGAGTGGTTGAGCAGAAACCTATTGCAGCCTGAAGAATATTAAACTACAGGAAAGCTCCCTGCATTTTTCACTGGGTCTGGTAGAACAGGGAAAACATATCATCAAAAGCATCAAAGGAAAAAAAGAGAGACACTTGCACAAACGAGCTACAACTTAGATTATATTAAACAGCTTCAAAGAAACGTAAAGAAAAAAACAAGATACGATGGATTTTTTTTTTCTAAAATAGAAATATCTATACTTTCATGTGTCTTCTGATGTTTCTGTGCATGTGTGAACTTATCTTCATATGTACTACCAAACCTCCTACTGTACTTAGCACAGATTAAAGCAAAGACTCGAGTTAATTCACCAAAGTGCTGGTGTGTGTATATTTAGTTTTCCTTTGACCTCAGCATATATGTATAACCCACTGATAAGGCAGACTTTAAAGTCGCCTGTGGCAGGACACAGTTTACACATCACTGGCTGTCCGTATTCACTTGGCTAGTCTCTCTGAGAGAGATGACTTGGCTGCTGTCAGAGGCCAAGCATCAGACACACACAGACAGGCTCACGCTGGAGCTTGTTGAAGCTTTCCTGTTAGAAGAATTTAAGTTGTACTATGATTTATTCACTTATGCATTAAGGTTTTATTACTTAGCATGCTTCAGAATGTTCATATATTTCACAGGGACATTAGAAGTAACTCTTAAAGTTTAAACTGCAGATGTCTATTATTAAAAGATACCTCCGTTATGAAGCTTTCGAATGTATTACAATGCTCATATATTTGTGTATCACATGCCATTACATCCTGTCACGTACACACACACACACACACACACAGAACACACACACATGCTGATAAATATGCTTGGAAAACAGGAAATGCAACTGTCCCTTTGTATAAATAAATCTGACTGCAAGGCCTCGGGTGTGGATCTCCTTCGAGCTTCCACCCGTGCACGTCTTCATTGTTGAACCTTGAACAACAGTCTGAGTGTTTTTATTCAACCTGTAGAATGTCTTGTTTAATTTAAATAAACCATTGACATTAAAATGGTCCTTCGAGCCGGAGTGGACATTAGTGGACATTATTGGACATTATTGGACGTTAATTACCAATAATTAGGGCTAATTTTGCTCCAACAGAGTGACCTCGTCGTTCCCTGATATCGTGGAGAGCCCGCGCTGAAGTCTGTCGACAGCCTCCTTTCTACAAAGGAGTAAAGACCAACTACGTGAATTCGGGGTTGGCCAGCGTTCCTTAGCAAAGTGGTCCACGGTCCTGGGAACGAGGGGGAATCTCTGACCGGCACTTAAAACGTGGAGCCAGGTGAATATTAACACTCAAAACACATCGCGATAATATCGTTTCATTATCTGACACTGTCCTGAGGTGTAAAGGCTCGTCTACAGAGACTGGTAGCCATAGTGGAACTCGCTTCTTTCAAATGGAACTGGCAGTCTCCAGGAGACTCGTTTCGAGAAGCTGGCAGTTTAAATAAATTAGTCTGGGACTAAAATAGAGGATGTGTCAGTAGATAAGAAATAATACGCCGCGTTTGTGAAGTTATCTGTGTGAGTAATAAGGACGTGAATGTATTTTGACAAGGGACATTAGGACCCTACATCACTCCTACTGTAATCCTGTGATAACTGATATACTGGTGATAAAGGGAGAAGGTTGCGCTTCATCGCATAAAATTAAGGCCGCCCCTGACAATAGGACAAGGGTAGAAGGCTGCCTTAATAACCACCCCTGATTCTCATACCAGAGAAAGTTACACAGTTCTGTCTTCCTATTAATAAAATCTAAAGTGTAAAGAAAAAACAAAATAAAGGAAAAATGGGGAATAAACAAACAAAACCAGAATTAACTGCAGATGAACAATGGTTAGAGGAAAAAATGTCCAGGCGCCGGACAGATAAGTGCTAATCGTTGGAGAAATCCTAAGACACTAAAAGACTCAACTTGGGAAGGAAAATGCAATCCAACAGCAATAGCTAATTTAGATAAAAAATTACAAGAGGAACCTTACAAACAGAACTAAACAATGAAATATAGTTGGCATGACGATCATGCCCAGATTGTGTAAAATAAATAAAAGGAAATCATTCACATGAAAACCTTTTCTATAAAAAGAGAGATGCATAAGGTAGATTAAGGCTGTGTCATTGTTCAGCCAAGGAAAGTGTGTGAAAAGGTAAATGTCTCCAGCCTGGATGACGGGTGGGACTGCAGCCCACCCAGAGCCCTTGATGGATACAAAATAAAATATAGAAACAAAAAAAATAATAAATTACTTGGTTCGACAGGCAACAGAGAGAATGAATGTGACTGAAGGTTGGATCGGAGATGAGGCAAACAGAAGACCAGTCTAAAAAGTAGGCACAAACCTGTTCAGAGAAAAAGCAAATTTGTACAGATTGGATGAATACTAAATTATCTGTTTGCTGAGTAAGATGATCCTAAACTATTAAATTGGCTCAGTAGTAGTATAGTGATTTACACTGATAAATGTTGTAATATACTGTTGTCATTATATAGAAAGAAAAAGATGATAATATTAATAAAAATATAATATTAATGACAAGAAGTATCCTAGTCAGTATGATGTGAGATGGATAATTGTTATGAAGTAGTCTGCATCAAGTTTAAGGTTTGCTCAAACTCAGTATAATGACATATGAGATGAAGAAAATAAAGGCAATATCTAAACCAATTAGGTGCATAGAGGCACTTAACCTGCTTGAAAACTTGTCATTTAGCCTAGATAAATATTACTGAGATGTAGAGCACATTTATAATGACAACTAATAAGCCAAACCCTGTAGATAACAGCTAAAGCTACAAGATTGAGAAGCTGATTTAAATATGTGGACACTACTAAGCTAATGAGCGAGTTAAACGTTTTTATTTATTTGTTTCCGAGCGGAAGCTGCACAGGGAGCAGTCTATCAATGAATAGAAAACACACATACACAAAGTGTTACATGTGAGATTATTTTTGGAAAGAATCAGAAGTGGGATGGTTTTGAATTAAGAAATCAGTGAAAAGATGCATGAATTACACCTGATTATAACATGCAGAGGCAATGAAGAAAGCAGCTTACACTCACTGAACATTAACATGCATAGGAAAAGTACTGAAGACCTGCTTACACTTATACACATAACATAAGTTGGTATTTCTGACCAGAGAGAGGGAAACGGGTAGTTTAAGTACTCAGGATAATAATGAAAATGTCTTAGTTGTGTTTCTTCAGGAGCAAAACAGACCTGGACAAGCAGAAAATGCATTAACCTTACAAGGACAAGCTCGTGGAGATTAATGCATAGAGACTGATTAAACCGGGCTAAGAACACAAACATGCGCAATGAAGAACAGCTTACTATTTGTATGAGTGATAGAATGTGAGCTCAGTTTTCCCTCACACTTCTGCTCTGTTTCAGTAGCAGCATTTTTCTTTTTGTGTCCTGACTCATGTATGTTTTGTTTTTGTTTTTTGTTTTATTTGATTATTTTATTTTGTCGGTTTGGAAACAAATTTGTGGCAATGCCCAGTTTTAGAGCTGTAAACTGTGAGCAATTCAAAGTTTAAATATATATATATAGAGAGAGAGATGGAATAAGAAAACTTTAACTTCAAAGTTGAAATATGTAAGATGAGTGAAATGTGTGAATTCTTTGAGAAACAAGAAATTATTTAAACATGCCTTGTAACTGAGAGGGCAGAATGATCGCTGTTGGCACCTGTAGATGAAACAGACATTGCAAACTTGCCAAAATCCCTATGGTCCACTGGACCAACAGATGTCGGCCTGATAAAAAACGCTGACTCAATACAAGTAAAGGTAATTTCAAAACACAGACCAATGAAGCCGCAATATCCACTATCTGCAGAAGCAAAGGCAGGAATTCGCCCAGTGATTGCAGACATGGAAAAAGCGGGAATATTAGTAAAAACAAATGAAACAATTTGTAACACGCCTATCTTCCCAATTAAAAAGGCAAACACAGGAAAGTATAGGCTTGTACATTACCTGAGAGCCATCAACGAGATAACTGAGCAAATTCCACCAGTAGTTGCCAATCCTCACACCATCTTAAATCAAGTGACACGGAAAGAACAGTGGTTTTCAGTGATAGACTTATCAAACGCGTTCTTCTCTGTACCACTGCACCCTGGCTCACGCGGGTTGTTTGGTTTCACATTTGATGGGCAAAAATACACCTACACAAGGCTACCACAGGGTTTCCAAAACAGCCCCACCCTGTATGCAGAAGCTTTAAAGAAATCTATGTCTTTTTGCACTCTGCCTGCTCCAGGACAATTCCTATTATATGTAGACGACATCCTGGTCACCGGACACACGCAGGTCGACTGCAAAGCAAATACTTTGAAGGTATTGAGACATCTGGCAGAACAGGGTCACAAAGTCTCACAACACAAGCTACAGCTCTGGAGCCAGGAAGTTACATACCTTGGCCACAAACTCACAGGAGAGGGCAGGACACTGTTAGACAGCAGAAAACTAGCAGTGCAGAACGCAGCAAAACCTCTCACAAAGCAGCAAATGATGAGCTATTTAGGCCTATGTAATTTCTGCAGATGCTGGATTCCCAAATACGCACTTTTAGTGCAGCCTCTGCAGGATCTGATCTATGGCAAACACTTAGCTCTAAAAGACAAAATAGAGTGGACACCAAAAGCAGAAAAAGCATTTCATGATCTAAAACTTGCGCTACAAACACGTACAGTTTTAGCATTGCCAGACTATGACAAGCCTTTCTATTTGCATGTAGACGGAGGCTCAGGCTACATGAGAGCAGTGCTAACTCAAGCATTTGGCGAGAAGCAAAGGCCTCTAGCATTTTACTCATGCAGATTAGACTCAGTAGCAGCAGGACTACCGTCGTGCGTGCAAGCTTGTGCGGCTGCAGCGGAAGCAGTGAAAAAGTCCGCTGACCTTATCCTCGGACACACCCTGATTATCAAGGTGCCACACGCTGTGACCTCGATCCTACTGCAAGCAAATCTATCATATCTGACACATGCAAGACAGCTTTCATATGTAGGCATCCTATTGTCACAGTCGCACATCACAATCGAGAAATGTGGTCAGCCAAACCCAAGCACTCTCCTCCCCACAGAGGAGGATGGTGAACAACACTGTTGTATGCAAAAATTAGATGAGGACACGAAACCAAGAGCAGATATCTATAGCACACCACAGCAAAGCTACAAGAACGTTTTTGTAGATGGCTCTGCAGCAAAAGATAGCTTGGGGAAAAGCCGTGTGGGTTATGCAGTAACCACAACTGATACTGTAATAGAGGCAGAGCCCCTCACCTCCTCTCACTCAGCCCAGAGTGCTGAGCTAACTGCTGTTATTAGAGCTTGTGAGCTACACAAAGGCGAAGCAATAAACATCCACACTGACAGCCAATACGTTTTCGCTGCAGTTCATCATTTCGCTAAGATATGGCAAAACAGAGGAATGGTAACGTCCACTAAACTGGATGACCTTTAACTAGCGAACCCATAGACAAGTCAATCAGAGAAACCACACTAGCAGAATGGATGACTGAACTGTTAAAAAAACAAAGACATAGTACTGAACAACCAACTGCCGGATGATTCTTCTCCAGTTTCTTCCAGATTGAAGCCAGGTGATTGGATCCTGATCAAGGTCCTCCAGCGGAAAAGCTGGAGCACACCAAGGTGGGAAGGCCCCTATCAGGTTCTTCTGACGACCCCTACAGCCTGCAAAATAGCTGAAAGGCCGTCGTGGATACACCAGAGTCACACTAAGAAGGTTGAGCCCAACACATAGACTCCAGCTCTCTCCAAACCTCTTTGTGTACCGCCTGGTGGGGAGTAGGGTCACAGGTGGCAACACAGGTGATTTCGCTCCTCTGGCCAGGGGTCGCCACACGGGAGGCCTAAAGAGGCTGCAGTCGGGAAGATCGCTCCCTTGACTCAAACCTAGCCTACCTGCCCGGTGTGGGGACCAATCGTGATGCCTGACATGGAGATGGAGATGGAGGAATTAGAGGAGCTGGAGGAGGAGCAGACGAGCAGCCCAGAAGAAGAAGCCCCCAGAAGCCCACAATGGAGAGATCGCTTAAACCCCCAGAACTGGTCTGAAAACTGCTACTTGACCATATGCATAACCCTGTGTTTTCTATTCATCATCTCAGTGTTTACAGCACTCGCCGCCATCTGCATGGACATAGCCTGCAGGGACAACCCCTGCAATCCCTACTGTCCAAGAGGATATGGTGTTGACCCCAATGGCACCAACCCCTGCGACCTATGGAAACAAGACCAAGAGATCACCCACAGTAAAAGATGGACACACGACGATTCACACCTATGTGACCTGACACAGGACCATGACCACCCCTGGATGAACAACGCTTGGTACCGCTATGTGTACGATAGAACACATACATTCCAGACAACATACACTCACCTAACATGACCGACGCTCTAAACGTGCTGAAACAAATTAGAAATGCAGAACAAAAAGACAAAATATTAGATCCTGAAGATTGGTTAACATGGTTATTGAACGGATCGTGGAGGTCCCTGTTGATTAAAGGACTTGTTGGAATTGCCTCCTTACTCTTATTAATGTGTGTTTTCACAACCTGTGTAATACCCTGCTTTAAGAAAATGGTGTCAAATATGATAGCTCATTCCGTTAATGCTTATGTAGCAGTGCATAATCCCGCAGCCTATGACAGCGATCAGAACCCGGACAGTGAAGAAGATGACGACTATGTGTAGTTTCCGTCTGTACTTAGTCAATGACGTGGCAATTGAAAATGTTTCACAAGTGATTGTCTACTGAACTCAATAAAGTTACAGATGAAATATTTGAACAACAGGAGGGAATGTTAGAAGAATTTAAGTTGTACTATGATTTATTCACTTATGCATTAAGGTTTTATTACTTAGCATGCTTCAGAATGTTCATATATTTCACAGGGACATTAGAAGTAACTCTTAAAGTTTAAACTGCAGATGTCTATTATTAAAAGATACCTCCGTTATGAAGCTTTCGAATGTATTGCAATGCTCATATATTTGTGTATCACATGCCATTACATCCTGTCACGTACACACACACACACACACAGAACACACACACATGCTGATAAATATGCTTGAAAAACAGGAAATGCAACTGTCCCTTTGTATAAATAAATCTGACTGCAAGGCCTCGGGTGTGGATCTCCTTCGAGCTTCCACCCGTGCACGTCTTCATTGTTGAACCTTGAACAACAGTCTGAGTGTTTTTATTCAACCTGTAGAATGTCTTGTTTAATTTAAATAAACCATTGACATTTCCTGAGAGAAATTCTGCCAAAAACATAACTAAAAATGCAGTCTTATGAAAGTAAGGCTTATTTGCCCAGACACCCATAAACCAATCAGCAAAAAGCCTTTCTTGTTAACAAAATCACTATTGCCAGTTTCTTAAATATGAATATTCACAAGTGAATTTTCTACATGGCTGCTGGTATCACAGCAACACATGGACCACTATTCTGAGTCCTGGGTTAATAATAATTGGAATCAATTTAATTTTAATCAATTTAAACACCTTTGTAACCAGTGAGCTAAAAACATGATGGAAAAGCAAAACTTCTAAGAGATCTGTGTCTGTACTATTATGTAGATATCTAAAAATTGGGGCATTGTGGGCTCCAGGAAGTTTCTCCTTCTCCCTCTCTCTCACACACACACGCACGCACATACATACAATACCTTAATGCAACTCCTATCTGTGGGGTCAATGGGAGTTGGTTTGGGACGGACCACTCTGATGTCGTCACTGCTGCACTCAAGAACAGACCATAGCTCTAGTACCAGGGCCCGAATAAAGCCTGAGACAGAACACGGAGAAATTTGTTGTACCAAACATTTATTTGAAATAGCAGCAACTAAAATTATTAACAGTGCTTTAATAAATAAACGACTGACTTTGTTATTGTGTCCAATCTTTTAAAGAAATCTGTCTTTGCATTGCTGGCACCGTTTTGATTGGAGGATTTGAATCTCAGGAAGGAAGGAATTTATAATGCCACTCCCTTTGATCCCATTTAATCTCTTCCCTGTTGCACTTTGGCCTGTCAGTAACTACATTTGAATTTTGCAGCTCAAGCTTGCACATAAAGGCTGGATAAAAACGTTAATGCAATCAAAATGTACGCAGCCCTCGCTGGAAAACTGGGGATACAGTACAGTACATAAATGATGAAGCAAAGACAAAACATTAGTGTCATGGAAGAAGAAATAGTCAGTGCATCACGGGAAGCTCCCAGCAATAAAACCTGCATTTGTATTGACACATAAACCTTAATTTGTGAGCAATTTTCAGTGTATTTCAGTTAAATTAATGAGACAAATATAACAAAAGGGATTTTATACTTAGAAGAAGAATATGAAATTGAAATATTAAACTAAGAAAACTATAAATACTGCAGTTCTAGAGTTACAGATATACAATTAAGCTTTGCATATCAGTGCTGTATAACCCAGGGAATGTACTTTTTTTTTTTTTTATAATTGAATAGTAATGGAAATCATGAACTGTTTTTCAGAGGTCATAGATCAAATGAGCAGTAGAGTTTTTCTCACAGAATGGTTCTTTCACATAGAAATCAGTGTGTGCTGCAGGTTTAGCAAATGGCCCATCATTTGTAAGCTCTGTCTGGACTATATCACTTTTTGAGGTCATCCTTCTTTCTGTCAGTCTGCCTTTTTATCGATGGCACAAACATATGTCACATCATGGAACACATGAGTGCTCCACAGCCAGCGCTGCTCAACACAGCAGGGAACTGTTCTTGCGTGGGTAAAGTCATAGGAGAGAATAGGTTTCAGAACGCAGCGGTGCTGTTATAAGCGAAGGGCTGATAAGTAATCAGACTTCTTTTCCCATAACCAGTTGAGTCGCCCCTTCTAGCCAATAGAAAGAATGCAGGATTAAAATATTTGTTCACTAGCTTCATTTTTTGACCTCTTTTGACAAGAGTACGGTATTTCCTGGAGCCTTTTGCATATGGATAAACCTAGTATCAGTATACAACTGATATGTGAATCCATTTATCAAAAAAGAACGCCTCTTCTTACTCTTTCTTACCCAAACAAAAACGGTTTGACAAATACATTTCTCCCTAAGCTGCCTTAAGTCTCCTTTATACCGACAACACAAAAACAACAACAACAACTTATAATATAAGCCTTAAGCATCACAGCTGACAAGTGTTTGTTGTGTCCAAATAACTGCAATAGTACCTGAACTGTGCAGAGCCACAACTCCCGGAGCAGTTGCTGCCACCTGTGTCACCATCACCCCGTAGCCAAACTTCTCGCAGCTGCTCACCTACAGAAAACACACAGAAATCTCATACCCCTAGAAATATTTCAGCCTTTCACTATCACAGTTTTTGGTTATCAGGTAAAAAATGAATGAGAGTTTGGAAAAAGGATGGAAAAGGTTTAGGTCAAATGTAGTACTAATGTATCATAAAGGGAGATGTGTAAGTAAATCTGGGATTCTGGAAAGGCACAACATAATGTAGTTAAACATGCTGTGGAGAATTTAAATTGTAAATTGATATTGGAGTGTGCAGGCCCTTCATTAATTACAACACAATGCCACAACTAAAAATAGACAAAATATAATTACATTCCATAATTAAAGTGTAATGCCAAACTAGAGAAGCAATTACAATGGTGCGTAAACAATGGCAGTAAATTAAGCCCACGGGGGATCAGCTAAGGTTTGCAGCAAGCCTGAGTGTTTGTGTGTTTACAATTTGAATCTTAGACTCAGACCCTGTGACAAGGTCTGTGAAAACCACGTTTTTATGCCTGAAATACTACAGTACTACACTCCCACCAGATGAGCTCATGCAGCCTGTCACGAACCGGGACATACAACCATGACAAAACAGGAGATGCACACACAATTTATTGTGTTATTAATTTAGATCAACTGTGCTAATATAGTATACCAAAATGAAAACAATAACTCAAATTTCAGATATTTGAGGTTGTGCTGAAAATAATGGTGCCAAATAAGGCAAGAAAAACATATTTTAAAGGTGAAATATAGAGGTAAAATCAAAAATAGTCAAGAACGGCCAATTATACCCTGGACCACAGAGGGTTAAATTTGAAAACGGTTTAAAAAAAAACATCCCCATTCTAAAATGTCATGTGACAATCTGATTCATGAAGAGTGATGATGTCACAAGGACATGTGATGATGTCACAAGGACATGTGATGATGTCACAAGCACATGCCTTTGAGCCTTTGAAGTTTTTCTATAAATAGGGGTCAGGAGCAGCAAGTTTTAGTCAGTTTGTTCGCAGCCTTCAAACGTTCGACCAGAGCTATATTTGAAAGTATTTGTAAACCTCTGTAACATCACGCTCCAAAGCCCTGTGACGTTTCTGTGTTCTGTGACGTTGTCCCAAAGAAAGACCTTTAAATGCGATAAATAGCCTAAACGTTTTCGTTTATGACTAGTTTACCGTGTTATGACTGTGAACAGGGGGGAAGTCGCGCAAGAGAAATGTCGACCAAAACAATTGCAAGTAAGCCAAAGTCAGTTCCTAAAAGTCAACCCGCAGGTGTTTCCACCACCATCAGACCCTCCACTTCTGTAAGACCTCCATTAAGAATAACTGATGCAAAGAAAACCGCTCGGGTGGGAAAAACTCAGAATGGAAGACCGGCAGCTGTGAAACAGCCCCCGAAGAGGGATATGAAAAAGAATGTGGACAGTAAACTGGTCAGCTTAATTACAAATGAAATTGTATACAGTGGAGCGACTGTGTCATTTGATGACATCGCAGGGCAGGATCTGGCAAAGCAAGCACTTCAAGAAATTGTCATCCTTCCTGCCTTAAGACCTGATCTCTTTACTGGTCTGAGAGCTCCTGCACGTGGCTTGCTTTTATTTGGCCCACCAGGAAATGGGAAGACCATGCTCGCCAAAGCAGTTGCTGCAGAGTCTAATGCAACATTCTTCAACATCAGTGCTGCTAGTTTGACCTCCAAATATGTGGGAGAAGGCGAGAAGCTCGTACGAGCACTCTTTGCAGTTGCAAGAGAGAGACAGCCCTCAGTAATCTTCATCGATGAAGTGGACGGCTTGCTCTGTCAAAGGAGGGAGGGGGAGCACGACGCCTCTCGCCGTTTAAAAACTGAGTTCCTCATTGAGTTTGACGGGTTGCAGTCAGGAAAGGATGACAGAGTACTTGTAATGGGAGCAACGAACAGGCCCCAGGAGCTCGATGAAGCAATATTAAGGCGCTTTGCAAAAAGAGTATATGTGACCTTACCCGATGAGAAGACAAGATTTACGCTGCTGAAAAATCTTTTGGGAACGCACGGGAGTCCACTGAGCCAAGACGAACTGTCCTGTCTTGCAAAAGTGACTGAAGGATATTCAGGGAGCGATTTGACAGCATTAGCCAAAGATGCTGCACTTGGCCCAATAAGAGAGTTGGCACCAGAACAAGTCCGTGTTATAGCTGCTGCTGAGGTGCGCAACATTAAGATAAAAGACTTTGAGGATTCTCTGAAGCAAATCAAACCAACTGTTAGTCCAGCAACTCTTAACATGTACACCAAATAGAACAAAGATTTTGGTGGTCCTTCTTCAATAAATCCAAATCCAGTCAGGCTGGATGAAACAGAGTGCAAAAATAAAGAGCTTCTTCAAGAGAAAGAGCAACAGGAAAAAGAAAAAAAACGTATTCTCCAGGACTTGGAGAGAAGAAATCTACAACTGAACAAATTAATACAATGAAGGACAGAACACCTGAACTGGAAGGAGAAGTATTGGAAAAACGATGTTCAAAGATGCAGCGTAGGATCAATGAAATGGCGAAAAAACACTCAGAGGTCATTAATGAGATGTTGTTGAACTCAGACAACTTGAAGTGTGAAAACGCTGAAATGCTTGCACAAAAGCAGCAACAAGAGAAAATAAATGAAGACCTGCAGCGTAAGCTTCAAGAAATCACAAGAAGAAATGAGCAGTTAGAAAAGATGCACAAGGAAAAACAACAGCAAAATACAGACAAGTGCAATCTATTAAAAGAAATGGAGCAAAGATGCCAGAAACTTGAGAAGGAAGTTGAAGAAACAACCGATCAGTTGAGAACCCTCATCCTAGAGAAAAAAGTGGTCGTGGAAAAGCTCATGGAAAAGAAGAAAAAACGTTTCCGCTTCTTCTGGAGGAGGGACACTCCTGCTTTTTCTACTCTTTCTATTTTTTCTACTGCTGACGTCACCTCGTCTCCCTCCACCTCTGTTCCATCTTAATTTTCACCTCTCCTCTCCCCTTCTCTCCTAACACTTCTTCCCTCTCTCCTTCATCTTTTTTCACCCCAACCAGTCCCGGCAGTTGACTGCCCCTCGTGAGCCTGGTTCTGCCGGAAGTTTCTGCCCGTTTAAAGGCAGTTTTTCTTCCCCACTGTCGCCTAGTGCTTGCTCAGAGGGGATTGTTGGGGTTTTCTCTTTTCTTTTTTTTTCCCTTCTTATTACCATTTTCCTTTATTTACCGATTTGTTTTGTTTACTTTTCTTTTACGTTGTTTCTTTATTTACTTGTTTAACTTTTTTTCAACTTATGTAATAAACTAATAAACCAATTGAATTTGTCCTCTGCGTATTTTACATCTAATCTTTAAAGAATATTTCCAAAACATTTTCAAACATCACGATCTGTCTTTTGTTTGCTTGTTAAAACCCCGTAAATGGTGAAGTAAAAACCCTGTGATATGGTTTAAAACATCAAAATAGACTAAACAACTAGTCTAAAACTAAGAGACACAGGATAAAGTTGGTGTGAAGGTTTCAGTCTGTGAATGAATCTAAGCACCATCACCTTAACTTTAAATTCATCTCTGTTACCCTCTTTGTGACTGAACTCTGACCGTGAGCACCACAGCCACTGCGCACCAGTCACACGCACTTTAAATCCATCACAGTAAACCAGTTAGTTTACCTCAGTTTGTTTTGCAGCACATTTCACAACATGCAAAAGCATAATGTGCCATGTATAGACTCAAAATCTGATTTAAAAACATGAGGACTGACCTGTAAGCTTTACATTTACAGTTTATCACATACCACTGAGCAGTTCTTACCTGTAATTCTAAGCCCTCTTCTTCCTTTTCTGGTTTAAAACATCAAATTAGACTAAACAACTAGTCTAAAACCAAGAGACACTTAAATATTAAGTTAAACCTCTGGGGTTGCCGGACGCGCCGGCGCGTCAAAATCACATGACCAATTTAAGACGACACAGCTACAAGATGCAGCGATTCAGAGGCTGTATCCCAATTCAGGGTCTGCAGCCTTAAAGGCCGCATTTTAAGGCCGATTACGTCACCATGCCAGTCTCCTATTGCCAGAGGCTGAAGTGTGTGTGCAGTCACCAGGTGATAATCTGATATCGTCTACTTCCCCACTGATGTTAAGTAATATGAAAAAAATAATGAATCCCACCTTAGGCCGAATGTGTGACTCTCTTCGTAGTGGAAGAGAGAATGAATCTTCCCATCCGAATTCACGGCAATCAGTCTGTCAATCAAATCCTGTGGAGTAAAATGAGAGGCTTTGAACAAGAATGCACCGGATAGGGTGCAAAACGAAAACTGTGTGGAAATTTACAATGGGTAAGGTGGAGAACGTATATCAGTCTCAGTGTGAGAGGGTTTATTTGAATGCGTTTGAAGTAAAACAAATGGGTGGGTGGTGTTTGGAGGCCAAATAAAAAGTGCAAACATGCCCTCAGATGGATGACAAAAAAAAACTGCAGTGTGTGGAAAAGAAGAAGAAGAAAAACACTTACAGGTATGGAGGTTGGCATCTCCCTCAGGGTGTATTCGCTTTTGTTGGCCAAAGACTGTCGGCCCAGCAGTTGCCACACCGACTGGGAAGAGGAGAGGAGGTTGACCAAGTACAGGAAGGACTGAAGAGGAAAGTAAATACAGCAGCTGTTAGAGAGAAAAAATGTATTTGCTTTTAAAGACCATTGTGAATGCATTTGTGCACGTCATGGATTGATCAAATCCTAACACATAATAATAATATAACACTATTCAACTACAAACACTACCGATAATATGACAAATAATATCTGTAGTATTCAAAGCAAAACAAAATGTAAAAAGAATTTATGATTGCAAAGATAAAACATGGTTTACCACACTCTCAAAACTGAATAAGACATATATTCTGAGCAGAGTGGTTGAGCAGAAACCTATTGCAGCCTGAAGAATATTAAACTACAGGAAAGCTCCCTGCATTTTTCACTGGGTCTGGTAGAACAGGGAAAACATATCATCAAAAGCATCAAAGGAAAAAAAGAGAGACACTTGCACAAACGAGCTACAACTTAGATTATATTAAACAGCTTCAAAGAAACGTAAAGAAAAAAACAAGATACGATGGATTTTTTTTTCTAAAATAGAAATATCTATACTTTCATGTGTCTTCTGATGTTTCTGTGCATGTGTGAACTTATCTTCATATGTACTACCAAAGATTAAAGCAAAGACTCGAGTTAATTCACCAAAGTGCTGGTGTGTGTATATTTAGTTTTCCTTTGACCTCAGCATATATGTATAACCCACTGATAAGGCAGACTTTAAAGTCGCCTGTGGCAGGACACAGTTTACACATCACTGGCTGTCCGTATTCACTTGGCTAGTCTCTCTGAGAGAGATGACTTGGCTGCTGTCAGAGGCCAAGCATCAGACACACACAGACAGGCTCACGCTGGAGCTTGTTGAAGCTTTCCTGAGAGAAATTCTGCCAAAAACATAACTAAAAATGCAGTCTTATGAAAGTAAGGCTTATTTGCCCAGACACCCATAAACCAATCAGCAAAAAGCCTTTCTTGTTAACAAAATCACTATTGCCAGTTTCTTAAATATGAATATTCACAAGTGAATTTTCTACATGGCTGCTGGTATCACAGCAACACATGGACCACTATTCTGAGTCCTGGGTTAATAATAATTGGAATCAATTTAATTTTAATCAATTTAAACACCTTTGTAACCAGTGAGCTAAAAACATGATGGAAAAGCAAAACTTCTAAGAGATCTGTGTCTGTACTATTATGTAGATATCTAAAAATTGGGGCATTGTGGGCTCCAGGAAGTTTCTCCTTCTCCCTCTCTCTCTCACACACACACGCACGCACATACATACAATACCTTAATGCAACTCCTATCTGTGGGGTCAATGGGAGTTGGTTTGGGACGGACCACTCTGATGTCGTCACTGCTGCACTCAAGAACAGACCATAGCTCTAGTACCAGGGCCCGAATAAAGCCTGAGACAGAACACGGAGAAATTTGTTGTACCAAACATTTATTTGAAATAGCAGCAACTAAAATTATTAACAGTGCTTTAATAAATAAACGACTGACTTTGTTATTGTGTGCAATCTTTTAAAGAAATCTGTCTTTGCATTGCTGGCACCGTTTTGATTGGAGGATTTGAATCTCAGGAAGGAAGGAATTTATAATGCCACTCCCTTTGATCCCATTTAATCTCTTCCCTGTTGCACTTTGGCCTGTCAGTAACTACATTTGAATTTTGCAGCTCAAGCTTGCACATAAAGGCTGGATAAAAACGTTAATGCAATCAAAATGTACGCAGCCCTCGCTGGAAAACTGGGGATACAGTACAGTACATAAATGATGAAGCAAAGACAAAACATTAGTGTCATGGAAGAAGAAATAGTCAGTGCATCACGGGAAGCTCCCAGCAATAAAACCTGCATTTGTATTGACACATAAACCTTAATTTGTGAGCAATTTTCAGTGTATTTCAGTTAAATTAACGAGACAAATATAACAAAAGGGATTTTATACTTAGAAGAAGAATATGAAATTGAAATATTAAACTAAGAAAACTATAAATACTGCAGTTCTAGAGTTACAGATATACAATTAAGCTTTGCATATCAGTGCTGTATAACCCAGGGAATGTACTTTTTTTATATAATTGAATAGTAATGGAAATCATGAACTGTTTTTCAGAGGTCATAGATCAAATGAGCAGTAGAGTTTTTCTCACAGAATGGTTCTTTCACATAGAAAGCAGTGTGTGCTGCAGGTTTAGCAAATGGCCCATCATTTGTAAGCTCTGTCTGGACTATATCACTTTTTGAGGTCATCCTTCTTTCTGTCAGTCTGCCCAAAACATCAACGGTATCGGTGAAGACAGAAGACAGTGTTTTGTGCGACACATGGAATAGATGACAAAGATGCTGGACTGGAAGATCAAGTCTCAGACGCATTAGTGTGAGTAAGAGCATTTGGAAACCTGTCAGTTTCTTCGATATTGGCAGGAAATCTTTGACAGTGTTGAAGAGGGACATTAAGACTGCATAACAATATAGTCCAGTGTAATATCTTACTTTTTCGGTATCGTCCTTTAAGAAAGTTTCATTCAGCTCTGTCTTTTGCAACTGTGCTCGAAGCAGTCTGTTCTCCTCCAACAGCCGGTTTATTTCTGCTCTGCCCTGTTGACTGCACACACAGTCCTTCGTCTGCCCTTCAGCTTCCGTGACGCTGTCACTCCCATCACCACTGGATTTGTTACATCCATTTCATATGCTGGTTTGCCTGCAATAATGCCAAATCAAAAGCTATTCAGTCGACATGACGTGGTTCTGCAGCATCACACATTAGCATGTTTTATCTCATTATCTATGACCGCAGCGCATTGAAAAAACCCCCACTAAAAGCCTTTTAGTTTGGTCCTTTTACAGCATCCTGCCATGCGATTACATTTGTTCCTGACCACCGAGAACACTCACGTTAACTTTTATCGAGTGGAAAAAAAGTTAGCGTGTTTATATTATGCTAACATAGCTGTGTCGCTAGCGGTCACGTAGCACATCATTATATACCAGCTAGCCCAAGTTCAGTAACCCTACAAATGTCACTGCTGTTTAGTTTTCTGTCTTCATTTATGTTGGAAGTGATAAGAAAGCTGTACGTTTTAATTTGTTTCCAAAACCCCGCAGTCAGGACATGCTATATTGTATTTAGATAGAAGCTAGCGAGCTAACTTGCTGCTAACTTCTAACTCATATGTCATAAATTCCATTGTCATGGATGCCTGGATGTTTAACTCAGTTGTTACACCTGGTAGAGCAGAACGCTGATAATTTTATTAAAGATGAAAGACTTAAGACAGTGTTTTAACTCTCAGTAATGCCACAGTGATCATTTGATATATGGACCTGCAGCAGAGTTTAGGCCCAGACACGGCTAGTGACGTCAGACTCAACAATCGGATAGTGATATGAATTACTTTAGAACTCACCGGAGAGAAAATGCCGCGAGCAAACCAACAAAAAGCTGGGGATTGCACGGAACTCGATATCCGCTCGTCTCACCGCTGCAATCCATGCCTGGCGTCTTTGTTTGGTGGATACATGGGATCCCTCACGTTGCCGCCAGGATGGAAAACGATGAAAAGATTAATCCAGTTTCTTGCCTTCACGATCGTGAGCTTTAACGTTGCAACCGACTACACAACACGTACCATAGCTGAAGCTGTATCCTTTGTCTGGCCTACTGTGATGGCGGCAGGGGGCGTGGCCCGCCTCATGTAACGTCACGCTCCAAAGCCCTGTGACGTTTCTGTGTTCTGTGACGTTGTCCCAAAGACGTTGTCCACCTCTGTTGGAGGGAGTAATGTGGGTGACTGTGTAGTGTAGTTGGTGTAATAGTTTTCGACTCCACACAGTCACTGCTTTGCTGTGCTTCTGCAGCGTATCCAGTAATGGTGACAAATCCTCCAGCGTTGCAATAGGAAGCTGCTCTTAAGCGCAGAAAGAATTGTTTCCAGGGATTTCTATTTGTATCCAGCTTGGCGTGCAGGATCCTTTGTGTAATCTATGCTTACATATGTATTTTACACACAGACAATGTGAAAAATACAACACATTGCTATGGATTGATGCTGAAAGTGCTAATTGCACTAAAAAATTTAGCTGAAAAAATAACACCAACTAAATAGATAAGCATGTCTGTTAACAAAAAAACCCAAACGCTTTACCCAACTGGGGTTTTTCAACTACCTCAGGGACAAAGCTTTACCAAAATCTTCCAACTCAGACCCTGTGACAAGGTCTGTGAAAACCACGTTTTTATGCCTGAAATTCTACAGTACTACACTCCCACCAGATGAGCTCATGCAGCCTGTCACGAACCGGGACATACAACCATGACAAAACAGGAGATGCACACACAATTTATTGTGTTATTAATTTAGATCAACTGTGCTAATATAGTATACCAAAATGAAAACAATAACTCAAATTTCTCATGTACACTTTCTACAGAGGCACCATCGAGAGCATCCTGTCGAGCTGCATCACTGTGTGGTTTGGAGCCTGCAATGCGTCCTGTCATAGAACCCTCCAACGCATAGTGAGAGCTGCAGAGAGGATCATTGGTGTCTCTCTCCCCTCCCTCCAGGACATTTACAGCACCCGTCTCACTAAAAAAGCCCTTTGCATAGCGGCTGATCCCACGCACCCAATGCAAAGCTTCTTCAAGCTGCTGCCGTCAGGGAGGAGACTGCGGAGTCTCCAGGCCAGGACCAGCAGACTGAAGGACAGCTTCATCCATCAGGCTGTCAGGAAGCTTAACTCCCTCCCGATTCTGCCCCCTCTCCCCTCCTCTCCTCCATGGTCTCACTGAACTCTGTCACATACACACACACACACTCTCTGACTCACTCACTGGCCTGCACCAGTTACCAGTCACTTTGTGGAGCATTGGACTGCCATTACCTCATAAGACTTTGTTGTTATACTATCTCTAACCGTATATTACTAGATCTCCATTTGCACTATTTGCCTATTTGCACTACTCTGCCTGGTTTACACTCAATGTCATTTACCCATACCTGAATATTGTATATTGTATATTGCATAGCTTTCTTGTTAAATTGTATTGTATTTATTTAAATTTTTACTTTTTAATTATTTTATTTGCATTTTTTAATCACTCTCTTATATTTAAATGTTCATTTGCTATTTCATCTAGGGTTTGAGAGTAACGAAATTTCTATTCTCTGTATGTCCTGTACATGTGGCAGAATTGACAAATAAAGTTGACTTTGACTTTGAGATATTTGAGGTTGTGCTGAAAATAATGGTGCCAAATAAGGCAAGAAAAACATATTTTAAAGGTGAAATATAGAGGTAAAATCAAAAATAGTCAAGAACGGCCAATTATACCCTGGACCACAGAGGGTTAAATTTGAAAACGGTTTTAAAAAAAAACATCCCCATTCTAAAATGTCATGTGACAATCTGATTCATGAAGAGTGATGATGTCACAAGGACATGTGATGATGTCACAAGGACATGTGATGATGTCACAAGCACATGCCTTTGAGCCTTTGAAGTTTTTCTATAAATAGGGGTCAGGAGCAGCAAGTTTTAGTCAGTTTGTTCGCAGCCTTCAAACGTTCGACCAGAGCTATATTTGAAAGTATTTGTAAACCTCTTCAGAGTCACTGAAATTTTTTTTAAACGTTCTCACCAATTCACTGAGCAAACAAACACATTTCAGTCAAGATGACTTTCACCTCAAATCATCTTGAAATATGTAAAGGGACCCTTTTGGGAGGTCACTACAAGGTCGAGGGTTTCCTTGAAGAAGGGGGCTTTGGTATTGTAACCAAATGTTGCAATACAAAAACCAACAAAGTCGTTGCTATTAAAGTCAACAAGAGCGACCCTGAAATTCTGCAACAGGCGAAAATGGAAATTTACATACTGGAGAAGCTGCGAGGCTTGGATGCAGATAGATGCAACATTGTTAAATGGAACGACTTTTTCATCGACAGTGACCGCATCTGCTTAAATTTTGAACTCCTCGATGAAAGCCTGTGGCAGTACATGCGGTACCGGAGGAACCGGGTTCTCCCAGTAACAGAAATCAGGCCAGTGTTATTTCAGCTCGCAAATGCCCTGTCCCACCTGGGTTCTTTGGGAATAGTGCATGCTGACCTCAAACCTGGAAACATAATGGTTGTGGACCGCTATGAGTGTCCAATCAAAGTCAAACTTACAGACTTTGGTTTTGCATGTCCCGCATCTACAGTGATTCCTGGTGACTGTGTGGGGACGGTTGGTTATAAAGCACCTGAGGTTATGATTGGTAGTCTATTTAATGAAGCAATAGACATGTGGTCCCTGGGGCTGGTAGCTGTGGAGCTTGCTACAGGGTTTCCTTTCTACCCTGGGAGAAATGATTATGATGTTTTGAAATTCATCATACAGACCCAGGGACAGCCACCAGATCATGTTTTAGACTCTGGCTTTTACACTGATAACTATTTCATAAAAGACAACTACAACGGACAACACTGGACATTTAAGACCGAAAGACAATTTCAAGATGAGACAGGTTGTCAGTCCAAGGACACTCGATGCATAAAACTTAAGTGCCTCGATGACCTTGAACAACTACTGAAGATAAGGGGGTGTTGGGAAAAAATCCAAAATGTATTTGTCAGCCTAATCAAAGAGATGTTAGCATTGGATCCAAACCAGCGCATAACACCCTCGGAGGTTCTCCACCACCCCTTTTTCAATCCTGGCCTCTCTAAGAGTTCTCCCTGCACTGACATGAGTAGCACAGGGGGACAAAACCTTGTGGTCTCTCAGCAGCCTTCTAGTTGCAAAAGAGAAGAATCACAGAAAATCAGCTGCAGTTCCCAAACCTCAGAAGAATTTTCTCAACAAGAATACGTCAACGCATCAGCCAACACATCCTCCTCTATAGATGATCTTGAAATATCTAAAGGGACCTTTTTGGGAGGTCACTACGAGGTCGAGGGTTTCCTTGGAGAAGGGGGCTTTGGTATTGTAACCAAATGTTGCAATACAAAAACCAACGAATTTGTTGCTATCAAAGTCAACAAAAATAACCCTGAAATTCTGCAACAGGCAAAAATGGAAATTCTCATCCTGGAGCAGCTGCGAGGCTTGGATGCAGATAGATGCAACATTGTTCAATGGAACGACTTTTTCATCGACGGTGACCGCATCTGCTTAAATTTTGAACTCCTTGACCAAAGCCTGTGGGACTACATAGAGGACCCGGAAAACCAGGGTCTCCCCATAAGCGAAATCAGGCCAATTTTACATCAACTCACAAATGCCCTGTCCCACCTGGGTTCTGTGGGAATAGTGCATGCTGACCTCAAACCTGGAAACATAATGGTTGTGGACTGCTATGAGTGTCCCATCAAAGTCAAACTTATAGACTTTGGCATTGCATGTCCCGCATCTACAGTGATTCCTGGTGACTGTGTGGGGACGGTTGGTTATAAAGCACCTGAGGTTATGATTGGTAGTCTATTTAATGAAGCAATAGACATGTGGTCCCTGGGGCTGGTAGCTGTGGAGCTTGCTACTGGGTATCCTTTCTACCCTGGGAGAAATGATTATGATGTTTTGAAATTCATCATACAGACCCAGGGACAGCCACCAGATCATGTTTTAGACTCTGGCTTTTACACTGATAACTATTTCATAAAAGACAACTACAACGGACAACACTGGACATTTAAGACCGAAAAACAATTTCAAGATGAAACAGATTATCAGTCCAACGACACTCGATCCATAAAACTTAAGTGCCTCGATGACCTTGGACCAATGCTGAGTATAATGTGGGGCAAGGAAAAAATCCAAACTGTATTTGTCAGCCTAATCAAAGAGATGTTAGCATTGGATCCAAACCAGCGCATAACACCCTCGGAGGTTCTCCACCACCCCTTTTTCAATCCTGGCCTCTCTAAGAGTTCTCCCTGCACTGACATGAGTAGCACAGGGGGACAAAACCTTGTGGTCTCTCAGCAGCCTTCTAGTTGCAAAAGAGAAGAATCACAGAAAATCAGCTGCAGTTCCCAAACCTCAGAAGAATTTTCTCAACAAGAATACGTCAACGCATCAGCCAACACATCCTCCTCTATAGATGATCTTGAAATATCTAAAGGGACCTTTTTGGGAGGTCACTACGAGGTCGAGGGTTTCCTTGGAGAAGGGGGCTTTGGTATTGTAACCAAATGTTGCAATACAAAAACCAACGAATTTGTTGCTATCAAAGTCAACAAAAATAACCCTGAAATTCTGCAACAGGCAAAAATGGAAATTCTCATCCTGGAGCAGCTGCGAGGCTTGGATGCAGATAGATGCAACATTGTTCAATGGAACGACTTTTTCATCGACGGTGACCGCATCTGCTTAAATTTTGAACTCCTTGACCAAAGCCTGTGGGACTACATAGAGGACCCGGAAAACCAGGGTCTCCCCATAAGCGAAATCAGGCCAATTTTACATCAACTCACAAATGCCCTGTCCCACCTGGGTTCTGTGGGAATAGTGCATGCTGACCTCAAACCTGGAAACATAATGGTTGTGGACCGCTATGAGTGTCCCATCAAAGTCAAACTTATAGACTTTGGCATTGCATGTCCCGCATCTACAGTGATTCCTGGTGACTGTGTGGGGACGGTTGGTTATAAAGCACCTGAGGTTATGATTGGTAGTCTATTTAATGAAGCAATAGACATGTGGTCCCTGGGGCTGGTAGCTGTGGAGCTTGCTACTGGGTATCCTTTCTACCCTGGGAGAAATGATTATGATGTTTTGAAATTCATCATACAGACCCAGGGACAGCCACCAGATCATGTTTTAGACTCTGGCTTTTACACTGATAACTATTTCATAAAAGACAACTACAACGGACAACGCTGGACATTTAAGACCGAAAAACAATTTCAAGATGAAACAGATTATCAGTCCAACGACACTCGATCCATAAAACTTAAGTGCCTCGATGACCTTGGACCAATGCTGAGTATAATGTGGGGCAAGGAAAAAATCCAAACTGTATTTGTCAGCCTAATCAAAGAGATGTTAGCATTGGATCCAAACCAGCGCATAACACCCTCGGAGGTTCTCCACCACCCCTTTTTCAATCCTGGCCTCTCTAAGAGTTCTCCCTGCACTGACATGAGTAGCACAGGGGGACAAAACCTTGTGGTCTCTCAGCAGCCTTCTAGTTGCAAAAGAGAAGAATCACAGAAAATCAGCTGCAGTTCCCAATACTCAGAAGAATTTTCTCAACAAGAATACGTCAACGCATCAGCCAACACATCCTCCTCTATAGATGATCTTGAAATATCTAAAGGGACCCTTTTGGGAGGTCACTACGAGGTCGAGGGTTTCCTTGGAGAAGGGGGCTTTGGTATTGTAACCAAATGTTGCAATACAAAAACCAACAAAGTTGTTGCTATTAAAGTCAACAAAAATAACCCTGAAATTCTGCAACAGGCAAAAATGGAAATTCTCATCCTGGAGCAGCTGCGAGGCTTGGATGCAGATAGATGCAACATTGTTCAATGGAACGACTTTTTCATCGACGGTGACCGCATCTGCTTAAATTTTGAACTCCTTGACCAAAGCCTGTGGGACTACATAGAGGACCCGGAAAACCAGGGTCTCCCCATAAGCGAAATCAGGCCAATTTTACATCAACTCACAAATGCCCTGTCCCACCTGGGTTCTGTGGGAATAGTGCATGCTGACCTCAAACCTGGAAACATAATGGTTGTGGACCGCTATGAGTGTCCCATCAAAGTCAAACTTATAGACTTTGGCATTGCATGTCCCGCATCTACAGTGATTCCTGGTGACTGTGTGGGGACGGTTGGTTATAAAGCACCTGAGGTTATGATTGGTAGTCTATTTAATGAAGCAATAGACATGTGGTCCCTGGGGCTGGTAGCTGTGGAGCTTGCTACTGGGTATCCTTTCTACCCTGGGAGAAATGATTATGATGTTTTGAAATTCATCATACAGACCCAGGGACAGCCACCAGATCATGTTTTAGACTCTGGCTTTTACACTGATAACTATTTCATAAAAGACAACTACAACGGACAACGCTGGACATTTAAGACCGAAAAACAATTTCAAGATGAAACAGATTATCAGTCCAACGACACTCGATCCATAAAACTTAAGTGCCTCGATGACCTTGGACCAATGCTGAGTATAATGTGGGGCAAGGAAAAAATCCAAACTGTATTTGTCAGCCTAATCAAAGAGATGTTAGCATTGGATCCAAACCAGCGCATAACACCCTCGGAGGTTCTCCACCACCCCTTTTTCAGTCCTGGCCTCTCTAAGAGTTCTCCCTGACATGAGTAGCAAACGGGGACCAAACCTTGTGGTCTCTCAGCAGCCTTCAAAACAGAAAGATCATAGAGAATCAATCTCCAGCATTGCTTCAACCACGGACAAAAATGACAAAAACACAAACAGGGATTGTAAAAAGCCATTAACAGCAGATTACATTGCAAGAATTAATTAAGCTGCTCCAATAATGATCACTTTGGCTTTTTTGTCTTTTTTAATTTTCACTCCCCCCACCCCAACCAGTCGCGACAGATGGCTGTCCCTTTAAGAGCCTGGTTCTGTCGAAGGTTTCTTCCTTTTAGAAGGGAGTTTTTCCTTCCCACTGTCGCTCATTGCTTGCTCATAGGGAATCACTTGATTGTTGAGGTGGCCAAAACTCTAGGGGAACTAGCAATTCTTGTGAAAATTGAAAAGGGAAAAAAAGCCTAAAAACATAAAAACAACTGATGAATATGTTCTTGAACTAAGGCACAATTTTGCTTAAAATCCATTAAGTAATCTCTGTGTCAAGTTCTTACCAATATTCAAAGCGGAGCAGCGGACAACTTACCATTACATCAGTCCTTCAATCAGACATAATTTGATCCAAATTGGAAATAAACTGGATGTTTATTAAATAAACCAGCTTTAAGCATCATCTAATTGTTGTTTGTAACTCTTTTTAAATATAGTGCTAACCTTTAGCCTCCTAGTAGACATACATGTTTTATAAATGGGAAAATCCTCTTTTCTTTAGAAAAGTTAAGCTCTGACCTTGAAGTCAAGGTCCCTGAGATTTAAACCTTACAGAGATTTTTAGTAAATGCTACCATGGTATTAATTTAAAAATTCTACATTGTCTCGTTCTTGAGTTATTGCATTCACAAACTTGGGTGTCCACAGCGCCCCGCCATATACCAGACTCAAAAGATTATGAGGTAGGTGTTTTGTTTTTGTTTGTTTGTTTTTTAAGTTTTTTCATAAAGATTACAACATAAAAATAACACAATTGGGAATATTATTGTCATTTTTGAAAACACTATTTTGATGTTATCTAATGCAGTGCAAAAAATAAATAACTAAATTGATAACTGGCACTGAGTCTTCTGTGTGCACACATTCTGCATCAACACACAGGGAGACACTGAGACTTCAGAAATTTTTCACTGTGTTTGTCTATACAGCCACAACTTTCAGATTTTTCACAAACAAGCAGCACGGATTTTGTCCTCATCATTTCAGCTAGAAGTACTTTATAAGGGGGTCTTTCAAGTGAACATTGAACAGGTACAGGTGCTTGAAATCCTTGAAAATGCTCGTTCAGGAGTTAGGCCTTTTTCATACAATCCCCCCATTTTCAAAGGCTCAAATTGGATTGAACAAGCAAGTTTTTTTGTTAATAATTGACCGTTTGGAGTGTAGAACTCATAGATATCAAATGTTGTTTCCTCCCTTGCGAGGCCTTTACTGTATCTGCCTTCAGTTCTGGTTGCTTTGCACTGTGAAGCTATTTGAAAGTATTTGTCAAAGAACAATGAGCACTAGATATCCACTAGATGGTGTTATAGTAAAACACAAGCATAACCCTCACTTAGACAATTTTACCTGATACACAGTTTGTGACCATGTATTTACTCTTCTGGCACTTTGCCTTCACAATTTTGTATTAATTTCACTACCTTTTGGCATGATCACCTTTTAATTTGTTTCTCACATTTGTGACAAAGACACTGCACTGGAGGCAAACAAGACTGTGTAAATACATTCAGCAAGTTGGATTAGTTTCCAGTTTCTGCTGAATACAAGCAAAAACCAGTCACTTCAGAAAGATGTTCAGAATAAAATCTGTAAAACTGCCAAAGAGCAGCACGTGAACTGAACACGCCCGCTCTTGTCTGATCTCGGAAAACGTGATTTTCAGATCCAGCAAAGTGGATATTTTTCACTGTGGATAAATTGCATGGAAACGTTTAATGAGTCATCAGCTATTTCACTACAAAGATGATGTGATTAATGTGTTTGATGTGGAGCTCTTATGTAATGATTACATTTTTAAGATGTAATTTTCAAGTGAAAAACATAATATTTATCTGTTGCATAGTTTACAGTGCGGTGTTTTATGCACTGAGTTATCATGTAGAGTTCTGTTTGTCATCTAGCACCATAATCGGGTTTTGTTTTTATTGCATCTTAGATTTTCCAGCTGCTGTGCCTGAGCAGCCACCCAGAGACCCTTTGCTGCAGTTAGTCTCCCTGCAGGAGGCGTCTGGCTGCTGGCTGCTTGATCCAGCTCTGGCTGCTGCACTGGGACAGACCAACGAGGAGGTGGAAAAGTCAAAGCCTGAAAAGATGCACTGCTGTCAATTTAAATATTAACACAAAATGATGATGTGAGATAAAACAGATTTGATTCTATAATTTGAACAAAAACACATGATAAAATTAAAAACACACCATAAAACAAATAAAATGAAGTCAAACTAAACGTAGGCCTGCCTCACAGCCTGAGAATAAACATCTGCATATCAGAAGCTAAAACACTGGTGGTAATCACACTCCTAACCTCCCACTGAGCTGCACCAGCGTCTGATATTATCCAGAAACCACACGGCAGCAGAAATTATTTTCCTCATCAGTTGTTGTAAAAACATGTCAGCACATTATTTTAGAGCATTTATGATATCACAGTTTGGGATTTCATCAGAAGAGCATCCAGTGTAATAATCTGCCAAATCAAATATGCAGAGCTGCCCACCTTGGTGACCCCGTGTGACAAAGAAGTACACAAACATATGTAATATTACTGGTTGTAGAAAGTAAAATGTGTGTTCTGTCTGTTTTATTTGATTGATTTTGATTTGGGGAATTAGACCAGCAGTGAAGTGTGGGCCACCATTCTGGCTCTGATCTGGCTTCATGGTTTCAAGATGGATGCAAAGGACGAGTGGGAGCTTTTGGCTATGAAGGCTGCCTCGTGGCTCTGTGCTCACAATGGTACTAGCAATGATTGTAACAGATAAAATAACAGCTTTAAAAAACTGTTTCATTCTACAGCTTTCCTCCCACAATCATTATTTTAATATCTGTTTTGTGTTTTTAGCACCGTGTGTGTCAGAGTGTGTGGATGCTGGAAATGTCCTGCTGGGTTGCAGCGTGAAGAAAGAAGCTCTGGGACTCTGAGGGTTTTCTTAAAGTAGCTTCATCTTCAGAGTGAACAGAAGCAGGTCTGCTTACTCCACACTGCCTTTGATACAGAGCTGTTTTATATCATCAACCCCTTTTACATGTTTATTTGTCATGAATTATGTACCTAATATTGGTTTTACCATTGTGGAAAAAAAGTATGTCAAAATTGTCTGAATACTCCTGACACAGTAGAAGATTGGACCACTGCTGTGGCAGCTCATTCACAAAGTGTTTTAATTCCTTTTCTCTGCCACTAGATGGCGATTATGTTCATACTTTTACTGATTTCACACAGAAACACCAAAACCAATCTAAGAAGAGTCTTTTCCCTTCCTGTTATAGTTCGGAAAATGGCTTCAGTTCAGGACATTTTCAAGATGGTCCTCAGTGAATTGGAGTGAATAGAGCAAAACTTTTAAAATAACTATTTACAGTGTTTACACCATCTTCTAAACAAAAGTAATATTTTTATGGCCAAATTGAAATGAAACTATACAGAACGTCATTCTGTTTCTCTCGCAGGAGTTACAATTTTATCCATGAAACACTTTCATTCTGCTAATTGACACCGATTGATCCTTGACAGGGCTCTAGACTAACTTTTTGCCATGGGCGTACCAGTACGCCTAACTTTAAAAAGTTAGGCATACCGGCACAAAAGTTAGGCGCACACAAATTTTATAATAATTTATATAATATAGAGAGATAGAGAGAGAGCTAGCTGTGCATGGAGTGTGATTTTAATAGTCGTGGAAGCAAAACAGCAAAATTCATGACGACATTGATCAAATGTGAAGCGCAGTTTGCTGCTTCTTTTGCTGCTGGCTCGATGAATTTTGGTTGAAAGAGACAAAACCTGCAGCTCAGAATCAGCGCAAAAAGACGTAATCACAGACCGGACGCATCAGAATCGCTGAGCTCTGACAGCGTGTCCGTCTAAGGCCGTCAGGTGAGAAAGCCGAGAAAGACAAAGCTGATTCTGATGCGTCGGGTCTGTGTTTAAGTCTTTGTGTGAATCCGTGTACCTGCTCTCATTTGCTGTTTGGTTGTTGTTGAAATGGTTTTGTGAGCTTTAATCTGAGAATCTGGCGTTTCTGGCAAAACACAGTTATATTTAAAAGTCATTCAGGATTTAATGAATTGATATCGCTTTATTCAAGCTACTCCTCCCACTTCCACCTGCACCTTCATCTGGACCACGGCGAATCAGAGAGGTCCCGCCCCTTACTATCTCTGATTGGTTTAGTCCACGATAGGGGCAAAATGTGTGTATGTTGTTGACCACAGGGAAGGTTGCAGATTTATTTTTTTTTTTTTGCTACCCAAACAGTTGGTCGCACAGGTGCAACCAAATATTTCTTTTTAGTCGCACCACTGAAAAATTTGGTCGTATTTGCGACCAAATTGGTCGCACTCTAGAGCCCTGCTTGAACGTCTTAAGACAGCACATAGTCTCCATTCATGTTCGCTTATTCATGACTGTAGTTAGAGTTACATCTGAATTTTCAAAAACTGCCTGTTTTGTAGTGATTGAAATAATAATTAGCATAAAAAGTTATGAAATCTATGTTTGGTTTTTTATTTCTTTGTTGTAACAATTTTGGAAATAAATTGTATATTGGCGTAAAAGTATCAATATATTTGAGGTTTGAGCAGCAAAGTTGAGTACCAGGGTTTTGCTCCTGAATAACTTCCTAAGTCTTCTCTGCCAATGCCAAATAGCTTTCTGGGTGCTGCGCTGCACTGTCAGAGCACACCTCCTTATCTACGGTTTTCTGTGTTTCTTATTCTCTTTAAAAGTTCTGCTGAGGGCCTCCTATACTCAAAGTCTAAGAGCCAGCTCTGTTCTTTGGCTCGACTTTCTTCCATAATCTTTTCACTTTTGTGAGAAATAAAACACAATTTAAGAACAGATTGTCATAAAAAGAAATGACATCAATAACTACACCAAGGACATTCAAAACAAATTTTAAACTTGGCTTAAAGACCATAAGTCTGATCTGAAAATGTCGACCAACTTCAACATTTAGATTGTGACACTAACTTGTCTCTCTTCCACAGTGTGTTTCTTTTGTCCTGCTCCGCTCTCCCTTAACCAGTTGTGGCAAATGGCTGCCCCTTCCTGAGCCTTGATCTCCCAGAGCTTTCTTCCTGTTAAAAGGGAGTTTTTATTTCCCACTGTTGCCAGGTACTTGCTCAAAGAGGATCATTTGATTGTTGTTGTTTTTTTCCTGTATTACTTAGTGTATTTACCTTACAATATAAAGCACCTTGAGGTGACTGTTGTGTTGATTTGGCGCTATATAATTAAAACTGAATTACATCTCTGAAGAAATGTTACATGCATGTTTTGTTGCCTTTTTAAAGTGATGGGGGAATAATTGTAATGGGCTAATAAAGGGACAGACGTGCTCTGTGTAAAGATCAACCCTTTGACCATCATTCACTGCATCATTAATTGCTTTAACTTATAGTCCATAATGCTGTAAAAACAAAAGAAGAAAAAGCTGAGTCATTTTCACATTTGTATTGAGGTTTGAATTCAGCAAGTCTGTTGCTGATCTCAGTAAATGTAACAGGATGTCTCCGAAAATTTACAGTTGTGGATAAAACAGGGTGATGTGTTATTGTCAGGTTTGAGTGAATAACAGGACCCAAATGCAGGACTTCCTGAGAAGCCACAGGCAGTTTATTTACTTCACTTACTATTTATATCAGTTTGGCCAGCAGTCACGTATAGGTTCAAACAAAATGGCACGAGGCTGCAAAAATATTTATCATCTAGTAATCTTTATTAATGAAAGCATGAGTGTACCCACCAAAACACACCAAAGAACCCAACCCCTGTAACAGCAACTGGCTTCTTTTTATTCTCTATCATTCAGGTGAGCATCTGGAATAGCCCAAGTCTGGGGGAAGCAAACCAAATGAGGAACAAAACATCCACATATGCAAACATCAAACCACAATATAACACATGGAAGACATTTATATTTTGTACAAAGTCCTATGAATAATTCAATATGTATATGCTTCAGTCAATTGCATATAAATTAGAAACACCAAGAGTGAATCTTCCCCAACCTGGCACATTGGTTTACTCCAGGAGCTCATAGACAAGTAACAAAATCTGTTGTTGTGCTTCACCTTTGCTCCCAGTGTGTCCTGCCCATTATTAACCAAGCTCTCCCTCTGTTACACTGGAGTCCTTGCCAGTGTTTCTCACCCACGTTCATGTGATTAAGATTCCTGTAACAAACGAAACTTTGTATTCCCGTGAAAATATCTTTTTTTATTGAGTTTGCTTTTGGCTAAAGGCCAACGTATCGACCTTCCTTGGGACAGAAAATAATCTGTGTCTTAGTCTTAATACTCGTCAACAACACACACAAAACAAAAATGAGCATTTAAATTTAAATGACATAAATAACACTGAATATAAACAGTCTGGTTTTCTAATATTGAAATGAAAGAAATTCTATTTTTTAAATTCAATCATTTTGAATTTTTAGCAGCACTGCCAAACTCTGATTCCTTCTTTAATAAACCTGGAGAGTCACTTACCTCTGTGTCAGTACTTACCAAAATATTGCCTCTTGCCCCTCTGACAGATGACCTCGCCTGAGAAAAAACAAAAAACAAACCTTAAAATGGCTGCAACTGCTGTGCTCCCTAAATTAGTACAAATGGGGGGAAAGGAGAGTAGGCATGTTAAATATTACAGTTAGATTTTCTTAAACTTTCACTCTTAGAAAGCATTCTGTTTTAAAGCGAGCACTTTAAAGACATGATGTTTGTGCAGGTCTCCACTCCTTCCTCCTCATGTTATCCAGCCACTGGTTCAGTCTTGCTGCTCCATCATAACCTTTAGTAAAACGAGAGGCTCAGAAGCAACAAGAGTATTGTGTGAAAAGAGATCTGAATAAACAAAGAGTAGCAGACCCCCGGCTGTGTTGTGTTCTTGCTATTAGCAACTTTATGGTGATTCAGAACATACAGAACATACAGAACATACAGATCCTTTTTTATAGATGATGTTTGCTGAGTATTCATGCATGCATCATCCATTAATGTTTGGGAGGAGGGGCTGATTGACTTTGTCAGGACTGTTTTTCCCAATAAGCCACCACTATTAAACTTTGACGAGCCTTATGGCCAACTCAACCCATCAGATCTTTGATGTGTTAAAGCCAAAAACCTGCTACAAGACACAATCGAGAGGACTGATGAGAAAAGAAAGTGAACTGGATTTTCTTCAAATTTAAAGAGCACCGTTAGCTTTAGCTCATTTAGCTTTGTTAGTGAGCATACATGTAGCTTACAAATAAGTAAATTGAATTAAGGGAGGGAAGAATCAACTTGAAGGCTGAACTCCAGGAAAAACTAGGAAGCTTGAAAGGGAAACAGCAGTTACTTTGGCTGCTGCCACAGCCGCTCCTTAAATACCTGGTCTTGCTGACACACTTAATTATCAAGCTGGTGCCTACATGAAGGTGAGAACTTCACTCCCAACCACTGAATAGACAAGATTGTATCCACACGACGGCTTTATTGATCCCTTTGCAGAGGTTTGATATTTCTTAAAATAAATCTCAGAAAATCGGTTTGGTTTCGATGTTTAAATTATTTTTCCACAACAACAAACAGAAGCATCGATGTGAGCATCGGTCCAAAGAAAAACAATACAAAGATATTATTAGTAGCTAACATATTGCACTTTGGGCTACTGACTAGATAGCCACTAATTACGCGAGGAAATACAAGAATAACTGAATGCAATTTGATTTATTGAATTTGTTTATTGAAAATGACTTGAAGAAAGACGAGAACATTTGTTGTCGTTTAAAGTTTTCTTTATTTTGTGCCAAATTGGTGCCAAATCAATAAATGAGCAGTAGAAGCTACCGTTCACAGATGGAAAATGTAAAACACTCACTTGCCACTTGTTACGAGTTCAAAATATTGGGGATGGACACCATAGGAAAAACCCACAATAACAACACTGGTCCGGTCGGGTTGAGTCAAACGATGATTTAATGATCACACACGTGGGAGATGGACACTGTATGCAGACAGCCTCAGATCTCTCTTCAAAAAACACATCACCATAGTTTTGTAAAATCAGGGTATTAGAACGCCCCTTCATGCGTAGTGACAGGTGTAAAACAATCAATGTTGACAATTTTATTTAACACAAAGAATAACATTGTCTCCTTCCCGAGGGCAGACGCTGACTGCCCCCCGTCTCCTGGAACCGTCTGTACCCTGCTAAGACACAACATGGCAGCTACAAGGACTCTTTCATTTGTTAAGACCATCAGTGTGTATTGCTCTAAGTCAAGCATATAATATTAAATGAATATTGCTGGATCAGCTACTTCTACTTAAAACATATTAGAACATGACTAAGCACAAAATCACCAAGAATAACATCTTATAAGTGCTGTGTAAGCGCGTGCGGCCTTCCAAGCTCAAAGCCTTTGCCCTCCATAGATCAGCTTTTAACCTTTAATCAACTTGAGCACAACTCTAGAATAAGCAACAAACTGCAATGTGTATAGAATGATCATGGTTAAATCTGCAATGGAAAATCATGTTATTATTCTGGTACCTGTAAGGAAAAAGATCAAACTAAAGTTATAACAATCACTGTAATGCAAAGGATAATGTAAAGTCAAAAACTTCAATTTATGTTTAATGCAAAGCTGATTATATACTTCTAATGAACTAATAATGCCATATTAAAATATTAAATGATAATGAGAAAAACATCCCCTCCTTATTTTACAATTCCCTCTGTTGACCTCTGGAGAATCCAGAGGTCACAAACAGTTGTTTCCCACCTTGGCCTACACATTCAGTTCCACATGCATCATTGGCATCATGGACATTGGAGTAATGACTCCAGGGTCCACTGCCCTCACAGACATACTTTTGAACATTCTTCTGGCACAAGGGATGAGACAACAACAAATAACCATAATACCCACCACAACAGATAAAGAAAACATGACCGAAGCGATAACCCCCTTCCACCGTCCGAACACTGAGGTCAGCCAGCCTTCCAACGGACTATCAACACCGGAGTGATCATGCATAGTTTCAGACAGGCCCCTTAGGCCCTCCAGAGCCTTGGTTACCGAACCATCTGGAGCAGTATTATTTGGAATAAAGGTGCAACACTGATCGCCAAACATAGAACAGACGCCCCCTTTTTCCGCTAACAACATATCAAGGGCCATTCTATTCTGCACTCCCATTAACGAGGTCGGACCCACCTGCTCCGCCAACCCCTCCATGCCGTCTCTGGTGAGGTTAGAGAGTCTCAGTACATTATAGTGAACATAATTGATCCTATCTACGTTCTTGTTTGGGGTCACTGGAAAGAAAGCAGAAATTATTGGAATATTTTCAAACCCGGCTGCTATTTGATCAACTAGTTTAAACTCATTTGGAACCCCCCTGGGCACTCCAATGGAGTCGATCCAGGTGGGGGAATTCATTCTAGGGTCATAAACATTTATGTCATGAATTCCTCTCTTCCTCAAAATGTGTCTTTTGCGCCTGACTGCCAATGTGCGCGTATTGTGTGGGGGAATTGATTTTACCTTATCTCCGATTAGCATAAGTGGCGCTCCTAGTCTCACCATCGCGCACGTCCCCACGCTCCCAAGAGGAACACTGACCAGTAGAGTCCTGTGCCCGCAATAGTAATACAGCCCGCTCCTAGCCCAAGTCCCAATTAGGGTGGCTGCATCACTCACATTGTTGGTGGTCCTCCCCGTCTGGGTGACCGAACACCAACTGGGGTCAATTTCCCCCAACCGATATTTAACTTTATCTGTGGTAAACTTAAAGCACGTATAATTATCTTTCCGGGGCGTAAACGGCCCTACTTGCGTGAGCTTGGCAATAGGAGGAAATAGACTGGACAACACAGTGCAGTTCCCCGTATTCACAGCTCCTCTAGTCATCCGCAGCATACAATCATAGCCCCACTGATCCTCTGGATGCAGAGGTGCAGGCTCTATAAATAAACGCGGCCTTGCAGAAGCGCAAGCTACACAATTAGCCACTTTTTGTTCTCTAGCATTTTGGGCTATCTAGTCCAGCCAGATGTTACTGTCACTGAACCCGGTAGCGCGTTCAATCAAATCCTGAGGTTTCATGGTGGTGTAGTCCACCGACACTACTCGCCTCTCCCTTGGTTCGTGCTCCTCTGGTGTAGCTTCCGACGACCCGCTCCCCTCCTGCCCTGTAAAAGATGCAACAGAGCTGGTGGGGCCGGAAATCACGCGAGTTATCATGTCCTCTCTACCTGACGGTACGCGATTAGTTTTTTCTAGGAAATTAACTTTAATTAACCCTTTTGGATCAACCCCCGATGTTTCCACCCCCAGAACCAAATACATAGATTGTTTGCGATGCCAATTCCCCAATGATAAGGTTAACGCGTTTCCAGAGGGGCTAAAATCCCTCTGTAGTTTAAGCTCGTTTTCTGATCCTAGTTCTAACGGTTCCCAATTTTGCCCAGTGTAACCCCTTACCTGGTCCCAATTACGGCACCAGCTGTCATAAGGACGATTTCCCCTCTCGCAGTGCGTACTCACTGAATAATCCCAACAGACCCACACATTATATCCCCTCCAAGCACTGCCGGCGTCCCTGCAATTAACAACATCACACAGATCAAACATAAAACAAGTTGTGGAGCCAATAACATAATCTAATTCTAAACCACCATATGTGCTGAGACACTCATCCTTTTTACCAGAGACCTCGCGCTTCACTCTTGCCCGCAACTTTAAATCACTATGGATCACGCGTGGTGTAGTTGGTGTATCAAACAACGCCGGACTGGCATGGCCTCCGTGCTCAGACTGGTTTCCCGGGCTGGTCTGCAACAAACAAATCAAAAAACAAATAGCCATGATTAGCAACATAATTGACATCAAACTCATAATAATTTTGAACATTGTGATGGCTTTTGAAACTCTTCTTTCGTCACCAGTGTCTGATTGTTGTGATGGCATGGTTGTATGTGAATGTTATGGTGTAGTAAAAAGTTCAAAGCCCTTTATCAGAGCCTCTCTCTTGTTCTAGGTGTTCGGTGTGGTACCGCTCCTTTTTCGTTGGCGCAGCGATCTCCTCCTAGGCTGCTCTTCTTTCTTCGACCTTCCGGGTAGACCACCGGTCGGCCCGTTGCACAGGTGTGAGGGTTTATTCTGCCTCTCAATTTCACCTGTGTTGGGTGGAGATTGATCCTTCCCCACCAAGCCCTCGTGCGCAGCTGCGCACTGCGTCCAGTGATACCAGGTGTCGCCTTTCCCCTTCAGTTGGACCGCTGTCGCCGTCCGAGCCGATACCTCATATGGACCAGTCCAGCGGGGTTCCTTCCATTTGCGTTTGATGACTCTCAGCCACACTGCCTTCGCGTCCGGGACCTCTCCTTCTCCTGTGGGCCCTTTACAAGCCGCCTGTTTTGTGAAACTGGACACAAGCGCCTTTAACTCGTTCCAGTAGTCTGCGTGGGACCGGTTCCCCTTTTTGTCCCGTTCAACCGAGCCCACCGTCCAAGGTGCCGGAAACTGTCTCCCAGTTTGCAGCTCGTATGGTGTAAAACCTGTGGATTGATTAACAGAACATCTTATGGTCATCAACGCAACCGGCAGGGCTGCGACCCAATTTAGCCCTGTTTGCGCGCAAATTTTCGCCAATTTGTTTTTCAAATTTAGGTTCATTCTTTCTACTTTCCCCTGAGACTGAGGATGATAGACTGTTCCAAATTTATGCTGGACGCCCAACATTCTTTCTACTTTTTCCAAATCTTGATTTTTAAAATGGGTTCCATTATCTGATCTAATTCTTTTGGGGAACCCATGACGGGGAATGTACTGATTGATTAAACACTTAATGACAGTCTTAGCATCCTCCTTTTTTGTAGCCCAGGCCTCTGGCCAGCCAGTCAAAGCATCAACACACACTAACAAATATCTTACACCGCCAGGTCCAGAATCAATCATATCAGTGAAATCAATAACAATCTCTTCTCCCGGCCTCTCAGGGGGCCGAAACTTACCCACTTCCGGTTTTACTGCTGGCTTAGGATTGTGTGCCCCACAGATTAAGCACATCCTGGCCTTTTCTCTTATCATTCCTCGCAGCTCAGGATGCCACCAATGACACAAGTTTCTCTCCATCTGGGCTATCCCCACGTGGGCGAGTCCGTGGGCTTCATCCACCTTCTGTTCTGCCATTTTGGCTGTCAGCACGGGGCGCCCGTCTGGCCCCCTCCACAAATGTCCATCCTGCCAGGCTCCTTTGCTTTTCCACACCCCCTTTTCCTCTGGGGATGCCTCCTCCTGGGCCTGTGTGACTTCCTCAATCAGGTCAACAGATATCTCCTCTTCTGATGTTACCTGTATCATTTGTCTCCGTCCTTTGTAGCCTGCGGCCTCCTTTGCGGCTTCGTCTGCTCTCTGGTTTCCTTTTTCCACCATGCTGGTTCCTTGGGAGTGCGCTTTGCATTTTATAATGCTCACCTCCTCTGGGTCAGCCAAGGCCTTTTCCAGTTCCTCCATTTCATGTTTGTGGGAAATAGGTGCATTGGTTGCTGTTCTGAATCCTGCTCTTTTCCACTGAGGCAGCTCCACATGCGCTGCTCCAAACGCATATGCCGAATCGGTGTAGATGTTCACTCTCCTGTTCTTGGCTAGTCTCAAAGCTCGAGCTAAGGCTATCACTTCAGCTCTCTGGGCCGACTGCTTTCCCTCAATCCTTCCTGACTCTCTGACCTGATAATCTCCTTCTACTCTGCAAACCACCGCATAGCCTGCTTTCAGTCCTCCTTCGTCTCGGTGGCAACATCCATCGGTGAACCAGTCCTCAGCTCCCGGTATGGGTTCGGCCTTCAGGTCCTCTCTAATCTTTTCCTCAATCTGTGCTCTTCTGGCGCAGTCATGTGGTTCCCCTACACCCATTAAATCTGCCATGTTAATTCCTTCATGTGTGAATGTCAAATTTGGGGCCTCTAAGACTTTGCTCAGTCTCTGTTGTGCCCGTGGTGACATACAAAATGCTTGTGAATTCACGTATGCCACTATGCTATGTGTAGTAAGTATTTTCAGTGGGTGTTCTCTCACTACATGTGCTGTTTTTTGAATAATTTTAGCGACCCCTGCTGCATGTTGTGTGCATGTAGGATGCTTTGCTTCTGTTGGATGTAGTTTTACACTTACATACATGAGCACATCTCTACCCCCCCCTTTTTTCTGAAACAACACTCCGTTTACAACTGAGTTTGTTTCAGAAACATCCAAATAGAATGGCTCATCATAATTGGGTGTGGCTAAATCTGCGGCCCTTGACAAATCCTGTTTTACCCTAATAAATGCGGCTTCGGCTTCAGGAGTCCAAGGCAGCTCAGCCTTAAGGTTTCGAACGCCAACTTGCTTCATTAGGCCCCTTAAAGGGGCAGTTTTGCCTGCATAATCCGGAATGAACTGCCTGCTGTAGCCTGTTAAACCAAGAAAAGAAAGCATTTCTCTCACAGTTCGCGGTTTTGGGTGTGTCAGAATTTGGTCTCTGTGTGTGTTCATCAAACCCACTGATTTGTGTGCGATTACCCGGCCCAAAAAGGTCACTTCAGGGCGAACTAACTGCAGCTTGTCTTTACTTACTTTAAAGCCGCATTCTGCCAACCTATTCAACACAACGAGCGACGCCGCTGTACAATCCGCTGCTGACGGGGCTGCAATGAGAAGATCATCAACATATTGTATTAATGTACAATCATCAGGCAAATTACATGACGACAGGGCTTCTTTGAGCACCTGATTAAAAATGCCTGGAGAAAGTGCAAAGCCTTGTGGCAACCGTGTGTATCTGAGTTGTTGGCCTCTATATGTGAATGAAAAAATGTCTCTGAGTGACTCATGCAGAGGAAGACAAAAGAATGCATTTGCCAGGTCAATGCACGTGAACCACTTTTGGTCACATGTGATAGCTGATAAAGCTGTGTACGGATTTGGTACTGGTGCAGTAGTAGAGAGCAATATTTCATTAATGGCTCTCAAATCATGTGCCATGCGATATTTTCCTGTTCCATGTTTCTCCACTGGTAGAATTGGTGTGTTCCACAGTGAGTGAGAGGGCTCTAACACCCCGGCCCTTATCAGGCCTTCTATTGTTTCTGTAATTCCTTCCTCTGCTTCAGGTTTGTGTTTATACTGTGGTCTATTGATTGGTATGTGTGATTTCAGCTGGAACAAAACAGGAGGACACTTAGCTAGGCCAACATCCGTGGGCCCTTTTGACCATAGACTGTCAGGCAGATCTGACAGTCCAGCAACTGCGTGAGGATGGTCTACACACTCCTCACCATGTGTTTTTGAAATTTCTTTATGTTCCAAGATCACTGTATCCTCACAGGCACAAGTTATGCGATAGGTTTTACTATTTGGAGCATAAGATAAATTAGGAATTTGGGTTCTTTGCCACCCTGTGTCGTCCAGTGCTCGCCTGACCATTGGACCCAGATCACCTGCACCATGACCTTGGTGGACCGCCAATGTAATGTGAGGTGCTGAATTTTCTCCCACATTGTACCAAAGCAGTTGTTCATCAGTTAATTTCACAGCCGCGGCTACACCTTCTGGTCCGATGTAGATGTCATGTGTTTGCACATTCCACGTCTGACCCTCAAGATCAGACTGAAATAATTCACGATAGGTGTCGTCACTATCTTTATCATAAAACAAAGCCACGTGGTAAGGTTCGCGCGGAGGGAAGTAAACTGCCAAGCTCATTATCCAGGGTCTCCACAGCTGAAATTGCCTCAGAACATCCTCTTTCACTAGTCTCCCCCAGTAGATGTCGGCTTTTGCTCTTTCACAGTCTTGAAGCAGATATTGAGTCTTTGAATTTGTTCCCAGGCACGGAAAATGCTGGCCCCCTGGCAGAGTCACAGATAATCCATCTGCTGAACATGTGATTGTGGCGCCCAACTTCACGAGCAGGTCCCTGCCCATAAGATTTACTGGCGCTTGCGATGACACCACGTAGTTGTGTTTCAAAGTCTGCTTGCCCAGCTTTGTCAAAGCTGGGTCAGTCACTGGCAGAGTGATCGGGATCCCGGAAAAACCCACCACGTTCACTGTGTGGCAGGACAACTTTGCACTGTCTGGTGCTGCTCTCAAGGTTGAATAGGTTGCTCCAGTGTCCACTAAGAAGGGCAATTCTGTCCCTTCTACAGTCATTGACAGCATGGGATCTGCCACACCCATGCTGTTTGGTCCCTCCGGGTCCCTTCAGTACTGGTCCTCCCTCCAGTCAGCCACTGGATACTGCGCGGCTGGTGCTGCACTCGGGTTTGGGGCCTGATATGCTCCCCTAGAGCCATCTCTTGCTCTCGGAGCTCCACGTGCCTGGGATTGGTAGCCTCTTCTTTGATAGTTCTGACGACGTCCTGGGCAATATTTGCTCCAATGACCCTCTGCTCCACATCTCCAACAGACATTCCAAGGCACACTGCTGAGATTCCCCGTGTCACGAGCTCTTTGTACTCCCCCCGCTGAACCACCACGCACTCTGTACGATCCACCGGTTCCCCAATTCCCTGTGGGTTGGTTCTGCCTTGGTGCATTGGCGGGCCATCCGTCATTAGTGCAGGGACTCGGGCCACTATCTGGCCATTCAGGCCCAGGACCAGGCTGGGTCGCAACTATCATCATTTTTTCTGTTTTTTCTTTCTCCTCTTTTTTCTTTTCGCAGGCTTTGTTTCTGGCCTCCGCCAACTGTAGTTTGAGCAGAGACGCTTGTGCCTCCTCCAATTCTTTTTTCTGCTTGTTCGCCCTGTCCTGCTCCAGCTGCAAACGATGTGAGACGTGTCTTTCCCACTGCACCGAATCTGCTACGGCAAAATCTGGGTTTTTCTGTAGATCTTCTATGACCTGATTTGGCAGCCCTGACAGCACCGCTGAACGAAACCACGCTCGGTGTTCACCTTCTCTACCCGGATGGGTACCTGTTTCTAACAACCACTGATCTCTGGCTTTTTCTAAAAACTCTCTAGGTGTGTTTTGGGGGTCCCAAATTATTTTAGGTATAGCACCTGTGTTAGGGGTTGGGTACTTTTCACGGACTGCGTCAGACAAAGCACATTGCACTTCATGATAAGGCAAATCATTTGCATAGCGAGTTGTGCGAGCTATGGCCTCTACATCTGCTAGCCCACCACCGAGCATACACCGCGCAGAAATGGCGCGAAAATCACCAATAGCAAGCTCCTCTCCTTCTGTTAGCCTGCCTAATTCACGCAACCACCTTGCTCCTCCTCCAGTTATAGGTGGAAGCTGTTTAACCAATGCCTCCAAATCTCTTACTTTGTACGCGCGGTACACTGGTTCGTTTTTTGCACCAGCCACTAAAGGCAAATTATAATGAGGGCCCGCAGCTTTTTCTGTTTTGGTCACAGTTTTACACTGTCCCAATTTTCCCTTGCCTTTTGAACTCTTAAAAATAGGCCTCCTCTGTCTCTGTTCTTTTTTCAATTTTGTTGACCTAAGATTCCTGACAGTACTTGGCTCTGACGCGACTCCTCCTCTGTCTTTGTCTTCGTCATCATCTTCCTCCTCCTCTGAGGTAGATGAATTATTGTCGCTCTCCTCTTCTGCCATGCTTTTGGTCATTTTGTCCTTTACGGTCTTCAGCGTATTTAATACTTCCAATAGCCCTTGCGGGTCTTCAAGCATTCGTCCAAATACTTCTCCTGCCCATGTGTCTGACTTGGCCGTTGCTTTGGAGTGTTTTGACCTGCTGGTCTGTGCCTGCTCGTCTCTTGCTGGTGTTGGCAGCTCAATGAAAGCCGGTTGTGCCATCCTTTCCACCGGTGAAATCATTTCTTCGTTTTTTGGGGTCCGATCCGCTTCTCCAATCTGGTCAGGCAGGCTCTCTCTTGTTGGTTCGGCTTCTGGCCTGTCTCCTCTCTCATGTGAACAGGAAGGCGAAGTCAAGCCTTCATCTGCGGCTGATGTTATCACTTTCCCTCCCCCACTTAGGGACTGACATTTAACTGTCATAGGCCCTTCATTATGAACCACCAGTGGTGGCCTGGTGTATTCAACATCAGCTACTCCTCCTACAACCACTGCCGTCTGTCCATCTGGGCCATGAACTTGTCCTCCTCTAATGGTCATTACAGGCATGACATGTTGTCGTCCTACGGCATTAGATGTTAATGTGGCCCAAGGAAGAATCTCTGCTGTGTGATACTTGTTAGCATCTCCTGGTTTTGGAATCCAGTTCATCATTTGATCTTCCAGCTTCTTATTTTGCTTTTTCAGTTGTTTCAAAGCCTCCACTATGCTTTCCATATCTTCTGTTTCAGCTGTGTCATCCTCCTCCATCCAGGAAGATGCTCCGTTCCACAAGAACATCCACTTGCAACACTTTGCATGAGTTTGCTGTAGTTCCTTGATTTGTTGGTTAATTCTCCAGTTAATTGAACGTTTCTCTGTCTCGATTTGCAGTTGCTCCAGTTGCTGCTCACATCTCTCTCCTTCTATTTTGAGCACAAGACTTAGGGCTATTTTGTCACCTAGCCCTCTCTGTTGGGAAGCAATAAGCTTGCTTAGCTCAGCTTCCATTGCTTTGCATTCCTTCTCAGCTAACTTTGATGATCCAGGAGAAGCTAAACGAACGGCTCTTTTTAGCTGTTCCAGCTGCTCCTTCAGAGGCTTATAGCCTCTGTGCCCAGTAGGTGTCATGCTTGGGCCGTCAGCCATTATCCTAGAACACAGGCTTACCTCCCTTTTTGTGACGTTATCCGGCTCCTCCTCTCGGGTCAGCCCGCAGCGTCTGCCTGTCAAGTTTCACAATTACTTTCACTCCTCCAAGGGTCACTATCTCCTTGTGATCTGCTTGGTAAGACACACAGCCAACGCAGTGTGTCAAGACTTAACCAAGCCTCTTTCAATATTCACTTTTAATGACTACTTTTTACTCTGTAACATAAATGTTATAAACTCATACACACTGCATGTTAACTTTGGGGCACAAAACAATAACACAGCTCGAATGCATTCACACAGCCTTAAAATTTTTTCACAGAAAATTGCTCCAAAGCAATATCATGTTTGCTTACAAACTGACAAATACACCCTATTATTTACAGAGCGAAGGAGCAATGGATCAATTAAATCCAATCTCCTCAATATTTAGCTGTATAGCTCGCTCTGCTTCAATGTCAAACCATAATACTGTGATTAGCTTTCTTCAAATCAAACCTATGTTTCAAAGTCTTCCAAACACACACCCAAACACACAATTTCAACCACACACTTTCGAGCACACATTTGTCTCCTTTAAATCTACCAATCACTTGGAGACATCTCCACAAATAATTACATTATTTCCCAAGCAAGCATATCAAAATCAAAACCGTCTACTACAGACTCTATCATGGCCTGAGCAAAGTGGGCGGCCTCTGTGGGCTCCCAATTTGGATCATTTTCATTCTCAGTTATCTCCTTTAAGCCTCGAAATAGAAATAGGCAACGTTGTATATAGGCATTTAACTCATACAGCTCAATCTCAGACCACACCGTCATCTCATAAGGTGAAACACCTTCTTCAGTCACTATGTGACATTTACAGGTCACCTCCAGCCGACCCTCTTCCTCTGCTATTTGTATATTACAGGTTGCAAAATACAGCACAGGCATGTTTGCTTGTATTCTATTTAAACAACGATTTAACAGTATTAAATGGGACTGTTTAGTGCATAGGACACAATATAATCATTTATTATTGAAGGGACAAATGTCAAAAGGGTTCTAACAGGTCCACTTTATTGCGTGCTCATAAATTTTGTTATCTGGGTCACTCACCCGATGTGCTTTATTTTGATATTATTAATTATGTCACGCTTATTAGTGGCTCATATTTATTTACGGCCTATGTTTGAACTTGACTACAAAGGCAGAGCATCATTTCATCCTTTCAGGGTGAAACACTCCACTTTCTCTGTGTCATGGCAGCTCAGAAAACTTCATAAACTTTGGTTATTTAAAGGTATGGCTTAAAATCAGTTGTGTTATCAGTATAAAATATTTAAGATTTAATTAAATTGTTTTCAATTAACTTACAGCAGCTTATTCTGGTCTAGGAACGCTCTCTTATCCTCCTCAAAGACTGAAGTTACTCAGTCTTAAATGCTTTTTATATTACATAAATCAACTGTGAATAACTAATAACCTTCTAGTGATTTACACTTGGTTTAAAACATTCAAAAGCCTTCTAGGGACCTATTCTAATCCTAACCTATGTGTGTGTAAGCTTGTTTGCATTAGCCCTCTGCACTCAAGGCATTTACTACACTTTATCAATCCGGACAGTCACGCCGAATGAAGCTTCTGACCTTCAAAGGCCGAGTGCCAACTCATTATAAGCACATTAGCAAGGTGTGTCTAAAATTATTGAAACCACTCTTTTTAAATCAGAAGCTATTTATATTGTTATAACATCAAAACCAGCAATTTATTTACAGAATTTCAGCAATAAAAAGCCTTCTGCTTATAAGGCTCACACACACTCTGGGCAGGAAGTGAAAATCTCCGTTCTCCTCCCAGCCACCAGCTCATTTACATATTCACACACCGTCTAAAAATAGCTCGCAGCGCTGCAGCTGCGCTCTCGTCAACACAAAGGGTTACACAAAGCTCAGACAAAATTCTATTATTTTATATTACAAAAGACGTCTTGTATTTACAATCACTGACAGGCCTGACAGATTCAGCACCTAACAAATTTCGACAAATTTAATATAACGAGTAATCAATTAACCAGTATCTGTTTCCTCCAGAACAGCCTATGGCCTGATTTCTAAAGAACCTAAACAATTTCGACAAATTTAACCATAACGGGTCCAACCGAAGAAAGTTAACTTTTTTGTAATCAATTAACCAGTATCTGTTTCCTCCAGAACAGCCTATGGCCTGATTTCTAAAATCCCTAACTCAATTTAACTTTGTCCAAACAAGCACATGACACCGTTTAAAACGGTGAGGAGACTCGGTAACTCCTAGCTTGATTCCGGGATGCCCTGTACCCCACAGTTAAGCCAAACTGAACTATCCCTGTTCGCCGACAGGTCAAAGCCGCGCGTCCACGACTAGGAGGGAGCGTAACCTCCGGGCTATGTGCTTCCTAGCATCTTCCAGTGCCGTCCTATAATAATTTTCACCTAACCGATTTTGACAAATTTTAACATGCCAATTAAACAGTATCTGTTACCTCCAGAACAGTTTCTGACCTAATTTGTAAAACTATTAACCAGTCTCTGTTTCCTCCAGAACAGTTTCTGTCCTAATTTCCCTACCAAACTACCTGAGCAGTATCTGTTACCTCCAGAACAGTTTCTGACCCAATTTCTAAAACAACACTGTTTCCTCCAGAACAGTTTCTGACCTAATTTCAAGTTCATTAAATATTCTTAAGCAACTTTAACTGCATAACACACGGTGATTCTCATCAAAATCAAAACAGACACCCACCAGCAACGTCAGTGAGTAAACTTTTAATTTAATGCAGCCCAATTTGGCACAATTTGGGAATCAACTCAACAGGCAGTGCCTTACCTTTAGAAGCACCCGCGGAGCTCACTCACATCAGATCCCTGGTCCGTGCCTGTCCGCTCGACCACCTCAGACCGTCCACACTTCACACTTCCACCCCAATACCACAGGACGAGCCCCCAAAATGTTACGAGTTCAAAATATTGGGGATGGACACCATAGGAAAAACCCACAATAACAACACTGGTCCGGTCGGGTTGAGTCAAACGATGATTTAATGATCACACACGTGGGAGATGGACACTGTATGCAGACAGCCTCAGATCTCTCTTCAAAAAACACATCACCATAGTTTTGTAAAATCAGGGTATTAGAACGCCCCTTCATGCGTAGTGACAGGTGTAAAACAATCAATGTTGACAATTTTATTTAACACAAAGAATAACATTGTCTCCTTCCCGAGGGCAGACGCTGACTGCCCCCCGTCTCCTGGAACCGTCTGTACCCTGCTAAGACACAACATGGCAGCTACAAGGACTCTTTCATTTGTTAAGACCATCAGTGTGTATTGCTCTAAGTCAAGCATATAATATTAAATGAATATTGCTGGATCAGCTACTTCTACTTAAAACATATTAGAACATGACTAAGCACAAAATCACCAAGAATAACATCTTATAAGTGCTGTGTAAGCGCGTGCGGCCTTCCAAGCTCAAAGCCTTTGCCCTCCATAGATCAGCTTTTAACCTTTAATCAACTTGAGCACAACTCTAGAATAAGCAACAAACTGCAATGTGTATAGAATGATCATGGTTAAATCTGCAATGGAAAATCATGTTATTATTCTGGTACCTGTAAGGAAAAAGATCAAACTAAAGTTATAACAATCACTGTAATGCAAAGGATAATGTAAAGTCAAAAACTTCAATTTATGTTTAATGCAAAGCTGATTATATACTTCTAATGAACTAATAATGCCATATTAAAATATTAAATGATAATGAGAAAAACATCCCCTCCTTATTTTACACACTCTATTAAGAACATGTTGCTTTTTGGTCAATGTGACGGACCAAAAAGCAACAAAGTTATTGTACCCAATTGATCCCTATGAGCGACCGTGGAGAGGAAAAACTCCCTTTTAACAGGAAGAAACCTCTGGCAGAACCAGGCTCAGGGAGGGCGGCCATCTGCCTCGACCGGTTGGTGGATAAGTGAGTGTTTTTTGTGCATTTTAAATATTTAATTACTGTGAATGTTATATTAAATATTTAAATGACATATATACTTACCTGAAGCAGACGTGATGTGGGAAATTTCTGAAAATACCACACAGAAATGAGCAGCCTTCAAAGTGGTTTATTAATTTGAAGGCTGCTCATGTATGCTGTGTGGCTTACCTGTGTCTGTTATTTCTGAAATACGTCTCTGAGTCTTCTTTCCACCTCCCAGCGGGATTTATCCGAGACGCTTTCTTCCCACATCTTTCTGAATTTCCTCTGTTTGACCAGGTCTTTTAGGATGGCCTTTCCATGAGCTCTGCAGAGAGAAGCATTTTTAATCAGCACTTTAGTTTCTAAGTAAATGCAGAGAATTTATCAAAAGAAAGTCAAAATAGAAATATCAGCCTATAATTGTTAAAAGTTCACACTGACCTGACTTCAGAGGAAGCATCCTGACACAGTTCACTGACAGCCAACAGGAAGCATTTGGTGAAAATCCGTCCTGCAGACAGAACTTTCTCTGCTTCCATGAATTTATTGATTATAAGGAGCCCCAGTGCGGCACCAGCTCTCACGAGAACGCTCTTATGTCTGAGGAAGGAAACACAGACAAATCCACTCAGTGTGTTTGATTTTCACCTGATCTGATTGTGATGCTGGGGTCACAGATACTCTTCACAGGTGTGAACTTACTTCAAACCCATAGTCACCAGGCTGTTTAGAAAGCGACTCGGGCTGCAACCGTGAACCAGAGCGGTCAGAGCTTCCTTGGCATGCTGCTGAATGAGCATATTGGCATTTGCCCTTGCAAACACCTGGAGTAAACTCTCACAGGTCCATTCAGCTTCTTTGTCCATCCTCTCTCTGAGGTGTACACAAAAATATATTACGGTGTCCAGTGCCGCACAGGACACAAGAGCGATTGTTTTTAATCTAAAGAATCAGAGGAAATTTCAGCAGTTAGAAATCAAACTTGTTACAAAGATGCATGAGACAGGGCACGCTTGCAAACATGGACAGAAGAGGGTGGCATAAAGACAGATGTAGAGAAAAACAGCTGGTATACCTCTTGTGTCACCCCCAAGCAAACTCTACGGAGGTTTAACTCCAACTCCTCTTGGTGATGCCGCACCAGGGTGCGGATGTATCGCAACCCCTCTTTCTTTTTCTTCCTGTAGGAACATCAAATAGTTTTAAAACTCACATCCTCACATTAAATTGAAAATAATTAATGATAACAGTAGAAAATCATTTTACCAGTCGCCCTGACTCAGCAAGCTGAGGCTCAGCCGGAGAGTCTCTGAAGGATCAGAGACTGGCTGAAGCTCCTCCCCTAACTTTTCGTCAATTGACAGGAGGTACCCCATGATAAGCCCTTTAAAGTCCACCTCTGGAGGGTGTCTAACAACCCTTCGAGGTTTCCTTTGTTCTGGAGCTGGAGTTTGAGGAGGAGCTGGAGCTGGAGGAGGAGCTGGAGTTCGAGCAGGGGCTGGAGCTCCAGGAGGAGCTGGAGCTCGGGAAGGAATTAGCCTCCAACGAGCTGCAATAGTTTGGGGCAGAGAGGCATCCACATTTTTTAAAATTGTTTGCTCCAATGCCTCAAACATATGTTGGGCTGTCACCAGCCTCACAACACCAGCAACTTCTTTGTCTGCACAGATTAGATCATGAAATATTTATTACTCACATTTCTGTTTGTTTGCAGCTGAAAATGAACAAGACTAAAGTGCACTTTAAAGGGGAGAGCAAACCATGTATGTCTATAAGTGTTTTTATTTAATTACATTTTTCAAGTTTTCAATTCATCATAATCAGTCTTAATTAACCATTTACCAAAATTTGTATTCAAATAAAACCAAATCACAGCCTGGATAAAAAGTGAAGCTGAAATGTCAAACTTTTGACCTCTATAGATATTTTACCATGGCAACACCTTAACATTCAATGTGTTTTAGCAATGTGTAAACTCTGGTTGGAGGGTTTATCTCTCACACAACAGCTGATTAAAAGTCTGAAGAGTTTAAATGTCTGACATTCTGACTCATCATTACGTCGATTTAAGAACTGACCTGTTTCTCTGTAGCTTTTTAACCTCACTGGAATCTGACTTCTCCTGTGAGGACGAGAAGATGATGTGGTATGTGACTTTTGTTGCCATGATGCCAGGTCTCTCTTGGAAATGAGATTTTTAATCTCAATGAGATTTTTTTTACCTGGATAAATAAAGGATTAATAAAAAAAGAGTGTCTTTCTCTCCATCTTCAAGCTGGCCAAACGTCATGACTTTATATCAGTAAATGGTTTTAACTAATTAAGAAAATGTTATGTGGAGTTTCCCTTATTTTTTCCAAAAAGTTAGATCATAAAGAGGTTTATAATTACTTAACACTCACTAACTCGCGCTGACATAAAATCTTATATCACTTTAAAGGTTTGTTTAAAAAAGAGAGAGGCAAAAATGATGTTTTCCTCATTATACTGATATTTGTCATTATACCATCCATAGATCATAAAAGTCAAGAGCATATTTACAAAAACAAACATATTCCTTTTCTGTCACTTTTTATGGTTTTAAACTAAAATAGCTGTAAAATAGTTTTGGTTGTCCAGTGATGTTTCTTCTGTCTCCTCTCCTCGTCCAATCCATAAAGTAGAGTCCAACTGCTCCCTGGACCCTCTGCAGTACCTCAACACTGATCAAACCCAGGCCACGGTAGGTAGAGTGCTGATGTGTCTGCTGTGTGTGGTTGTTACTTGTTGCTGAGGAATAAATATGAATGTGTTTGTGGTGTGCAGGTCAAGCTGGCTGCAGGACACAAGTTTGACAGAGATGTTGAACTGCTGATTTATTACAAAGACGCCCACCAGCCCACTGCTGTGGTGGAGGCAGGACAGGCCTCTGCTGAGCCGGGTGAGTGAAAAATAAGTGAAGTCATTAGTTTGCAAATAAAAATTCAAGATCCCAGTTCTTCAACCTGGAATTTAATTGTATTGGAATATATTGGAAACTGTAAACTTGACATTTTTCTGTCCTTTTCATGTCTCTGATGTGTTCAATGGCTTCATGTGGAGAGTTTGTGTTGGTAGTGAATCAATCTGAAAATATGAGTAATACTCGCACCAGCAGTGCCAGAGTATTCATAAAGTGGTGTTAGAGTTACAAAATATTTCCTCAAATCTTTCCTCAAATCGTTCCTCTCACACAGTGGCCTCACCATCTTTTCCCTCTTCCCTTCAGGACAGTCCTCTGCTCCTGTTGAAGAGTTTACCAATGGGCTGCTATTCAAACATTTTACAGTTTGGGGTCTCGTTGTGAACACATCTTCCCGTGAGTTGTATTCATGTGATCTCAGTGACTTAAAGTGATATCACTGTAAAACACCATGTTGCCTTTGGATGCTTCTGCAAAACTCCAGGTTATGTTTGATTTACTTGCTAAAACAGATTACTGAAAGCATACTTGTATACCTGCCAAAGAGTTGAGCTTTTGCTTGTGTAGATGAAAAAACTCTCCTCTCTAGCTGTTTGTCTTTACTGATGGAGAGGTGGGGAACACCAAAGAAGTGATTGAGAATTCAGGTTCTCACAGGTAAAACAACAAAAAGATGATGACATGTGCTGCGTACCAAACCTGTGTGTCTTAAAAACAGCTGTTGTATTGCAGGTGTTTCTCTTTTGGGATTGGGGAAGGGGCCAGCTCTGCTCTCATCAATGGGATGGCCAAGGAAGGAGGAGGTCACGCTCAGTTCATCACAGGGACTGACAGGATGCAACCAAAAGTAAGACAATGAGTCATAACAATTATCATGAAAAGGCAAGATGATATTAGTATTTGAACAGATGACATAAATTCCAAAAACATAAATGTATATTTTTTCAGGGTTTTTCATTATTTTTCAGGTGATGCAGTCGCTGCAGTTTGCTCTGCAGCTGACTGTGGTCGACATCTCAGTCATATTGGATTTACCAAAGGAAGTGTCTGTCACTGTCCTCTCTCCACTAATCACAACACTTTTCCAGGGTCAGAGGTCACTGATTTATGCCGAGCTCACTAGGACAGGTAGGAGCAGCCTCTCATGTTGTTGGCAAACTAGATCAATCTGCTGGGACATCTGATTTTAGGACAATCACTTGCTTTTCCAAAGGACACTGACAACCAGACATAAGATGCCACAGCCCTGGCCCACGGTACATGAATCACAATGTGTTACTTCAGAGGTGTGATGTTTTCAGGGGTTTTTTTTTCTGCGCTGCAGAAAATTGTAAAACTACTGTGAACTTGGTGGATCTGTCCAGATCTTTGACTGGAAACTATTTCTATGAATGAGTGGTTTAAAATGTGTAAGTGAAAAGCTGCCATATTTCAGGTCCCAAAGTCAAACGAACACTGAGGGATCACTGAGAGCTAAAAACGGTCTAACTTCTTTCATCTTTAATAAAATGATCAGCGTTGCTGTTTTACCGGGTTTAACAATTAAGTTTAACATCCAGGCATCCATGAAAACAGAGTTTATTCAATTTAACTGAGTTAGAGTTTTGCAGTAAGTTAGCTCGCTAGTTTCCACCTAAACATGATCATCATAAGCAGTGTTACCAGTTCATACACTGGTTTATCATCTAGACTTTTTGTCTCATGCAGCACCATGATCAGGTCCAGTTTTTATTTCATCTTTGATTTTTCAGCTGCTGTGCCTGAGCAGCCTCCCAGAGACCCTTTGTTGCAGTTAGTCTTCCTCCAGAAGCCATCTGGCTGCTTGATCCAGCTCTGGCTGCTGCACCGGGAAAGAGCAGTGAGGAGGTGGATTGATAAATGAAATTCATAACAAAAATTCATAATGGACTTTTTCCATTTAGGAATAATAAAAATTTCTTTTTAATTGCTATTAACTGACAGTCAGATAACCAGCTTTTAAAAACATATTCATAAACACTTTGCAGTCAACAAAATTTGCACAGAGGTTATAGATGAAATAAAAAGTATCACGTGTTTTCTAGGTGTGTTTATGACTCTGTTATTGTACATATTCTGTGTTATACATCATAATCATTCCAGTCTCTCTCTTTTTTTTTTTACTGTTTTAATCTTTATAAAACTCTTATTTATTTATTTATTTTTGTGATTTCTGCTGCCCTATTGGTCTGGTCTCTCTTGAAAATCTGAAAATGTGATATTCATAATAAAAGGATTTAAAAGTTTACTGCCAAAAAATTATTAAACTTCATAACAGAAATGTGCTAACTGGCTTGAAATAGATTGAAACTGTTATGAGATTGCTTCAGGGAGCAGACATGACACCGTCTTTTAGGTTTCGTCATCACTTTGTATTATGCGCACAACACCACCCTCCTCTGGCTTCCACGTGAACTGCACCTTAAACATCAACTGTTTACAAATGTCATGACACAAACAAACGTTTCAATACCGTAAATCACTTTTTGGACTGCGATCACTTTTTGGCACAACATCGGCTCTGATAACATTTAAAGCGCATTGAAAAACTATTCTTTAATGCTAAAAATCCATTATCAATTGTAATTATTTATTTATTAATTTAAATTTCAGATATCGATCTTCATTTTTGTAAACTGGTGAATTAATGATTTTTTTAAAGAATTAAAACGACAAAGTTTGGCAACATATTTTTTATAAAGGATGAATAAAACAGTAAAACAAAATGAGAAATATACATATTTTTGAAAAAGCTATGATAATTAGACGAACTTTATTTTAAATAAATAAAATTGATTTTCGGTGCCACTGGGAGTCATGGTGATGATGACGTGTTTGAGTGCAGGTATAAAAGCAGGAGGCAAAATTGGAATTCGGGTTTCACGTTTGAGCGCAAACAGGAGCTTTTTCCCACTAGTGCTGTGAAAACTCGGATTTTTCAAACTACAGCCAACGTTTGAAAATCTTCAAGAAGGATTTGCAAAATGACTTCTACAAACTTCAGTCGCGAGATGCACCTGCTCTCCCTTTTCATTGACGAGGTGATAGATCAATGCTATGGTGAGTGCAGCAGGCTAATATGTCAGAGTGCTAGCAAACAAATACAACTTAGATTTTTGTCTTTTATTGTTTGGAAGTAGGACTTCATGAGTGTTAACGTTTAGGATGAGATGTTTCATACTTGAGTAACATCAATTTTAACATGTGCCAGTACACTATAAAGATGGCGCCATGTTTTTTTTTAAATTGCTGGAAAAAAAAACCAATTGAATGCACGCGCCCTGGAAACGACGTAAAGCGTTGGAGGACATTGACGTCAGCGCGCGGCCGTTTTTGCATGTAGAGGGTTTGAGTCGACATGTTTGGGCTGCTGGCGCTGAGTTATACCTGAAAGTTTCATAGATTGTGAATTTTATAAAGCTGGAGAATGGAGTTTTAAAAGTTCACAGAGTCGCTGGATGAGTTTGAGATTGAAACAGTGTGTGCCTGCAATGAGGTGGTGGAAGGTTTCTCACCTAAATGTAGCTGCTTTATTCTCAAAATATCGGTGCTCAACTAATATGAAGATATTGCTCCTTAATGTGAATGCGTATTAAAACCTCAGTGAAAGTCCATGCAGCCTTACACCGCATGAAAACTTTTACCAAAAAAGGTGAAGGCTTTCATAAACAATGAGTTCTGCTGGGAGCTTCTTACTGTTTGTGTGTGGAAGAGCTTATGATGATGTAAAGCCATGTCTGGACAATTTAAATTCAGGCTTTAATTTGTGTGATCACATGATTAACGTACACGCATGCTTTGCTTTCTCGTAGCTGAGCTGGTGAGTCCAATCACTGCTCCTCAGATGGTCGTCATTAACTTGAGGAACCGTGAACTGAGCAGCAGCCAACTGGACTCCATGTCCCACCTGGTCCTCACTCTTTACCATAACCTGGTGACGGGGTCCAAGGACTTTCCTTACATACCTTTTAAAGGATTGTTCCACCGGGACCAGGTGACGACACCATTTGTCCATGTGAGGCAGAGCCAGAGAGAGAACACCACTCCTTCTCCTCCTACGGACTCACCAGCTGGCATGATGCTGCCGCCTGCGGGCTCCAGCTCTCATCCACGCTTCCTGACTCCAGTTCTTCCAGAGAAAGCGGATCTTGCTGTGCTGAAGGCAGATCGGAGGAACTGTGTCGGCACCTTGACTGTCGACGGCCTCCTCGTCACCAGAGTCATCTCCACTGTTTACCGAACAGAGGACACTGAGATGACGAACCGCTGGAGAATAACAGACTACAGCGCGGACGGCAGAGTTCTCACTTCGGTGCTCTGCCGTTTTCTAAATATGTCGGCAAAGCGTGCTAAGAGGAAGGCTCCGGAGGAAGAGATCAGCATCCGGAGCCCGACTCCAGCAAGGAAGCGCTTGAGATTATAATATACAGTGAAGCATGTCGAACGTCAGCAAGCCTGAACAAAGTGGTAAGTAGTAAATAGTGCTTAAGGTTGTTTCTAAAATAATGTCCTAAAGTATTTGAAAATCGTCGAGGTTTTAACTTCTATTCTTTCTTTTCTGCCTCTTGTTTCTAAAAGTCAGGAAAAAGAGTCACGCTGCGAAGAAACTCCACACAGAAGATTTTCCCTCACTAAAATGGTAAATATATTCATCTTGTTATGACGTTTGCTCACAATAACCAGGAGTGTTCCTGTGTTTCTGAAGTGATTCACTCTCATTTGGTGTTATTTGATCCAAAGACAACTGAGGGTCTTCAGAGCAGCGTGAACGGCCGTCACCTGAGAGAAGACAGTCCTGGCACCTTTGTGGTTCCCTCCAGGTACTCCAGCTTCATCCCACAGTCCAGAGAGATGCAGTTAGGTTGAATGTGAGTGTGAATAGTTGTCTGTTTCTCTGTGTTAGACTGACCTGTCCAGGTTGTACTCCTGCCTCTGGCCCCATAACAGCTGGGATGGCTCCAATCTTGAATTGGATAAGCTGAAGAAATGGATGGAAGGATGATCCAAAGAGAAACATCAAAGGCCCTCTCACAAAAAAAAGATAAGAACTCATTTTACACATTGTTGAAACATCCTGAAAGTTATTTGTTCTGTTTAGAAACTTGTTGAACTGTTGTTTCGACTTGTTGTTCATTTCTTATTCGGTTCAGCTGTGTTTCTATGTGTCCTTAGTTCCCATAATCAGCCTCCTGTGTGTAAATATTGTGTCAGTCTCCCTTTGTCCCTTGTCAGAGTGTTAATCTCCGTCCCCTCGTGTTTCCTTGCCTCAGTAGTTCTGTTTCCTATAGTTTTCCCCCAGTATAGGTTTTGGTTTGACTTTTTCAGTTCCCTTTGTCAGTCTTTGTATTTAGTATTTCTTCATCAGTCTCATCACTTTCCTCTGCAGAGAGAAAACAATAAAAAGACCTGAAGAGGTCTTTTTATTGTTTTCACCAAATAACACCAAATGAGAGTGAATCACTTCAGAACAACAGGAACACTCCTGGTTATTGTGAGCAAACGTCATAACAAGATGAATATATTTACCATTTTACTGAGGGAACATCTTCTGTGTGGAGTTTCTTCTCATCTTGGCTCTTTTTCCTGACATTTAGAAACAAGAGGCAGAAAAGAAAGAATAAAAGTTAAAACCTCAACGATTTTTTAATGTTTGGGATATTTTAGAAACAACCGTAAACACTATTTACTACTTACCACTTTGTTCAGTCTTGCTGACGTTCACTCTCCTCATCTTCTCTCTAAAGGAAGATGCAAACGCTCTCATTGTGAAAGATAAGTATACATCCATCTAACCTGCGACTCTGTCACAACTCTGATCAGCAATTCTTTCAGGTTTGTCTGTTTTGATGATGCTATTAATTGTTATTATCCTTTATCCAGGTAACTTTCAGAGAGGAGCGAAGCCAGCGTGCTCTGTAAACTCTCATTAAAAAAAAGATAAGTACATATTGATTTTATATTATTATGACAGCTCCTCCTCAGTGAACACTTCCTCTAGTTGCTGAAATCATTTACTAATTTTTTTCTTCCCATTTGTCTTTTGTTTTTCAGAGAAAACAGAGAGGAGACAAGGTGACATTAAGACCTAAGACAGGACGGATTGAACCCTTTCTCGTAAAAAGATAAGTATTCACTCTGCTTTTAATCAGAATATTGATAAATATCTAAAATTCTGCTCACCTGGTTGATAAAGTTACTAAAACGATTCCCTCTTTACTGTCATTTGTCCTTTAGAGAGAAGATGAGGAGAGTGAACGTCAGCAAGAATGAACAAAGTGGTAAGTAGTAAATAGTGTTTACGGTTGTTTCTAAAATATCCCAAACATTAAAAAATCGTTGAGGTTTTAACTTTTATTCTTTCTTTTCTGCCTCTTGTTTCTAAATGTCAGGAAAAAGAGCCAAGATGAGAAGAAACTCCACACAGAAGATGTTCCCTCAGTAAAATGGTAAATATATTCATCTTGTTATGACGTTTGCTCACAATAACCAGGAGTGTTCCTGTTGTTCTGAAGTGATTCACTCTCATTTGGTGTTATTTGGTGTTTGTCTTTGAAAGGAGAGGAGCAGCAACGACACTGGGAGACAAACAACAGGATGATCCAAAGACAACTGAGGGTCTTCAGAGCAGCGTGAACGGCCGTCACCTGAGAGAAGACAGTCCTGGCGCCTTTGTGGTTCCCTCCAGGTACTCCAGCTTCATCCCACAGTCCAGAGAGATGCAGTTAGGTTGAATGTGAGTGTGAATAGTTGTCTGTTTCTCTGTGTTAGACTGACCTGTCCAGGTTGTACTCCTGCCTCTGGCCCCATAACAGCTGGGATGGCTCCAATCTTGAATTGGATAAGCTGAAGAAATGGATGGAAGGATGATCCAAAGAGAAACATCAAAGGCCCTCTCACCAGCTTTCATTTATTAAATTTGTCTTTACTGAACGATTTCTGGTGTGTATTTGCATTGATACTCAGACAACAGCTCCTCTTTCTGTTTGTGCTGGAAGATTCAGGCAAACACATATTACATATATAGATTGTTATGATATGACTCAGTTTCACATTTAGTGCTATATGAGAATGATAAGGTCCAGTTTAATAGTATTGCTAGTGTCTAATGAAATGAACACGTGATTTTCAGATCCAGCAAAGTGAATATTTTTCACTGTGGATAAATTACATGGAAACGTTTAAAGAGTCATCAGCTATGTCACTACAAAGATGATGTGATTAAAGGTTCTCATACATGCAGGTCAGAAGTTTTGCTCCATCCTGGATGTTAAATGCTGATCAATGTTTACACATATCTGCACATTTCTAACAGCTCATTTCACAGGTCATCAGTCTCCTGACTGCATATGCAGAGTTTTATCATCACGTGTTCATGGCAGACAAACATAATTATGAATTCTTGTTTTAGTTCCATTCAGTCACTCAACATCAGGTGTCTGCTTGTCCTGAGCTGTGAGAACTACAGTGAGTTGCTTTCCTCTTTAGCTTAGTATTAATAAACCAGGTCGTAGGTGGGCACCTGCATCAAGGAGTCAAGAAGCATATTTTACTGTTTAATGGTGAAAATAATGGATTGTTGTTCATTTGTTTAATGGAAAGACTGAAAGCGTGGCCTGGTGTTGACTTACACTTATTCAAAGTGATGAAGTACTAACATATACTAAAAGTCACAGCCTGAAACACGTCAACTGCTTTATTATTTCTGGTTTTAAATAAACTGTAAGAGCAATGTGCAACAACAAAGAAAAAATCCCTTAAATAAAACAGTACCTAGTTCATATGTTTTAAGTTCTAACTACTAAATAAAACACAAAAAATATCAGAGAAATGCTTCAGTACTGTAAATTCATAGAGGTAGGTGCAATAAGGGAACATGATTTGTAAATCAGTCGAATAATTAAGTAGAATAATTTGTTCTGAAAACTGTAAAACTGTGTAAACTCTTTGGTAAAAACAGGAAGAACTACATTTGAAAATGAATGATTGGAATCCAAACATTTGACTTTTGTTTTTCCTCAATACTCCATCCTCCTCTTAACATTTTTGTTTTCCAGCTTTTTTAGAGGGAAAATCATTTATTACATCACTGCAAGAAATCTGATGGCCAACTTTGTTATTAATACTTGTTACTGTCGGTCCACTCAGTCTTTCTTGTGCCGTGGAAGGTCTGTGGTAGTTGTTTAAGTACACAGTGAAGGGCAGATGATGCTGCCGTCTCCCTGTCTGCTGTGTCCTCTCATCTACAGAAGTCTGGACTCGTGAGCGAACGTGCCAAATAAGAACTAGCAAGTATGCATGTACGATCTCTTTACTTGGTACTGAGAGATGCCATCTAAAGGAATCGACTCTGGACTAAAGCAGCGTTTTAACCGTTTCATTGTTAGCCCCGCCCCCTAACTCTGATGGGTGAGGTTGACGGATGAAATAAATTCATCATCATCATCACAGTAAACATGGAAAAAAATAATAATTAATTTTTCCTAAAAATGAATGAGTTGGTTTTAAATGAATTAACATTTTAATTATATATAATATAATAACTCAACATTTTTCTGGTTAGGTTCATTTGGACATCGAGCAGTAATAGGCTTCTTCACCACATCTAAAGGAGAATCACACTTTTGGCATAGAGGGAACCTTAACAGGTCTCCTGGCACTGCCATTTCTTGCCATTAAGTAATCTTTGCCATCACTGTTATTTTCTTTAACATTTTTAGTTCTGAGCGAGCTCTCAGTAGCTTAGGCAACTCATTTTTCTTATTTTGAAGTTTAACATTTTCTTCTTGTCTCTGTTTTAACGCTGCACTAAGCTCACTGACAGGAGGAGGATTCTTGGACCTTTGGCTCAGTTTCTACTTGCTTTGCAACCTCATCCACTCTCCTTTCAAGCTTAGATGCCTCGCTCTGTTTTGTAGTCTGTATTGGAACAGGCTCATCATCATAGGAGGGTACATCAAAAATGGAGTGGGCATGTACAGCTGCTTTTGTAGAATGTTACGCAGAGAGGTGTCGTGAGGGAAACATCAGAACTGGTATGGCTGGAGGGCTAGGCACCAGCGCAGTATGCTCGCATTTTGATGTTGCTTGGAGTGCATCCACACCAGGGGTCTGTGATCTGTCTGAAGAATAAATTCTCTTCCAAGGAAATAATATTTCAACGAATCAATTGTCCACTTGATTGCCAGTCCTTTTTCTACTGTTGAATATTTTGTCTCCCTGTCAAACAGCTTTTTACTTAAGAAAAGCTTCACCAGCTTCTCCCTGAGCCAGTACTGCTCCAAGTCCAACATTAGAGGCATTTACCAACAAATGGTTTGGAAAAATCAGGGCTTTGCAAAACAGGGGCTTCAGAAATCTGCCTTTTTAAAGATTGGAAGGCATGTTCACAGTCATCATTCCACATCACTTTAGAAGTGTTTTCTCGTGAGATCTGTAAGAGGGGCTGCCAAGGTTGAGAAATGGGGAATAAACCTCCGAATAAACCTCTGTGCTTTTGCAGCGTTTTTCTTTTTGCAAGTGTTTTCTGAAGTTGCAGTCCGTTTGGCCTCTCAGGGCCACCGTAGAATACTCATAATACACAGTAAAGATTGGACAGCTACTGTGTGTGTGCGTGCCCATTCTTTTTCTCTGCCACTAGATGGTGATGATGTTCATACTTTGTGACTTTTGACTTGTTTCACAAACCAAAGCCAATTTCAGGAGTCATTCCACTTTCTTCAGTTCAGGAGGCTCATGAGACAGTGAAAGGAACCAAACACTTAATATAACAGGTTCATTCCAGCTTCTAGGCAGTTTTGGCAATAAAATGCTTGTATTCTGCTAATGTTTGCTGATCGTTCTTTAAAGGTCCCACAACAGCACACGATCCTTCATTTTCTAAAGAATATGTAAAACACAATCTAAAAATGGAACTATATTTACTGTCTCAGCTGCTTTCTAACACTTTCAAACAGCAAGACTTGGTTCACTGCATTTTTGTCTTTAAGAGAAAACATTTAGGGAATAGTGCTGTGTTGACTCGCTCTTGAACACACTATAAACCATCCACTTTCCAAGAATAGCTCAATTTGATCATTTTTCTGCACGAGTCGATAATCTGAAGCACTCATACCTCATATGGACAGATATAACTGAAAAGTTAACCCACAGGAACCTATGCCATCAACAAAATTATACCATAGCATAAAATAGAAAGAAAAAAACACAGCCTCATATCTTGATATTGCCTGTTCTATCAGATCCAAGACGGGTGCACTATGAAGAAAAAAAATATGTATTGATGGGGATAGTTTTAGTGTCAGATGAAAGCGATACAGTCCAAAGCTTCTGCTTTAACATAATAAATAATACATCTACCCATCATCATACACTCATCACCAAAAGGAAATGACTGTGATTAGACTGGATGTGACTTGAATGAAAACTGTGTTGCTTGTTCCATTCTGGTAGATGCAGCGTTTTTTTGTTTGTTTGAGAACAGCAAAATACAAATACAGTATAATTTTACAAGTGCGAGAGTTTCCAGCGTTTCAGATACATATATAAAAAAAGAGAGACATCAGAGGCAGCGTAAAGCTCCACCCACCCGGTGCTGTCTTATTAACGAATCGAGCACACCCGCAAGTCTTCCTGTTTCGGGGAAGTCGCTGTGTGGGCCGAAGCGCTTCGTGTTTGCAGAATATTCTCCACGTATTTACAAGACAGGACTCCAGTGAAGCGACACAGCTCTTACAGTCTGTTCTTAGCGGTAAGTTCCCAGTGTGCGTTTGTTTAAGCAGCTCAACAGCTCACTGACATGACAACTTTAACATGTATGACAACAATCTGGGTGCTGTCACGTGAAGTTGTACGAGCTGTGTTTCTGTTATAAAATGAAATAGATCCATGTGGTGATGAGACATTTGTGCTGTTTTTAAACTCCGACCACAGGAAAGTGAAAGTCATGGTTGGAGGGGCGTGACACTGGTCGCACTGTCAGCCGTATCCATAAGAATAATAGTGATCATCACTATCACCACCATCACCAGCACTATGTCCAATCTAGTACCTATCTAGCAGTCTAGCATTATCAGGGACTACAACATCTAGTCCTTTTACTGAATCAGAATTACTACTAACGAGACTAATCCATCGATCCGTCCATCTCTTCTCGCTAGCGTATCCAATTCAGGTTATGACACCTCGCAGGTTTGTCGCAGGGCTGCAGATAATCACTGACACTGACTAACCTAACCCCACTAACTGGTTGTCTTCTTGTGGGACGAAGCTGTTGAGAACCCACGCAGACAGGAGAGAATGCAAACTCAATCACAAGGGCCCTGGCCAGATGGTGGATTCAAACCTAGGACATTCTTCCTGTGAGGATAGTAGTAATAATAGTAATAATATTATTATATGAATAGTAAAGATAACCACATTCATTGATGTGATTACATTATCTGATGAGTTTCACAGGCAAGATTGTACAGCAGCTATAAAAGTGTTTGCATCACCATTTCCTTAAATGTTTTTGTTTCACAGGTGCGATGATGAACTGTTGTGGTCTGCTAACATTCGAGAAAGAACCAGGTACTGATAGAAAATAAAGAGACTATATTCACCAGAACCTCACTTCATTATTAAAATCTTCATGTATGCTTATTTCTTATAACAGTTTCATGTGGCTAAAATGTAACATTTTTCACTAGAATATATGGGCTGTGTTTGTATCACAATTCTGTTTGTCTGTCAGTTCCTCTAAAGAGCGTTGAGGTGGAGCTGGAGGTGAGGGACCATGTGGCTACAGTGGTCTCCACTCTGAACTATGAGAACAAGGAGGACAAACCATTAGAGGCTGTTTTTGTCTTCCCTCTGCCTGGAGATGCTGCTGTCTGTCATTTCAGTGCTCAGATTGGACAGACGCAGATTGTAGCTGAGGTGAAGGAGAAACAGAAGGTGAGCTGGACAGTAAATATAACCTGATTATAAGTGAGCTTCAAAATAAACGCAGTGAATGTCACTGACATGTGTCACCTGTGCTTCAGGCTCGTGAGGAGTATGATGATGCTCTGAGCTCCGGTCAGCAGGCCTTCCTATTGGAGGAGAGTGATGAGAGTCCAGATATATTCTCTCTGAGTGTGGGCAGTCTGCCTCCAGGAGAGAGCGCCTCCATCAGGTTGGAGTACGTCACTGAGCTGGCTGTGCAGGCTGATGATGGTCTGAGGTTCTGTCTGCCTGCTGTGCTCAACCCTCGATACCAACCTCAGGGTAGGACAACTTCAGAATACTTGGACCAGAAATGCTTCAATGACACTCTTGAAAACGAAAAACCACAACACCAACGAGTCATGGCAGATGGTTGAAACTGGTTCTGTTGGAGGTTTTCTGTTGAAAGTCCATTTTTCATTCTCACTGTTGCCAAATTATTGCTCATATTGGGTCATGTTGGGGTTTCTCTGTATTATTGAAGCATTTAGAGTATAAAGCACAGGTAACTGTTTTGAGGTTCTTAGTAACGTAAAGGATTTCAGTGTAAGCAGCCTCATTAATTACAGCATATTTTACCTGATGCTGTGTGCAGGTAGTGAAGGTGCAGGTGTCCAGGTAACTTCTGTTCCAGCCTCTCTGGTGCCCTACAGTCTGTCTTTTTCTGCCCGAGTGTCCTCTCCTCGTCCAATCTCTAAAGTAGAGTCCAACTGCTCCCTGGACCCTCTGCAGTACCTCAACACCGATCAAACCCAGGCCACGGTAGGTAGAGTGCTGATGTGTCTGCTGTGTGTGCTTGTTACTTGTTACTGATGAATAAATATGAATGTGTTTGTGGTGTGCAGGTCAAGCTGGCTGCAGGACACAAGTTTGACAGAGATGTTGAACTGCTGATTTATTACAAAGACGCCCACCAGCCCACTGCTGTGGTGGAGGCAGGACAGGCCTCTGCTGAGCTGGGTGAGTAACATTAGTGTTGTTATTAGCTTTTTAGTAAAAAATATCATTATTTTATTCTTCAGCTCAAGAGTTATCGTTGTGATCAGAAATTTACACTTGTTGTGGGTATGAGTGGATTTATTGTCCAGCATAGATCTTTAATGAATTTGAAAAATAAGAATTGTTAAGCTTGCATAAGTTTGAATGTATTTTGGATTTTCTCTAATTCATACATGGTTCAAAGTTTACAGTGGTCTAAAAAAGTGTTTGCCCTCTTCCTGATTTCCCTTTTTAGATTTTTTAGATTGTCACACTTTCAGGTCATCAAACTAATTGAAATATTAGACAAAGACAACAGAAGTAAACAAAAAATATAGTTTCTAAATGAACGTGTTTTATATGAAAGGGAAAAAACCCAAACCTGTGTGATAAAGTGATTGACTGACTTTTTAAGGTCATGTCACGGCATCTCAATCAGATTTAGGTCAGGACTTTAACTAAGCCACTCCAAAGTCTTCATTTATTTTTCCCTTAAGCCATTCACAGGTGGACTTGCTGTTGTGTTTTGGATCATTGTCCAGTTTGAGGTCACGAACAGATGTCCAGACGTTCTCCTTCAGGATGTTTTAGTAGAATTCGTGGTTCCATTTACCACAGTGAGGCTTTGTGTTGTTTTTTGTCAGCAGTGGTTTTCTCCTTGAACTTTCCTGTGAATGCCATTTTAACCTTTTTTTTTTTTTTTTTTAATTGTTGAATCATGAACTCTGACCTTAACTCATTCACTGCCAGCCATTGGCAGTGAATGAGTTAAACCCATTGACTCATTTACTGCCATTGACGGCTATAGACGTCAATGGCAGTGAATGAGTTAACTGAGACATGAGACAACTATGAATTCAGGAAGGGGACAAACACTCTTTCATACCACTGTACATACAGCTTAAGTACATACAATCACTAAAATATTTTACTGAGTGGTGCTTAAAGTTCTGCGATTTCTTTAAACTTGACAAAGCCACAAAGTTTCTGGGAGAATGTCCTGTGGATAGATGAGACAAAAATTGAACTTTTTGCCAAGGCACATCAACGCTATGTTCACCGACGGAAAAATGAAGCGTATCAAGAAGAGAACACTGTCCCAACTGTGAAAGATGGGGGAGGCTCGGTTATGTTCTGGGGCTGCTTTGCTGCCTCTGGCACAGGGTGTCTTGAATCTGTGCAGGGTACAATGATATCTCAAGACTATCAATGGATTCCAGGGAGAAATGTGCTGGCCAGTGTCAGAAAGCTTGGTCTCAGTCGCAGGTCATGGGTCTTACAACAGGACAATGACCCAAAAGACACAGCTAAAAACACCCAAGAATGGCTAAGAGGAAAACATTGGACTATTTTAAAGTGGCCTTCTATGAGCCCTGACCTCAATCCTATTGAGCATCTTTGGAAGGAGCTGAAACATGCCGTCTGGAAAAGGCACCCTTCAAACCAGAAACAACTGGAGCCGTTTGCTGATGAGGAGTGGGCCAAAATACCTGCTGAGAGGTGCAGAAGTCTCACTGACAGTTCCAGGAATCGTTTGATTGCAGTGATTGCCTCAAAAGGTTGTTCAACAAAATCTTAAGTTGTGGGCACCATCATTTTTGTAATTAATTCAGCTGAAGCATGGTTGAAAAGCAATGTCTGACTTTCATTGGTTAGGATTTATAGAATTTTTATTTATTATTACTTTTGTCAGATAAAAGTTATTTCTGTGACCATTGTGAGTTTTTTCTTTCATTGACCAAAGGGTACCAACAATTTTGTTCACGTCTGTAGTTACTCTTTCTCATCAAGTTATTTGTTACGTCACCACTCATTGGCCTGACCAAAAATCATAACAATGGGGAAAAATCAAAGAAAGTCAGTGAAAATCTAAGGAGGAGAATTTTAGATTTGCATAAATGAAACACCTGCAAATTCTAGGTTCAAACAACTGCATGTAAAGTTTTTTTGGATGTGTCACCACTTTAATAAGTTCGAAGAAAGACCCAAACTCTTAATTTTAAGAAATTGGTTGAGATCTTCAGGAACAAGTATCACTAATTCTCAATTGTAACATAAACTAGGGGTGGGCGATATAAACGATATATGATAGAAACGATATAAATTTGGCCAATGATAGAGATTTTGACTATATCGCTCTATCAAGATGGCGCATGTTGATGATGTCATCAAGCTGCGCCTGTTTTGGTCGAAACTATCGCAGCGGCTACAACCATTATCATCTGCAAATTATGCCGGGCGACAGTCATAGCAAAGAGATGAAGCACTTTTTAAATATGGGGGAAAGCCAAAAACTGCGCTTCCTCCACTTCCGTAACATTGATTCATTAATGTTGAATTCTCTCGCAGCTGTTCTGTTCCCATGTTGTTGCAGTATATTAATAACTAACCTCGTATTGTGGATGAATAATCTCAGTTGTTCTCCTGACTGACGTTTGCCCCGTGTATAGCATCCTGCTATGCGATTGCATTTGTCCCTAACCACCAGAATCCCTCACGTTAACTTTTATCCAGTGGATAAAAAGTTGGCCATCCTCCAGCTTCACTGTGCTAATGTTATGCTAACATAGCTGTGTCTCTAGCAATCACGTAGCACAACATTATATACCAGGTAGTCCAACTTCAGTAACCCTACAAACGCCACTGATGTTTAGTTTTCTGTCTTCATTTATGTTGGAAGTGGTAGCAGATCTGTACATTTTAATTAGTTTCAAAAATCTCTCAGTCAGAACATGGTGTGTCATTATTAGGTGGAATCTAGCAAACTAACTTCCTGCTAACTTCTAACTCCGTTAAATTTAATAACTTCTGTTTTCATGGATGCTTGGATGTTAAACTTAATTGTTACACCCGATAAAGCAGCAATGCTGTTGATTTAATTAAAGATGAAAGAATTTAGACCGTTTTTAACTCTTAGTATTCGTTTGACTTTGGGACCTGAAGGGACGGAGTTTTGGACCCAGATTACTCCGCGAAGCTCCTCACTAATGCATAATGCTCTGACAATCCATCAAGCAGTGCTGTTTACCAAAGTTGTACTAAAACTTTTTTTAACAGATTTCTGTACGCCAAAATCGGTCGAGGTCAGTAAGCGCAACCAGAATTCATACATAAGGCACACTCTCGATTTTTGAGAAAATGAAAGGATTTTAAGTGTGCCTTATAGTGTAGAAAATACGTAATACAGAAGAAAATAATATATCGTGATATATATTGTTACCGCACAAATTACTGCTTCAAATTATATCGCGATATGAATTTCAGGCCATATCGCCCAGCCCTAACATAAACTTTACATTTCTGGAACAAAAATAAAGCCCCTTACATTTGACTTAAATTTGCAAGAGTGAAGGAGAGGCTTTCAAATATAAGAACAATGTACCAGCTGTCAAGCACTGTGGTGGTAACATCATGCTTAAACTGGTCATATCTGAGCCTGTTTGCATAATTTTGACCATGTGTGAATTAGAAAGTCAAAAATAATGTCACCAAAGATGACTGCATTCTCATTTCACCCCCCCCCCAGAGAAGTCAAAAGCCAAATGACAATCATTTACATGATAAGTGAATATAAACCACAACTACAAACATGTTGGTGTCATGTGAAGGCTGTGTGCAGGCAAGATAGGAGGAATGATGGACCCAAAAGTTCAGACTTTAAAAACAAAGATTTATTACTAAATGACAAAAACAGAAAATTAGCTAAACTGGGAATACAGAAACTAAACTGGCAGGCAGACGGACGGAACACACAGCATGGGATAATTGAGAAGACACAGGGCTTGCATACACAGAGCGGGCAATCAGGGAATGGAAGAAAGGAGGGAGAGACACAGCTGGGACAAAACCAGACACATTAACATAAGACACGGACCTTCAAAGTAAAACAGGAAACCCTGACTGAACTTACAGACACAGACTACCAAGCTGACACTGCAACAGTTGGAATATATAAAAAATTGTAAACTTGACATTTTTCTGTCCTTTTCATGTGTTTCAGGTTCTCTGATGGGTGATCCAATGGTGATGGTGAGTCTGTACCCTGAGTTCACCCAGTCTGTGATGTCTTCAATGGCTTCATGTGGAGAGTTTGTGTTCTTAGTGGATCGATCTGGAAGTATGGACTGTGCTACGAATAACACTGAGCAGCAGGAAACTCGGATCAGCAGTGCCAGGGTATTTATGATGTGGTGTTAGAGTTATAAAACCTTTCCTCTCACACAGTGGCCTCACCATCTTCTCCCTCTTCCCTGAAGGACACTCTGCTGCTCCTGTTGAAGAGTTTACCAATGGGCTGCTATTTCAACATTTACAGTTTTGGATCCAGATATGAACACATCTTTTCGTGAGTGATTCAGTCCATAAAACTGTGCTTCAATGATGTCACTTGTGTGTAAAGTGTGTAATAAGATATCTGCTCTAGTTACACCAGATAATGCGTTTCTAGAATACTTACAGCTCATTTAGGTAAGCTGCTGTTATGTTATGGTTCTAAAAGGCAGTTTTGAAAGTGTATGAGTGAAACTCATTAAATTACAATGTAGAATTTAGCAGTGCTAAACAGCCATCAATCACTTATTGTCAAGGTTTGCTGTGTGGGAGGTAGTGGTTGGACCCAAACGCAGGACTCTAAGATGGAGTATTTAACTTGAAGGCAGCAGCTTTTATTCGCTGGCAAAAGCAAACTAAGAAACACAATATATGAGCACTAGAAATAAAACAAAAGCTCAAACTAGGAAGAATGACCTAAACTGGGAGTGCACGACATAACAAACATGACACGCAGCTAATGCGGAGGAAACGACAACTAACAGAGAAAAATACAGGGCTTATATACACCGGGGAGTAACGAGGGAACGGGAAAACGGGAGGGAAGCACAGCTGGGGCTAATCCGACATAACAAGGCACAGGAAGCAAAGCAGGATACACTGACATGGAGCATGGAGACAAGGTGATTAGACATGCGACTGGGGACTAGGACAGGCACAGAGAAAACACGGGGGCAGAGACTAAACACAGACCGAGAAACATACAAAGGGAGGAAGAACTAAGATCACTAAGCACAAACGAAAGATAACTGAAACCAGGAATAACAATCAAAGAATATTAAACCAAGAACTGAAACGCAAACACTGGGTCAGAGAGCCAGTACTGTGACACTTATGTGTATCTCATGGCAGTAAGAGTGTGGAGTACAGCCAGAAGACCATGGAGGAGGCTCTGAAGAAAGTTAAGGAGATGGAGGCTGATCTTGGAGGAACAGAGATCCTGGAGCCCCTCAAACATATTTACAGCCAACCCTGCATTCAAAATCAGCCCAGACAGGTAACTAACACACACACACACACACACACAGTGTATGACTTTATATTAATTAACTGATAGGTAAATTAAATAACACTGATTATGTATTCACCATGATATCTGCAGCCATTGTTGGGTGTTCCTGGTCTGCCACAAAGCAAATATGGGCGAAATATGGTCTCCAAATTTTACAGATCTCAATCCAATTGAGCATTTGTGGGACAAACAAGTCCAATCCACAGAGGCGCAACCTTCCAACTTACAGGACTTAAAGGATCTTAAAGATATCACGCCACCTTCATGGATCTAGTGCACTCAATGCCTTGATGGGTCAGGGCTATTTTGGTAGCAAAAGAGGGACCAGCACAACATTAGGCACATGGTCATAATGTCATGTCTGACTGGTTTAATAGTTTAATTATTTATATAGCACATTTAATTACAACAGGAGCGTTGACCAAAGTGCTGTACAAGAATACAACATACATAATAAAACAACTTAGAGTATTAAAAGCAAACACTAAATATGAATTAACAAACAACTCTCATGCTGTATTAAAAGCCAGTAAATAAAAATGCGTTTTAAGATAAAATTTAAAAAGATTGACAGTATGAACCTGTCTGATGTGTAGGGGTAAATTATTCCACAGCTTAGGCGCTACGACTGCAAATGCTCGATCACCTCTATGAACCAGCCTCGACCTTGGTACAGCTAAAAGCAAAAGATCACTTGATCCTAAGAGATCTAAGGGGGGTATAAGTCTGCAAGAGGTCAGACAAATACCCGGGAGCCTGTCCATTCAGGGCTTTGTAAGTCAACAATAAAATTTTAAAATTTATTCTGAAGCGGACAGGGAGCCAACGAAGGGAGGCAAGTACCGGGGAAATGTGTTCACATCTTTTAGTACGTGTCAGAAGACGAGCTGCAGCATTCTGGACCAACTGCAGCCTTGCCAGGCAGGTCTGGCTGACTCCAGCATATAAGGAGTTACAATAGTCCAGCTGGGATATAATAAAAGCATGAATCGCTCGTTCAAAGTTTTTAAAAGATAAAAATGATCTCACCTTAGATAAAAGCCTCAGTTTGAAGAAAGACCGCTGTACGACTGAGCTAATTTGTTTTTCAAAGGTGAAATTGCTGTCAAATATAACCCCCAAATTTTTGGCATGTGATTTGACAAAAGGCTCAAGACTGTGCAGGTTAAAATTAGAAGTGTTGGGATTGCCGCTTGGTCCAAAAATTATCACTTCGGTTTTGTTCTCATTGAAGTTAAGGAAATTTGAGGTCATCCAGGATTTAACTTCACCGAGACACTGAAGTAAGGGTTCTAGTGAGGCAGGACTGTTTCCCTTCAATTGAAGATAGATCTGAGTATCATCGGCATATGAATGAAAACAAATGTTGTATTTTCTAAAAATTAGACCTAAAGGCAGCATATAAATGGAGAACAATATTGGCCCCAGTATAGATCCCTGGGGAACACCACAAGTAAGGGGAGCTGAGGAAGAGATAAAATCACCAAAGCTCACAGAGAAGGTCCTGCCAGACAGGTATGACCTGAACCACTCTAATGGGGTGCCCTTTACGCCACAATGCTCCAACCGTGAGATTAAAATGCTGTGGTCAACAGTATCGAAGGCAGCGGTCAGATCTAAAAGCAGAAGCACAGCTGAGTCACCTGAGTCAGTGGCTAATAAAAGATCATTAAGAACTTTTAAAAGTGCTGTTTCTGTGCTATGAAGAGTTTTAAAACCAGACTGAAACCTCTCAAGAACATTGTGTCCATTTAGAAAAGATTGCAGCTGAACAAACACAATCTTTTCCAAAATTTTCGACAGGAAGGGGAGCTTTGAAATAGGCCTGAAGTTAGTGAGGACGGAGGAGTCAAGATTAGGTTTTTTAAGTACAGGCTGTACAACAGCATGTTTAAAACAGGCTGGCACAACACCTGAGCTAAGGCTGCTATTAAAAATAGCTAAAATGTCAGAACTGACAACTTTAAAAATCTTTTTTAGAAGATGTGTTGGAATAATGTCATTTGGACACGATGATGTCTTTGTGCCACTACATACTTCCTCCACCTGATCAAGACACACAGGCTCAAACTGATCAAAAACAGCAGAGCAGGTGAATATTTTAGACACGTCATGTGAAGGCAGGGCGATCATAGATCGAAGCTGTTTTATCTTATTGATAAAAAACTTCAAAAACCTTTCACAGGTGTCTGAGGAACTATTAATACAAGAAGCTGGGGAAATATTCAGGGCAGAGTCAATAATTGAAAAAAGAACCCAAGAATTATTGGAGCTATTCTCAATAACATTAGAAAGAAACCTTGACTTTTCTGCTTTAACAATGTCCTGATACCTGTACAGACTGTCTCTCAACATGAGAAAGGACACCTGCAGCCCATCTTTTTTCCACTTACGTTCAGCCTTCCTGCACTCTCGTCTGGCTGAACGAGTGGCCTTATTTATCCATGGGTCTGGTCGTGGTTTCGAGTTTATCGTTTTAAAAGGAGCGACCTCATCAAGGACAGTTTTGCATTTATCATAAAAATTAACTGTCATTTCCTCGGTACCAAAGCCAAGGGGAGATCTTAAAACTTTTTTAAAAGCAATAGAAAATTGTTCTGTTGCAGATGGGTTAAAAACACGACAACGACGTGTTGAAATAAGAGGTGTAAAATGGCGGAGAGATAAAAGTATGTCAAACACAATAGGGCAGTGATCAGAAAAAACGGCATCACATATTTCCATGTTTCGGACCGGTAACCCTAAAGACAGCACAAGATCCAATGTATGACCCTGTTTCTGGGTTGGCCCAGACACAAGTTGAGCAAGACTGAAGGAGTCTATCAAGCTTAAAAAGTCTCTGGCTAGCGAATTGGAGGGACAACACACATGAATATTAAAATCTCCAACGATTAAGATTCGATCGTAGCTTGGCACAGTTCCAGCTAAGAAGTTTGAAAAGTCTTTGATAAAATCCTTGTGGTATTTTGGAGGTCTGTATACAGCTGCAACGAGTGTCAGGCGGGGATGCCCCAATTCAAACGCCAGAAGTTCAAAACTAGAATATGAGTCAGTTAAGAGTTGTTTGCAAGAGAGCTTCTTCCTAAAAACAGCTGCCACTCCACCACCACGCCCAGTCATCCTCGGCACATTAAGATACTCACAATCATGCGGTAAAAGTTCAGTAAAACAACTGGACTCACCGACTCTCTGCCAAGTTTCCGTTAAAAGCATTAGATCCAGTTCCCGATCGGTAAAAAAGTCCTATGTGTATATGTGTTACTTTTAGCTTGTGTAATTTGGCCTTTCATGTAAACTCTCCTCTCTAGCTGTTTGTCTTTACTGATGGAGAGGTGGGGAACACCAAAGAAGTGATCGATCTGGTGAAGAAGAACTCAGGCTCCCACAGGTGAAACAGCAAAAATGATGACATGTGCTGCGTACCAAACCTGTGTGTCTTAAAAACAGCTGTTGTGTTGCAGGTGTTTCTCTTTTGGGATTGGGGAAGGGGCCAGCTCTGCTCTCATCAATGGGATGGCCAAGGAAGGAGGAGGTCACGCTCAGTTTATCACAGGGACTGACAGGATGCAACCAAAAGTAAGACAATAAGTCATAATAACAATTATTAAAAGGCAATATGTTGTTATTAGAGATGGACCAATCCGATATTACGTATCGGTATTGGTCCGATACCGACCTAAATTACAGGATCGGATATCGGAGAGAAATAAAAAATGTAATCCGATCCGAAGTATCAGAAAATCACCTCATAAAACGCGCTACTTGGTGTAACCCAGCTCGGCGCATCGGAGCAGTATGTGTCACGTGATAGAGCGGCTGTTTTTCTGCGAGACCTGTCGGCGGTCTGTTGGAGCCTCGCTACATGCTTCCTAACCGCGGCATTTCTTCTCGGCGAAAACTATCCCAGAGAAGTAAAGCAAGTGTGTAAGTTCATCCCTGAATGTTTGCATAGTATTTTCACGTTAAACTTAACAACTGATATATTGAGCCACAGCTGGACTGGTTCCATATTGAGGTGAAAAGGAAGCGATTTGTCCCGTACTTCAGCTAGAATTAAAAAATAGACACAAAGCTGGAGTTATTCTGTCTTTGTATCTACTTCTCTCATTCACTCCCCCTCCCTCTCCTGTTATTACTTCAAACATGAAACTGATCAATGATCAGCTGATCGGCTTTTCTACCGCAAGTCCCGTCTTTCTTGTTTGTTTATTGCCCACTTTGCGTTAGAAAGAGGAGACCAGTGGATAAACAACAGCAGCTCGTTTAAGCTTGATCAGCTGTTGTTAGAATGTATTTAATATTACTTTCTAGTATCAGCTGATGTTTGCTGGAGCCACAGCTGTAAAAGCTGCTGGTCATGATATCAGTTTGGTTATCTGGTGAGAGGGAAACATGAGGATGAAACCAGGAGATGTCCTTACTGAATCATCAGAGCTGAACAGGTGATGGAGAAACAGGTTTACCTTTTAGGTGACATGAATGAGTTGAAGGGAAGGGAAGGGGGGCACAAAGAAATATTTTTATTTGTTATGTCATTTAAAAACTTTGAATGAATAATTATCTGAATCTTACAACAAAAGTGGTCATCTGAATAAATGTATAGAAATCCATCATTGTATATAGTAACTATTAAGTCTAATATACACCCTAGTAAGCTATACTACTTTTTCTTTGGGAAGGTACCATCTGTGCAGTCTGCAATTCTGTTGAAGAAAGATGATGAATCTATTTAATTATTGTAGAAAAATAATTGATTTCTGTGCATTTGTTTTACACTTGCATTAAATTAAAGTTGATTACATCGATTAAGGGCAGGGGGTGGTTCCCTAATATTTTTTGCTGGGAGTTGGCAACCCTATTAGTTAGGTAGGTAAGTACTCTTTGTCAAAGGAGCTTGCAAAGAAAACCGTCTGGACTTCTTTAAGTTGCTTGAAGACGTTTCACCTCTCATCCGAGAAGCTTCTTCAGTTCTAAGGTCAAATGGTGGAGAGTCCCAGATATAAACCTAGTGGGAGTAACCCCCCACAGAGGGACAAAAGGACCCCCTGATGATCCTCTAATCGCCTGAGCTAAGGTGGGAAACTGGGTGTGGGTCCCAATCAGCCAGCGTTTCGGGTGTGTTCATTGTGAAACCTGGCCCCACCTTATCATGCGAATTCCTGAGGTCAGATGGCCCAGGATGTGAGTGGGCGTTAAGGCGTCTGGGAAGGGATCTCAAAACTGGATTATAGATGGCAGAGAGTTGGTGTCGTAAACCCCCGCCTCTGTTCAAAGATGGTCGCTCACAGTGGACATAGATGGCTTCTTTCACTCCTCTTTCAAACCATCTGTCCTCTCTGTCCAAAATGTGAACATTGGCATCCTCGAAAGAGTGTCCTTTATCCTTAAGATGCAGATGGACTGCTGAGTCTTGTCCTGTGGAGGTGGCTCTTCTGTGTTGGGCCATGCGCTTGTGAAGTGGCTGTTTGGTCTCTCCAATGTAAAAAGCAGAGTTGTTCCTAAGAGCCTGCGCCTTGGATCCACTGTCAGGGGATACAGAGCAGACTTGATTCTACAGAGAGCACAAAATCACCTTTTAAGTGAAAGGATAAGACAGGTCCATTTCACCATAGATGCCCTCCAGATCAAGATCAGCCAGACCCTGCAGGAACTGGAAATCCTTCTACCCTCTCCAATCTTAGAAGAGGTTTACAAGTTTGTGGACAAGGCTCAGCGGGCCCAACACTCTAAAGGAAAAGAAAGACAACGCAGGATATTTCACACCTTGCTTTCAAAAACACACACTCCTCATCCTGAACCTACACAACACAGAGAAGAAAACACACCTGATGCCAGTCAGGAGAAATGGGTTAAGAACTTTTCAGACAGGATTCTCACTGAACCTGAAAAGAGTATTAGCCAAAGGACTCAATTTTGCCATTTCTCCACTCACATCCTGGGCCATCTGATCTCAGGAATTCGCATGATAAGGTGGGGCCAGGTTTCACAATGAACACACCCGAAACTCTGGCTGATTGGGACCCACACCCAGTTTCCCACCTTGGCTCAGGTAATTAGAGGATCATCAGGGGGTCCTTTTGTCCCTCTGTGGGGGGTCACTTCCACTAGGTTTATATCTGGGACTCTCCACCATTTGACCTTAGAACTGAAGAAGCTTCTCGGATGAGAGGTGAAACGTCTTCAAGCAACTTAAAGAAGTCCAGACGCTTTTCTTTGCAAGCTCCTTTGACTACGATGACCTGGATGACTGAGAACCTTCACAGACGTAAGTACTCTTTAAAATACCAGAATAGGAAGGATGGAGTAGGTTTAAGTTTATTAGATTGATCAGTATTGCTGAACTATAAAATGTTTCGGTGGAGTGTATTTTTGCATACAGGTATAACAGAATAGCTTCAGTCTCTTGTTTTTTTAAAACTTGAGTATGAACTTATACAAAATGCAGCAAGATATTTATAAAAAAAACCTGTTTTATTGATTACAAAATACGCTATATCGGATTCATATCAGTATTGGCAGATATCCTAATTTATGATATTGGAATCGGTATCGGACATTAAAAAGTGGTATCGTGCCATCTCTAGATGTTATTATTTGGACAGAAGACATAATTTCAAATAAACATAAATGCATAATTGTTTTCTAATTCTTGTTGTTGTCAGGTGATGCAGTCGCTGCGATTTGCTCTGCAGCCAGCTGTGGTCGACATCTCAGTCACATGGGATTTACCAAAGGAAGTGTCTGTCACTGTCCTCTCTCCACCAATCACATCACTTTTCCAGGGTCAGAGGTCACTGATTTATGCCCAGCTCACTGGACAGGTAGGAGCAGCAGCCTCTCGTGTTGTTTTGATGACAGTAATTATCGTGACTTCTAACACTGTAATTCTGTGTCAGAGTGCAGAGGCAGCAGAGGGCTGTGTGACGCTGAAGTACAGCCTGGCAGGTCATCCCTCTGAGAACCAGCTGCACTTCAGTCTCAGACCTGCAGAGGACGCTGGGTACAACATGTTTAATGTAGAGCACAGTGCTCTGTGGGTCATGACCATGAATTGAAACTAAATGCAGCTGGGATGTGTGGTTGGTAGGATGGAGAGGTGGAGCAGAATGGTTTCAGGTGCTGTGCCACTTGTGAAGAGCAGCACAGCTCTCTCTCCTCATTTAGTTGGTGCATGGCTGAAGGCGAGAGTTCAGGGTGTCACAAACTACTGGTTTTCTGATTGTCATGAGCTAACATCATCAAAGCTAAAGCAAAAAAGGCTTGAAATTTTTACTCTGAACTTTTTCAAGATATCTTTATGGTTATAGATGTTCTAGCATATGCTCCAATGGAACCACTGTTTTGGGGGGAGATTTTAGTAAACGCCCTTTGACTGAGTGAATAACTTCCAGTATCCAACAAGATGAGAACAAATGTAAACATACGGCACTATCAGAGGAGCTAATCGTTTTTTTTGTCAGATCACTGTATGATTCACTTGGTCCCCACTTGTCCATACAGAAAGATAACCTGAGTTGTTCCAGTCTGGAATAAACTGCAACTGAGGGACTGCTTTGACTGCATCAGATGCTGCCTTTTTACATGTTCCTCACTGTGTGACCCCAAAGAGGACACAGTGGTGTTAAAAACAGTAAAATGACTGGTAAACTAATATACTATAATAACACAGTATTAACAATGACAAGCATTCTGTGTGTTTTCCTTCTTGTCTGCAGACTAACAGTCCACAGGTTGGGTGCTCAGACTCTCATTCACTCCCTGGAGATGGAGGAGAGAGAGCACAGAGGACAGCAAGGTGGAGGAGTGAAGGAGAAGGTGGTGCAGCTCAGTGTCCAATCAGGAGTGAGCAGTTCTTTCACTGCCTTCATTGCTGTCAACAAAGACAACGGAGAGGCGATCCAAGGACCTCTTGTCCAGAGAAATATTCCAACAGCCCGTGAGTTTTTTTCATTGTCAGGGATTCTAACTAGGGATGCACCGATACCACTTTTTTGGAAACGAGTACGAGTACTTGCATTTCAGTACTCGCCGATACCGAGTCCTTAATAAAAACATGATTTAAATTTGCAGGTAACAGCTTTAGTCCTATAATTTAACAAAAAACAAACAAACAAGGGACTAGTTTGGAATTAAGAACATTTATTTAAAATGAAAAGCATGTTGTATGCAACATATTACAGAATAATTATAAAAAAACAAAATTTAATTTTAAATTTGTTCGTCTGTTTCTCTGTTTAGAAGTCTCACTAGCACAGTCACAGCTGGGATGACATCAGAGGCTAGTGCGTCGTAGCTGCTCACTTTTTTAGTTAGTTCGTCAAAGGGGGCGAGGATGGCAACAGTCGTCTCCATAAGAGCCCATTGGTGAGCGGTGAGATAGTCAGGGAGTTTGTGCACTCGCTTTTGCTCAATGAGGGACTGGAGCATGTAATACGTGCTGTTCCAGCGCATCTGTACGTCCTGCTGCAGTCTCTTTATTGGCTGGTTGAGCTGTCCCTGAATGTCCTCGAGGCGGGAGTAGGCTAAGGCGGAATGTTTAAAATGCCCAACTATTTTCCGTCCCACTGCTATAGCATCAGCTATGCTCCTCTGTGCTAATAAGTGTGGGTAAATAAGCGTGGGTAAACTCTTTGTACTCGTTGTTGTGTTGGGATTTTAGCTGCTTGATTAAATTGCTTGTGTTAAATGCGCTACCTTTAGAGCCTCCTCTGCACAATTTCGCTGAGCAGAATTTGCAGTCCGCCTTTGTTTTCGCGTCTTCGTTCATTTTGAAATAGTTCCACACAGCTGATATGTCTCGCCTCGCTTTCTCCCCGCTCTGAGCTGCAGCCGGGGCCTGGGGGCGGGCACTCTGGGCCTGTGATTAACCCCTTACATGCCGCTCAAACATAGACAGGTCTCAGACCGTGGTATCGGTCCTCTGTATCAGGGGACTTTTAACGAGTATGAGTACTTTAGAAAATGTGGTATCGAGGCCGATACCCGATATCGGTATCGGTGCATCCCTAATTCTAACAGCTAGCCCTTTTACTGAATCAGAATAACAATGAGAAACCCCGTCCAGTTAATTTTTTAAAAAAAAGCAAAACTAAAACTGTCACCAACATCTGAAGCTAAAAATAGCTCATCAACGAAAGGAATACTATTATGATGCTATGAGGAGAATATGAGAGTTAGTCCAAGGAACACCAAAGCGCAACTTATTGGTGAACAAGTTAAAGAAGCAGTAGATGCCTACGGGCTACTGTGTTCTCCACAGAGCATTAGAAAGTAAAAAGCTGAATGGAAGTACAACACACATCTGCCGGTCTATGATATCGCGTCTTTTTTCATCCTATATAGTGGCAATGGATTGCTTTATATCATCAGCAGCACATAGAACATGTAAGTACAAACCTGAATGAATGGCAGTGGAAACTATTTTTTGCATGGAGGCATGCTTGTGTCTCTGAGATTTAATAGATTTATATATAGGTGAGTGTGAATGACATCACCATAATGGTAATGTAAAGTGCAGAGAGACACAAAAGGGCAGTGTGTTTTATAAAAATCAGCAATCAGCTTTCCTCTCTTCAGGAACTCTCTCTGCAGGAAGGGGAGATACAGGAGAGGTGGAGGAAGATCTCAGCCTGGGCGTCTATTGTCTTATGTAGTCTGGAAGATGAGTGGATGGTGGGATGTGTGCAGTTTTCTCTGTGGTGGGGTTGGGTGGACTGTCCCGGGCTCTGTGGGGCCGGGAGGCGCTGCTGCACTGGGCCCTGGTCTGGATGGGCCTGGGCCCCCGTCCCCTGGCGGGTCGCGGAGTATGGGGGTGCCTACTGGGGTCAGCGGGGGAGCTAGCCCCTCCCTTCCTTCCCTCCCCATCTCCAGCTGCCTCCCTCTTCCCGCTCCACCACAACCACCCACACACGCAGGGCCTTGGAGTAGGGGTATGTCACCAGGGTGCAGAGGAGGCTACCCCCCCCCCCCCCCTCTGTCCCCTTCTGGCTGCCTCTGCCTCAATTTTATCCCACAACTTAGACATTCACATTACTCACACTCTCATTACACATACATATAGGATCTTGGGGGTGGGCACGATACACGGAGTCCAAATTACCATCAGGGTGTACACCCCACCCCTGGCGTCGTTGCCCACCTCTCAATTTTAAATACACGTAGACATTGAGGGCTAGCAGGAGGGACCATGCGCTTACCTGCTGCTTTCTGGCAGGTAGCTCCATGCCCTCCTGGGTTTTAAATGCACCTTAGAACACACATGCATCAACACTACAATGAGCGGGTGGAGGGAGGTTTGGAGTCTTCTCTCACCCCCGTTATCTGCGACCCGCTGGAGCGGGGGGCTAGGAGGAGGAGTTGGCCGTCCGACTGCAGTCTGGAGTGTGGGGCCTCCCTGCTGCTGCAGAGTCGGGGTGGTCTGCCTCCCCCCACCGCAGGGAAAAGGGTAACACCACCTGGGTCTGGGTGCAGTTCCCCCTCCAGGGGCAAGGGTACCTAGACCCGGTTCGTAGAGTACGCTTGGGGAGTGTGATCGTGTGTACAGCGTCTCTTTATGTCTGTCTCCACGTTGGTTGAGTGTGGAGTAAGTGCATATGAGAGCATGAGGGTGGGAATGGATGTTTGTGTCTGTGTGTGCCTGTATGTCTGTGTCTATATGTCAGGTTGGGTGTCAGACGCCACCTCTCTGGGGACATCTCAGGCCCTCCAAGGTTTGGAGGACGGGGCTGTGCCCCCCCCCACACCCTCTAGCAGATCATTACATGAAGGAACCTTTTAAAAAAAACAAGCGCGTCCATGCTCACAGGTGTACACACGGGTGATCACACCCACAAACTACACCCTTTTTGGCTCCTACCTCAAAGCACGCTGTGTTCTGTTGATCTTATGTGCTGCACAATAATGTTTAACATTTAGTATTTACTGTCATATTCCCATATATCATTGTGATGTGGTTTATTCTATTACTCTTGTTCTCTTCTGCTTGTTTTCTTTTTTCTTTCTCAGCAGGTGATCGATAGAAGCATTTTTTTCTTCTTTTTTTTTTAAATTTTTTTTTCTTTTTTCCCTGCCCATTCTGTTGGTTTTTGTTTTTTTGCCCTTCTCCCCCGTCCCTCTTCTCAGCTGTTTCTCTTTCCCTCTTTCTCAAATTCAAATTCAAATTCAAATTTTATTTGTCACGTACACAGTCATACACAGTACGATATGTAGTGAAATGCTTGGACAACTGCTCGTGACCTAAAGAGAACAAAAAAGGAAAAGGCTATGAATAAGATAGGAAATAAATATGAAAAATTAAAAAGGGTAAATTTAACTAGGAAGGAATAAAATATAAATTAAGGTTAAAAATGAAATAACTGTACAACACAAATTAGAATGAAGGGTAAATTTAACTGGGAAAGAATAAGATAAAAATATATAAATTAAAGTTGAAAATAAAATAACTACAACAAAATACACAATATAGAACTATATAAGAATGTATGAAGAAATATAAATAAATATATACACAATAACAGCAGCTGTACGAATATTAACTGGAAATGAAGAATATAGTGACCAGTGTTGTGCAATCCACATTATGTCTTGTGCAGTGCAAATATGCTTAAAGTGATTTAAGTGATGAAGTGAAAACAAAGTCCAGAAAGTCCAGTGTGTGTGTAAGAACCATATGTGTGGGTCAGTACTGTGTGGTGGTGTGATTGAGAGACCGTATCGCCTGCGGGAAGAAGCTCCTCCTCAGTCTCTCTGTGTTGGTCTTCAGGGAGCGGAATCTCTTTCCTGACCTCAACAGAGAGAACAGTCTGTTGTTGGGATGGCTGAGGTCCTTCACGATCTTCCTGGCCTTGGTCCAGCACCGCCTGCTGTAGATTGAGTGCAGGTCAGGGAGCTCGGAGCGGATGGTGCGCTCAGCTGACCGCACAACCCTCTGTAGAGCTCGTCTGTCCTGCATGGTGCTGTTCCCGAACCAGGTTAAGATGTTTCCCGTCAGGATGCTCTCTATGGTGCACGAGTAAAAGTTCCTGAGCACCTTGGAGGGCAGTTGGAAGTCTCTCAAGCGTCTGAGGTGGTAGAGACGCTGTCGGGCCTTTTTCACCACGGTGTTGATGTGACAGGACCATGACAGGTCCTGCGTGATGTGAACTCCGAGGTATTTGAAGCTGTCCACTCTCTCCACTGGGCACTCGTTGATGACGGGGGTCTGGTAGTTCCTCTCCTGCTTAGTGCTGAAGTCCACTATCAGCTCCTTTGTCTTACTGACGTTTAGAAGGAGGTTGTTCCTCTGGCACCAGTTCTCCAGATTCCTAATCTCCTTTAGGTAGGCCGTCTCGTTGTTATCAGAGATCAGGCCCACCACGACGGTGTCGTCAGCAAACTTGATGATGGTGGTGGAGCTGGTAGTGGCCACACAGTCATATGTGTACAAAGAGTACAGCAGGGGGCTCAGAACACACCCCTGGGGGGCTCCAGTGCTGAGAGTGGTGGAGGCTGAGACATGTCCGCCCATCCTTACTGCCTGTGGTCTGCCAGTTAGGAAGTTGGAGATCCACTGACACATAGATGAGCTGAGTCCCAGATGCTCCAGCTTGGTGGTGAGTGTGGAGGGAATTATGGTGTTAAATGCAGAGCTGTAGTCTATGAAGAGCATTTTAACATAATTCCCCCTTCTAGTGTCCAAGTGAGTGAGTGATGTGTGGAGGAGATGAGAGATGGCATCGTCTGTGGAACGATTTGGACGGTAAGCGAACTGTAGTGGGTCCAGTGTGTCTGGTAGTGAAGAAATGATGAAGTCTCTGACCAGGCGTTCAAAGCACTTCATCACTACTGAGGTGAGGGCTACAGGGCGATAGTCATTGAGAGAAGCAGGGTGGGGTTTCTTCGGGACAGGAACAATGATTGACTCTTTGAAGCATGTGGGGATCACAGACTGAGATAAAGAGATGTTGAATATCTCAGTGAACACAGGAGCTAGCTGGTATGCGCAGTCTCTTAGGATATGACCTGGGATGCCGTCTGGTCCTGCTGCTTTCCTGGTGTTCACTCTTTTGAAGGCTCTCCTTACTTCATGCTCGGAGATGACGAGCACGTTTCCGGTGCTGGCAGTATCTTCCTGTCTGCAGCCGTTAGCGCCGCTAGCACTAGCTTTGTTGGAGTCCTTAGCTGCAGCCTCGAAGCGAGCATAGAAAGTGTTCAGCTCGTCTGCCAGAGTCACGGCCGCGTTCGTCATACCGGTTGTTGGTGCTTTATAGTCCGTTATTGTCCTTAGTCCCCGCCACAGGCTCCTAGAGTCACTCTGTTGGAGTTGTGACTCTAGTTTCCTCCCGTAGCGCTGCTTCGCCTCTTTCACCGCCCTCCGCAGGTTATACGTTATACGTTCTTTCTCCCCTTCTTTCCTCCAGTCAAGTCTGTCCCGTATTCAGTAAGTGAAGATAAAATAAACAATAAAAGGTGAATCAAATGGACCATTACGGCAAGGCTGGGATGGTCAATTTGGTAAAGTAAATCCGTTGGGCATCTTTCTTTGCCTTTAGACAATAATTCTGATGGCAAAAGAGCCAAATGGGACAGGCAAAAGAGAAAAAAAAAATCAGCAATCTTTTTTTAAATTAGGTTTTTATTATTTTGAATTTTATTAAAAAGATCTTGATGCATGCTTAGTCATCCAGATAAAGAAATCCCAGAAAGCTCATTGACCTCATACTGCAGGTGATACCCAGCAGAAGCTACGCAAAGTCTGTAGGGTTCAAAGAAGACGCATAAACATGGTGTACCTTTTAAGACCCACTATCTGACTATCTGTATGATCAAGTCAGCCTCATAGTTTCTGGCTTTGGTCTTCAACAAATTGTTAGTCGGCACTAAACACCACAGCCACACCACATCCAGAACTCCTTGGATTTTGTTTAAGGTGAAAGATGTCATTATGGATTCGCATACAAGGGTCAGTACTACAGAAAGAAACATGGGTTCCCCACTTTCACCCACTGCAGCCCATTTTTATCTTGAGGAAGTGTAAAAGAAGTGTCTGTCATTCTACCCTGGAACACCACTGGGCCATTGGTATAGGTGTGTGGGTGACATCTGGCTGAAAATCAAATCTTAGGGCAGCTAGCCTTAGACTGAGATTTCCAACTGTAAAGACTGGGACCCAACACACTGTTACTGGGACCACTTTCAGGAGTGTTTTATTGAAGTTGCACACATGGTTTTTACAGTTTGGCACCCCGTCCACCAACTTTCCAGTTGGCTTCTCTGGTCTCCGGCTTCACTGTAAAAAGGAAAAGCCTCGTTAGGACAATCATCACCACCTGTCCCTCCAGCCTTCCTGGCACCGCCGCCTTGAGCTCACTGCCCCACCCCTCCCCTGCAGCTGAGCCACAGGCCACACCTCTGCCACACCATCAGTAATGGGGGACTTTTAAAAATGGATGTGTACCATAACCCATCGCATATGGATCAGTATTTATTTAGGCAGATGAAGAAGAGAGTGCTGACAAATGATGACAAAAAAGTGCCAGGATTATTCTACATAGTTAAAGATCATATAAAGCACTCAAAATTAATATTATAGATGGAAAAGTATAAACAGACATGCATGGTGAACAACATTGATTCTGTTTCTGCCGACCATCTTGGATGTGTTAAAGGGTTCATTCACAAAGTTCAGGTTAACAATGAAGTAAAACTGAGGCATCTGTTAATCAGCATATGCAAAGAGGTGTCAGCCGAACTGAAACATCTGCTCCAAGCAGGCATTATTGTACCAGTGGACACATCTGAATGGCTGAGTCCTCTAGTGGTGGCAAGAAAACATAAGGGCGACTTGAGACTTTGCGTGGATCTGGGGGAACCTTATAAAAGCGTAATAATGGACCCATTAAAGAAGAACACAATGAATGTTTGCATGCTTTTCTCAGGCCTCTGAAGGATGTTGGTCCGCAGATCTATTCCAGTAAAAGTTCATTCGGGCAGATGCATATTCCATTCCTGGGACGTCATTTCAAAGAAGGGCTTGTGTCCTCACCCAGTCCACCTGACTGCCATCTCTGAAGCTCCTGCACCAAAGGACATGGCTGCACTTTGATCCTTCCTAGGTCGTGGTTTAGCAAATTTTTGCCGAACAGCACAAGAGTAGTTGATCCACTTGAGAGCTTATTTGAACAAACTAGAATGAACCGATGCAGCATATGAAAGCTTCATGAAGCTGAAAGCAATGCTCCTCTTGGACCTCTTGTACAGAGAAATCTTCCAACACCCTGTGAGGTTTTTTTTTTTTTTAGCAAACACTAAAAGTGTCACCCACAGCTCTGAAGATAAAGATCGCTGATCATAAATAAAAGGAATATTATCATGATTAGGACAACATCAGAGATGGTTCAAAGCACATTTCTAATGCATATGTCAGTAGCATTAGAAAGTTAACCTTCCTCTCGTGTTAGCTTTCTGTTATCATCTCTTATGTTAGCGGGTCGGTTTTGATCCGTGAATTAAATCAGCTATAAAATATACTAAAAACAATAAGTTATCATCCAATTTGTTTCTCATCTCTTGGTTACCTTGTTAGGCTTCCTTATCCATGAAAATGTTGGTTTTAATACTTTTGGTGTGGGCCTCTGGGTCTTTTTTTGTCACTATACCCCTCGATTTCAATTAAAAAAAATTTGTAAAATTAACCTCAAGAGAATCATATTAATAAATAAAAGGTTTCTGTGTTACTTGAGTATTACTGAGGGGTATAGGATACATCTCTTAAATAAATCTGTTTTATTGATTTTTTTCATTTTAAGATTAATAACTAAAATGACATCGATGGTGTTACGGGTCAATTTCGACCCATAGACATTTACATCAAGAAAAGACAAAAAAAGTTTGGTTTTTTCAGCAGTAGACCTTTAATATAAACTGAAAAAAAGAAAAAGTCCACTCCTCCTTTGTTTTGGTTATAGCCGTGGGTAATTGTGGGCTTTTTATAACTTCCCAATGATACAGCTTCACCTCAGTTTCCTTTGTGAAGTTCTTGTCCAAGGTCATATCTGGTATAAAATAAAATAAAATATCACAGCTGATCTTGCAGTCCAGTGGTCATATGGAGGACCACACATTTTCATTGTTTCTTCTCAGGGATGCCACTCACAGCTTTGACTGTGAAAATCTGTACATTCCAGGCATAGTTGGTTTTTGCATCACAGGCTTCCCAGATTTTTCTGCCGTTTTTCCCTTGCTTACTGGGTATATATTGCCGGAAGGTGCATTTTCCTCAAAAAGTGGACAAGACATTCATCCACTGTCACTGGCCCTGGGATGAACATCAGTGGAAGAAGCTGCACCCATCTCTCCCAGACATCCCTGATGGGAGCAAGCTTGTCAGACCTCGGTCTGGTCTCTCTGTTGTCAAATCTGAGGACTCTTGAATCAAAATGATATCAAATGTGTGAAGTGACATCGTTGCCCAGAAAATGTTTCTGCCTGTCGATGCATCCCATAGACGATCAGTGGCCTCATTGCAGCATCTGTACACTCCAGCAAGAACAATGAAAGCATCCAGGTATTCCTCATCATTTCGCCATGGACTTTTTTTCCTTCAAGGTTTATCATAGTAATGATGATTCTTTCTAGTGACAATGGCATAAATATCTCAAAACATCTCTTGATGTCACTGACTTTGGTCAGAGCAAACCTTGTGATTCCAGGGGTCATTTTGATGACATTTGCAGCAGCTGCCCTGCCATGTACATCATGAGGTACTGAGCGCCAAAAGATCTTACCATTTTTGGACTTGAATCTTTCAGCAGGAGTAGCTTCAGCACCAGCGACCTCCACCTCTGATCAGATGTGTCTGTGTCTTCTGGATGATAGTCCACATTGTCTTCCTCCTTAGAAACCTGCCCATCTGAATCGCTATGCTGCTCTGTGTCCTCTCCTTCATTTTCACCAAAAATATGATCCTGAACTTAGCTCACTGTGAATCTTCTTCTCATTTTTTGTATGCTGCAAATTGTAAATGTGCACTCTGGAAGTCAAATGGCCACTCAAATAGTGAATTCACCTCACATGCCCGTGTTTATTTTGTTTTGTTTTTGTGCAGGTATACTGCAAAAAACATGCAAAATAAGAATCCCCTAAAGCTCATATGATTAGGAGAGGCGCTTGCTGTAAGTGTTTTAGCTGACAGTGCACTTATGATTTCAGTTTTAGCTTTAATTATTGCTTTATACTCATAATATTATACCTGGGTGTGCATGGAGGTGTGCTTGTGTCCCTGAGATTTAACACATTTAAACATCTACCTGAGTGTGAGTGAAATCAGCACAATGAAAATGCTAAGAGCAAAAAAGCATAAGAGTGTACTGTGTTATACTATTACAGTCAGCAGGTTTTTGTTTTATTTTGCATATAAATTTTTTGATATAGTGAAGAGCAGAATATACTAGAGTCAGCTCAATGAGTCCTTAAAAGGGACGGCAGTTAAACAAAACGTGAGATTTACTACTAAACGCATGATTCAAGGAATCAAAATTAACTGAGGGGAAAAAAACTAAATACTGTTGAACAATAGAACTAGGTAATCTGACAAATCTGACCCCAAAAAAGTGTAATGAACAAGTGGTGTAAATACTGCAGTGACCAATTAGAGATGAGAGAACTGTGAAAGGGAAAAAGTCTTGAAATGACACGGACTGAAAAGAGGAAGCTCTAAAACCCAATTGTAATATTTGCCTTTGTGTTATATCACCAAAATAACATCAACTTAGTGCTGTTATACTTCAAATACCAGAAAAATCTGACTCTTTCTTTTTTTTTTGGCTTGACTTCATTGTAGGCAAAATGAAGAGGAGTGCTCCGTTGCCCATAAGTAAGTAAAATTTGAATGACAAATCAACACACACATACACAGCTATGCAAATGAAGGCACAGAAACAAAACATTTCTGTTTTAACTTGAAGTTTTATATATTAAATATTGTATGTAGTGTAGCTGCAGTACTTGCCTTGGTAGACAGGATGTATGCTACATCAGTAAATGAAGAAAATCAGGTTCGTTCAACATTTTGCAACATTTATAATTTAATTGAACATATTTACATTTTACATTTTTGTTATGAGTTTTGTGGCACAACATAATATCAGAATCCAGTATTTTAGATTATTTATTGTATACTACGAGTGTGCAACAAAAAGTGGGAGTAGAAGAAAAATTTGCATTATGTGTCAAAACTTTGATTACACTTATTCATAGAAGGATTTGACTGTGTTTACTACTTCATACGTTTACAACATTCAGGACTTCAGAGCTATAAAATAACACAAATAAGATTATGATATGTCAAAAGTCCAAATAACTGAAATTGTGTTTTACATTTTATGTAAACTATTTTGCTTTTATTAGTTGGGAACATTATCTCCACTTGCCTTCTTAATGTATTTGGGAATATAATTTCTGAATGAGTTACAGGTCCTCGCAGGATGTAAAAACTAGACTGCTAAGATAAACCTAAAATACTGTTTGTAATATTTGTTGTATTTATATATCACCACAGTAATATTAAAAATCTGTACTTTTGTTGTTATTTTAGCAAATTCTTGTTAAATGTTTTAACCCTAATTTATTTTTTTTAACTCTTGACTTCACAGTTGGTACCTTCCAGAAGTTTAGTCAGTGGGGTAAGTATAAGTAAAAGCTGGATGGCAGAACAGCACATATGTTTAAAAATAAATGTAAACAAACCAACACATTTCTCTTTGAATTTCATTTGAAATGTTGAAAGTAAAATGCTTCGTCTGTGTTTCTTCGTTTGCCATTATTAACATATTAACAGAGAGTATCTTAAAGTGGTGGGGCGTGGTCTGCGGTGCCGTGCAGGGAGGGCGGACGCACCTGCACGGCATCCTTAATCACACCCGCCTAGTTAAAAACACGGGGACTCAGGGGTTGGTGTGTGTTGTGGTGTGACAAATGTTGAATAAAATGGCTCAAACCTATGATCCCTGGACCCGCCATGTCTCATTCACACCACATGGTGACTGAAGAAGGTTGAACTTTTACAACATTTTGATATATTCAGAATATTATTGAGCACCTGGGGGTGGGCGTCCGGGTACACACCGGCTCACTCCTTGGCGGCCGCTTACTGGGGCTCGCTCGGGCCATTTCGGAGGTGGGGTGCCCCCGGCCTCTCGGCCTGGGGCTCGGTCACTCAGGCACAGCTGGCTGCCGGCGGAGCTCACGGGCGCGTCACTGCAACTCCCCCTGGCTTCTGCTCCGCGGCTGCTGAATGAGCCCTCATCTGGGACTCTCCTTAGCTCTTACTGGGACAGTGGCGCGGCTGCCCCTCTGTGGGTCTTCCTTGGTCTCTTGTGTTCTGGGGGCCTCTGGATGTCTGGAGTTTTGATCTCCTCCATACCTGCTTGATACCATAAAGGACAGGGCTGTGGCTCCCCACACTCCCTAGCAGATCTTTACATGGAGAAACCTTTGGAATGCAAGCATGCTGATCCACACAGGCATGCACACAGGTGTACACATGGGTATTCACAGACGCGAACTACAGCTTTCTTGGCTGCTGCCTCAAAGCACACTGTGCGCTGTCTATCTTGAGTGTTGCACAATATCGTTTATTATTTAGTAACTATTGATATCTATGGCTAGCTAGTTTATTGTGATGGTGTTTTTTTTTTTCTTATTATGTTGCTCTTTGTTGTTTGCTGTCTCCTCTGTTTTTTTTTTGTTTTTTTTCTCCATACAGGTGACCCAGGAGTTTTGTTTTTTTTTTGTTTGTGTTTTTTTCTCTCTTCCCCCCCTTCTCACCGTCTCTTCTCCCCTTTGGTTTTCTTTCTTTCTCTCCCCCTCTTTCTTTCATTCTTTCCCCCTGTCCTATCCCACAGTTATGTCTGTCCCGTTTGCAACTGAAAATAAAATAAATTCATAATTATAATAAAGGTCAATCAAATGGACCAATATGGCAAGGCCATGATGATCCACTTGGTAAAATAAATCCGCTTGGCATCTTTCTTGGCCTCAAGACAACAATTCTGATGGCTATAGATCCAAACGGGGAAAAAAAAAAAAGAATATTATTGAACACCACATAGACTTGAAAGACTACTTAAAATGAACTGTAAGGTACTGCAGTAAAATCAGAATCCAGTAGCTTCATTTATATTTGTTTTCAAATCATCTCGTCTTAACTGCTAAATCAAACATGTGGCAGATAGTGCTTGACGCAAGATGGACAAGTAATTGGAAAAGAACTAACATGAAAAAGCTTAAGACTAGAAAACAATGGAAATAGACAATCGTGCAAATCGTGGATGGTGAACAACTGGTAGAAATACTTCAGCAACCAATCAGAGAACAGGATGCAGGCGAAGTCAGTCCATTGATTGTTCTCTTTAACAAATTGTTATGAAATATTTTGACTCCCTTTTCTTTCTTTTTGTTTTTACTTCAGTTGGTGATCGTCTGCATAAAAGTAAGTAAAAAATTAAATGGCAGAACAACATATCTTCATGCATTTTCAAAAACACAGACGCAAACAAACACATTTCTGTTTTAACACTAGACCAGTGCTCTTTATCCTCTCAACGATACTTAAGTGTGCATGGGAGTTTGCCTAACCAATCTACATGTGGTTTCTGGACTGACGTGTATGTCTATATGTATGTATATACGTGTATGTATATACGTATGTATACACGTGCGTGTGTATGTATACACGTGCGTGTGTGTGTATACACGTGCGTGTGTGTGTATACACGTGCGTGTGTGTGTGTATACACGTGCGTGTGTGTGTATACACGTGCGTGTGTGTGTGTGTGTGTATGTATGTACAGTGGGGCAAAAAAGTATTTAGTCAGCCACCGATTGTGCAAGTTCCCCCACCTAAAATGATGACAGAGGTCAGTAATTTGCACCAGAGGTACACTTCAACTGTGAGAGACAGAATGTGAAAAAAAAAAATCCATGAATCCACATGGTAGGATTTGTAAAGAATTTATTCGTAAATCAGGGTGGAAAATAAGTATTTGGTCAATAACAAAAA